>NW_028263383.1:23622211-24222211 GCF_051168715.1 Poecilia mexicana
TGGGCAGTTGGAAATAGACTGATTCCAGGTGCTGTTCTGCATCATTCAAATTTAAACAGTGCTTTAGAAAGGAATTAATGCTGATATTTAAGGTTTGCTTGCACATTGATGTTAATTTTTAAATGGTAATTTGAATCTGTATTATTGTATTTTCAGAAACTGCTTCAATTTATTTGCGCCGTTCTTCAGTAATTCTTCAGTAAACCATTTAAATACCCTGATGACCAGCGTGCCAGTGTTGTGGTACTCGAGATCGGTCTTGGTCTCGAGTCCGGTCTTAAGACCATTTTCTAATGCTCTCGGTCTCGTCTCGGACTCGACCGCATTTGGTCTCGGTCTTGTCTCGGTCTCGGGCTCTGAGGACTCGGCATTTTATTTCAAGACCAGTCGAGACCGCAACTGTGAAAATATCACTAAACGTGCAGCATACTGTCCAGTTTATTTGTTAACATCTTTGTTTTCAGTGGATGCAAAACGCACCAATTAAAATCCAAGCAACTACGTGTTTCTCCCCCTCACCCTCCCCTCCCCACCTTTCACTCACACGAGGCGCTCCAGGACATGCGCAGTGGTTTTCTCTCAGCGGCAGAAAATGTTTGTCTAATCGTCAGTAATATAATAGTGCTGCATAAATAGTAAGAAATCCGATGGCCACAGCTAACTCAACATCGCTTCGCTTTCACAGACGGTGGGGACAACGTCTAACTTTTTTCGTCACTTAGAAAAGTAGCTCAAAGAAGGTAAGCTCCGTTAACGTGATGTTAGCAAAGCTAGCTGTACAGAGACACATAAGAATTTGTGATGAAAAAAAGTCACTCACTGCCTGAATTATTGTGCGGAGATGTTGACTGACTTGTCGCATATATGGGACAACGCTATGTCCAAAAGTCTGCAATATAGTGAGGTGACATTCAGAAACAGTCGATTCTTCTCCACGGCTCTTTATTTATTAGATAGGACTGGATTGTCACTCACTGAGAGCCGTTGTTCTATCAGATTACCGTATGCTGTCAGAATAGCAAACATGCAGTGAGTACCATGCCTGCGCATGCGCATTAAGAAGTCCGACCGTCAGAGGAGTTGTCAGTTCACCATACGCAGCAAGTTATGACGAAAATAAGTCATTAAACTGTTTTCAATGATAACTATATAGATATACTTGTGTTGTCATGGTTTCAAAGTGTATTTAAAGCAGGTCTGGCTGCAGCTGGAGTCAGCTACAACACACACCCGTGTAAAACTCACTTAACCGCTAAGTCAGGATGCCATACAACTGTTAATAACAGATCTACGTCATGATTCTATGTTCCTAGCATACATGCAGTGAGTACCATGCCAGCGCATGCGCCTTAAGAAGTCCGACCGTCAGTGGAGTTGTCAGTTCAGCATATGCAACAAGTTATGACGAAAATAAGTCATTAAATTGTTTATAATATGACATAATATGATAACTAGATAGTTATCTAGTTATCATATTAACTAACAACATGACAACATGCGTTGTCGTGGTTTCAAAGTGTGTTTAAAGCAGGTCTGGCTGCAGCTGGATGCCATACAACTGTTAATAACCAAGTGTATGATGATCTATGTCATGATTCTATGTTGCTGATTAAATAAAATCAGATGGTTATGACAGCGTATGCATGTCTGAGCTAAGCGTACGACTATCTGACAACGTATGCTGATCTGACAGAACACCGTGAGTTCATGCTAAGCGTATGACGATCTGACCTGACAGAACACCCGTTCTTTGTTCTTGTAATGCTCTGTGTACACAGCATCATTATTTTATTTAATTATGTGCATTGATATTTAAATTAACAAATAACTAAAACACAAGAACGAAAGAGCATGCAGAGCATGCACTCTTTGATTGTTTTTGTTCAAAGTGGCAGCTGTAATGTCTGCCATGGTGTCAGACTACCTGGCTTCATGTACTGGGATAGAGAGTGAAAACAGTCACGGTGAGCGCCTTCTGTTTGGTTAATTCTTGCTTGTTGCTCCTTGGTCAGTGTTCATAGTTGAGTGTTATTTACCGTCAGGGCATTGCCTCAATTGCTATGTTTAATGGTGCAACAGTGGTGGATTCTTATATGAGCAATATGGGCAAATTCCCAGGGTGTTATGTTTTTAGGGATGGCACGAGACCATCACACATTGTAACACAGAAATGGAATATTTAATATTGGTAAAATATATTAAGTATTTAATATCTAGGTGTTTTATGGGAATATGGATCTTTCAGATTATTCTGAGAAGCAATTTCGATCATATTTTACATTTTATTGTGTCATGTAGCACGGCCGCTGGTCTTGGTCTTGACTCGGTCTCGACTTTCCTCGGTCTTGGTCTTGACTTGGTCTCGGACCCTAAAAGTCTTGGTCTTGTCTCGGTCTCGATACACTCTGGTCTTGGTCTTGTCTTGGTCTCGGGTTAGGTGGTCTTGAACACAACACTGCAGCGTGCTTTCTGACCGAAGCCCTATAGTGATCAGTTAAGAAAATCCAGCAACAGAGGTCAAAATCTTCAACAGTCATCAATGATAATAATGCTTTTGAAGCTTGTCATCCTCTTTCACAAAAAAACAAAGGAGTTAAACCTGCCGTTGTAATGAGGTTTACAAACAGAAGACATAAAAATGCACTCCTAAAACCAGGGAGGAAATTAAAAGGATCCAATGTTTATATAAACGAGCATCTTACAAAAATGAGCGCAGATATAGCAAGACGAGCACGTTTTCTCTGAAAACAAAAGAAAATACAGTCAACATGGACATCAAACTGCAAGGTTTATATCAGATTAAACGGTTCACCGGAGGAAGCCAAGGTACCGATCATCAGACAAATTGAAGAGCTGGATAAATATCAGTGAAACAGGACAACCAGGCAACTTCTGCTCAACTTTATGATATCCAGTAATAAATTGAAAATATACACATGAATATAGACACAGATATTGATACAGACAACAATTTCCTTGATTATTTGAATGACAACTGCCATTACTACACTTATGATAACTATAGCCAATGCTTTAATTCAGATCAAGAAATGTCAATTATTCACTTCAACAGCCGTAGCCTTTATGCCAACTATGGAAAATTGTGTAAAATGAAATGCATCATCTATGTACCTGAAACCTGTAGACAAAATCAGAATTAAGGAAATAGTTAATCAATGTAACAATAAAAAATCAATGGACTGGAATGAAATTAACATGTCACTTATAAAAAAGATAATTGATGATATTGCAGACCCTCTGACTTACATCTGCAACTTGTCATTCATAACTGGAACATTTCCAAATGCAATGAAAATTGCAAAGGTTATTCCTCTATTTAAATCTGGCGATAAGCATATTTTTAATAATTATAGACTTGTGCCCCTACTTTGTAAATTTTCTAAAATACTAGAAAAAGTATTTAGTAAAAGGTTAGATAATTTCATTGAAAAGCAGAACATTCTGACAGATTGTCAATTTGGCTTTAGAGAAAACAGATCAACTTCAATGGCACTGATGGCGTTAACAGAAGAAATCATAGACAGTATGGATAAAAGGAAATTTGCAATTGGTGTACTTCTGGATCTCAAAAAAGCTTTTGATACCATCAATCATGGCATCTTACTAAAAAAATTGGAAATGTATGGAATTAGAGGGGTGGCATTAAACTGGCTTAGAAGCTACATTGGACAAACAAAACTGAATTAGATAATCAGAAATCAGATTTACTAAACATAACTTGTGGGGTTCCGGAGGGATCAGTGTTGGGACCCAAATTATTCAATTTGTATATAAATGACATAGTCAAAGTATCAAACCTTATAAATTACATTCTATTTGCAGATAATACAAGTATTTTCTGTACTGGAGAGAACATTTAACAACTCTCAGAGGTGGGGTCAATACAGACATGAAAACATTATTGTTTTTGAACATTGGTTCAAAAACAATAATAATCAGTACATTTAGATAAAACTAAATTCATGATATTTGGAAACAATAAAAAACAAGAAAATAAGGTAACTTTATTTGGAGGGGTGTGCATAAGACTGACATGACACTGTCATAAACATGACATAGCACCTGTTATGAACATAAAGAAGTCTTTATGAATGTTTATGACAGTTGTCATGAAGTTTCATTCGGTAAATAATGACACTTTTAATGCAAAGTTGCTCTAAAAGTTGCATTGAAAGTCCATTAAAAATGCCAACTTTGCATTAAATTATCATAATTTACAAAATCATGCAAAGTTGGCACTTTTAATAGGCTTTTAATGCAACCTTTAGAGCAACTTTGCACTAAAAGTGTCATTATTTACTGAATGACACTTCATGACAACTGTCATAAACATTCATAAAGACTTCTTTATGTTCATAACAGGTGTTATGTCATGTTTAATTATGTCATGTTTATGACAGTATCATGTCAGTTTTATGCACACCCCTTCAAATAAAGTGTTACCGAAAATAATCCAATTAAAATAACTATTGACAGTGTTGATTTACAACAAGTACATGAAATAAAATTTTTGGGTGTCATACTAGATGATAAATTTAGCAGGAAACCACAGATCAGCCTAGTAAAATCTAAAATAGCCAAAAGTGTTGCTGTTCTAAGAAGAATTAGTTTCGTCCTGGACTACAAATCTTTGTTTATTCTGTATAACACACTCATAGTACCACATTTAACATGGGTGGAAGTTTGGGGAAATACATACAAAACAAATTTACCACCATTTACATCTTACAAAAAAAAAAATCAATCCGAATACTAAATAAAGTGGGATATTGGGAACACACAAACCAGTTATTTATCAAATAAAATACAGAAATTCTGGGACCTTGTAATATTTAAAACTTCACAATTCATGTTGAAGGTCAGAAATCAGAAACTTCCACCGAATGTGTGTGGAGTAAATGTCTGGAATGGATTGAATGATGAGTTAAAAAAGTACAAATATAAACCAGCTTAAAAAACTGATTAAAAAGGAGCTTATTTCAAAATATGCTATATAAGATGACTGTTTAATAGTCTATTATGCAATTGATGATATAGTGTTCAAATAATTGTACATCTTTAAATATCATGTAAAGTGGAAACAAGTTGTCTCATTTTGATGTTTTGACAGTTAATTGATATAAAATTTGCATGTCACATGGGCAAAATAATTTGTTTTACCTTTTATTTCCTTAGTTTGTTTCATTCTATTTTTTTTGTATTTCTTGATTGTCTTTTCTGTCTGTTCAAAATAAAATAAATAAATACATTTAAAAAAAGGTGTCTTCAGTTAGGCCACGCGGGGGTGTGATATCCCAAACTCTGTTTTGTACCAAGTGAATCGACTGAAAGGGAACATGTTCATCAAATTTATTGCACAAAATCATTCTTAATCAGTTTGTTGTCCGGTCAGTTCTGCCTATTTTGAGCTCCTTCCAGAATGACTATACAACTGTACATCTTTGAAAAGCAGAAGTGGAGCCCCCTGCACAACCACCAAAAATGCAACAAGTGGTTTCTGAATGGTAAGTCAACAACTGGGCCTGTTGCAAAAAGTAATAAATAATTAATCGCGAAAAATATTTAAATGAGCTCAATAATTTCCATTTGCATGATTTGTTGTTTTCCCTTCTGTTTGAAAAAGTTTTTTCTGAATGTTTTAAAAAGGTGGCAGACTAGGAGAGAGGTTCCACTCACATGGTCTCCTCGTCTATGTCGTTCTCCTCAGTGTTGCTGGTGGCTGTGGAGCTTCCTGAGGTGCTGCTGCCATCCAGCGGGTTCACCTCCTCCTCAGTGAGGCATTCCACTTCCAGGTCTCCGTCAGACAGTTCCTGAACAACAACAAACAGGTCAAGTCTACAAACCTGTCAATTTATAAAACATAATTCAACAGAAGCAAGCAAGGAAGGAAGAAAGGAATAAAAGAAGGAAAGAAGGGAGAAAAGGGAGGAAGGACAGAAGGAAAAGAAGAAGAAAGGGAGTAATGAAGGAAGGACAGAAAAAAAGACAAGATAAAGGGAAAACGGGGAAAATGAAGGAACAAAGGAAGAAAGAAAAATAAGGGAAAAAGAAAGGAAGGAAAGGAGAAAAAACAAGGGAAGAAAATATGTGAGGAAGAAAAAAGTGAAGGAAGAAAGCAAGGAAGGAATGAAGGAACGTAGGCAGAAATAAGGGAAGGAAAGAAAGAAAGAAGAGGGAAACAAAAAGGAAAGCAGAAAGATAAAGGGAAGGAGGGGGAAATTAAAGAAATAAGGAAGGATGGAAAGAAGGAAAGTAAAGGAAAGAGGGAAGGAAGGCAAAGGACAAAAATTAGGAAACAAAATGTAAGAAGCAGGGAAGGAAGGAAGCATGGAATAAAGGAAGAGAGAAAGGAAGGGAGATAAAACGAAAAAAGGAAGAAAGGGAAAACGTGAATCAAGGAAGACAGAGTGACTGGATGACTACTACAGCTGGGTTCAGGTTAGAAATCATCTCTTATGCATTTTTTTTCTTCTCCTTATTACATTTTTTAATTAACCATAAACAAAAACACACTCTACTATGAAAATCCAAATAATCTCTCAGCTACCACTTTGGTCTTGTGAGTCTTACATTTGAGTCGTCATGCTGCGTTCTCTCCTCCTCTTCTCCTTTCTTAGAGTTGCTCAGAGTGGTCTGGGCGTCGTCATCACTCTTAACTGAGCCAGGATCTCTCTCAGATGTTGCAGTGCCTGCAGTCAGTCTCAGGTCAGGGGGCGAGGAGCTGCGGGATGTCTGACGGCGAAACAACTCAATGGCCAGCCTCTGACGTCACACATGAATTAAACAGGTTACAAAGAGTTTTGCAGGTATCACCAACTCAAATTTAAGACTTCTAGAACATTAATCATAAGACCTGTATAATAACAGAAATGTATAAAAAAAAACAAACGCATATTTTATAAAGCTTTTTTTTCCAAGGATGGATGTAGCATTGAGCAGAACAGCAACATTAGCTAGTCATTGGCAAAGCCGAACGTTCAGTCAACTGGCAGTAATATCGATGATAGATGCAAAAATACACCATGTTCCAAATTACCGTGGTATGCAGGTGATATTTCCTCAGATTTTCCTTAATGGTCAATGCAAATGTTAGTATAATTTTTAAGTCATGAACTATTAGAGTAAATCAAATTTTACTGAACAAACCTGCCAATGAGGACAGTATTTCTTTACAAAAATAAAAAGCTTAAAATGCACTGTTCCAAATTATTAAGCACAGCAGATTTTCAAAACATTTTAGTAAATGTGACCACTTACTGGTGCACATTCAAAGAATGACCATTTGCTGTTATTTATAACCCTATAAATAACAGCAAATGGTCATTCTTTGAATGTGCAGCAGTAAGTGGTCACATTTACTAAAATCAAAAGCTATTTCAATCAATCAATTTTTTCATTTTAAGCCCTTATGTTTAGATACAAGAATTTAAGGCTTTTCTCATGCATGGACACCCTGTGGTCAGCTGTATGAGGCTAAGCAACTGTGACAGCTGACCCTACTGTCACACAGAGATCTGAATGGTAATCGTTTTCTGTTCATCATTCACATTAGTTTACATATTGATAAGTGAATAGTTTAGATTTTGTATTTTTAAAATTATCATTAGCCTGACTCCTTAGTTAACTATTTGCAGCGCACACATTTAGTTAACTTTATCTGTCAGTTCTTTATATTTTTGTAAAATGCAATGTTAGCTGGAGAAAGGCACCAGCAACCCTCCTGACCCCACTAAGGGACAAGGATGTACAGAAAATGGCTGAATGGATAATTAGTAAACTGAGTTACCAGTTTACTTTGGAGCTGCTGCTGGAGTCACTCAGAAGAGCTCCAGCTAATCGATGTCCTACATGGCTGACAAACCTCCTCAGCAGGTCATTCCATTTGTTTGCCAGGGGAAGGGGAAATTTGGTTTTCTTTAGTTTAATTTTACTATTTCTTTAACGTTTCTTCTTTTTTGGCAGTTTAGTTCTAATAGTATTTATTTAATTCAAATATTTAGTATTGTGTTGACCAGCATTTGTTTAAGTTCTTATATGTTTAATTACCCTTGTGTATCAGCAGTGGTCTGATCAGCCACTATTTAAGTTCCCCTCATGTCTTGTTAGTTAGGTCAGTTTTGTGCTCGAGTTCTTTGTGTTACTACCTGAGTTGTAGTTTGTTATGTTGACCTCAGTTTTGGGCCCAATTCATCATTTCTGAATTATTTTTGGACTTTTTGTAATAAATTAAGAATATTTTTGGAATCCATTCAACGTCTCTCTGGCTGGTCTGTGTAGAACCCTCACACAACCAAAACATTTAGTTACTGGCGTACCTCTTTGAGGTTGTTGATCTGCTGTATGTAGCCGCTCTGAGCCGACTCCAACTGGCTGATGTACCAGTACTGATCTCTGCACTTCTGGAAAAATGTAGGTGAGCGAACCTGGTAGCTGCACAACAGCAAAAAATAAATAATTGCTTATACTTGTACTATAATGATACTTATTTAAAAAACAAAAAACACTAAAATTGTTTTTTACATCACATTATGAGAGTAGAAAGCAAGGCAACAAAACCTATATTGCACAAATTGGAATTACAAAAATAAATTTGCTTAATTTATCTATTGTAACTCCCGGTTCATTGGAGTCCACCAAAAACACCTTCAGAGGCTTCAGTACATTCAACACAGTGCTGCCAGGATCCTAGTGAGAGCTCGTAAATTTGATCACATCACACCAACTCTTTACGAGCTTCACTGGTTTCCTGTAACTTATAGGATTCAGTATAAAATTGCACTTATCACCCATCACTGTCTACATGGAACCTCACCGGATTACCTGAAGGACCTCCTTACTTCACACTCAACTTCTAGACCCCTACGATCCCAATCCAGCAATCTTCTCCACCTTCCTCGATCAAGACTAAGGACTATGGGTGATCGAGCATTTGCTGTGGCTGCTCCTCGTCTTTGGAACTCTCTCCCGGACTATTTGAGAGCCCCGCAATCATTGTCCGATTTTAAAACTGGCTTGAAAACTTTCCTCTTTAGACAAGCCTTCTCCACTTTTATCTGACAGTCTTTTTTAATTGTTTTTGATTGTTGATTTTATGTTTTTAGATGAACCATGTAGCACGTTGAGATTTTTATTAATGAAAAGTGCATTATAAATTAAATTTATTATTATTATTATTATTATTATAATGGAAACATGTCAATTTCAAAATCAAAATTTTCAATAAAAAGTTTTTGATCAAGGATGAGGCAGTGTTTTTAGCCGTATCAAAATTAGTTTTTCGCAAAAATGCAGTAGAATTTTTTTTTTGCATGAGTCATACCAGTTTGCGTACAGAAGCAATGCGCTTATCGAAAATGTTTTATGCGCATTTGTAATGGGAATGCAAGTATAGTTATGTTTGAGCTCACCGAAGGACCAGCGTGTCGGTCTGCATGTTCAAGTAGCCCTCGCTGGCTAGCAGGTCCAGTCTGAAGAAGCGGTTGTAGCCCCAACATTCACCAATCTCGAAGTCTGAAGCAAACTCTCGGATGATGTTCTTGGTCGGGTCTCTGGACGCCTGGTGCACCATCTCAACACGGTACTCATATCTGAACAGTTAAGGAATACTTCTAAATATGTGTCAAGATCAAATAAGTTAACTTTGGGGTAAGCAAGACCTTAAAAGAGAAAATATTGAGTTTCCATCTACTGAATGTGATGTGGCCAATTGTTAACAGGCTTCCAACAACATCACAACTTGAAAGCTAAAGATTTTGTTGTGGCCTTCAAAGTTCCAAAAGCAATGCTGTGGTTAGTAATAGATGGTTTGTTTCTCTTGAGCACACTTCTGACTTGATTGTTTGAAAAAATATATGTAGACTATTTCTTGAAAATATATGGACAATAACAAAAAATCTCTTACAATTTAGACGAAAACAAAAGTTTACTTAATCTGATGTAAACAAGTAGTCAAAAAAATAACTTTACCAAAAGCTCTGACCTCCGCCTTGTAAGTTGATGAGCTTTGGAGAACTCAAATATTAAAGAAAGAAAACATTTTCAAAGAATTTGACAAAGAAGGCAATGTGACATTGCAAATTTACTGTCCCCTCAGAAAAAAATTAAATCAAAACATCTGTTCATGCACTATCACAGCTGGATCCTGACTCGGAAGCTACTAAACATGCATGGAGGGTTCCACCCCAAATCCAGCACCCTGAGACTGTACACAAGCCGTAAGGAAGGAGGCAGAGGACTAGTGAGTGTGAGAGCCACTGTCCAGGATGAAACATCCAAGATCCATAAATACATCAAGGACAAAGCCTCAACGGACGATGTGCTCAGCGAATGTCTCAGGCAATGGGGAACAGAGGACGAGGTGCTGGAGGAACCATCATGGGAGGACAAGCCCCTACATGGGATGTACCACCGACAAATAACTGAAGTGGCTGATATCAGGAAATCCTACCAATGGCTGGAGAAAGCTGGACTCAAGGACAGCACAGAGGCCCTCATCCTGGCCGCCCAGGAACAGGACCTAAACACCAGAGCAATAGAGGCTCAGATCTACCACACCAGACAAGACCCAAGTTGTAGGTTGTGCAAGGAGGCCCCTGAGACAGTCCAGCACATAACAGCAGGGTGCAAGATGCTGGCAGGGAAAGCATACATGGAACGACATAACCAAGTGGTGGGCATAGTGTACAGCAGGGGTGTCAAACTCAATTTCACCGAGGGCCACTTCAGCATATTGGCCACCCTCAAAGGGCCACATTGACGGTACAAATCAGGAGTGCCCAGCTGCAGTCCTTCAGACTGCAACTTTTAGATGCATCCCTGCTAAAACACACCCCAGGCAAAAGGTTGACTTCCCTCATTAGCAGCAACTCAGTTCTGTAGAGCCTTATAATGAGTAAATGATCCAGGTGTGTTAGAGAAGGAACGCATCTTGCAGATGGTAGCTCTGGAAAACTAGACTTGGGCACCCCTAGCATAAAATGTATGAAAATACAATGTTAAAAATAAATTGAACACCTCATATTGTTAAATAACTCTTTGGAGCTTCTGGTTAGGAAGCGCATTCGAAACCTTTGTTTGAAATGGCGCGTTAAATTCAAGTCTCCATTACAGACCAGACAAAACTAAAGAGAATGCAACTTTGTGTTAATCCATTTGAGGAGCCGGCAGTTTATCTTGAGGAAATAAATGACGATGCAAAAGTTAATTAGATTGTAACATAGCAGTGTGCTGCTCAACCACTGCGGAGGCAGTTACGTTACGCCACTGCGAAGAATTAAAAACCGCTGGGAGAAACTCATCCAGCGGATTTAACAAATGGAGCCTTCTGGGTTCACGTTACCCAGGAGAGCGGCGCTCTGGAGGAGCCGCAGACGTGACATCTGTCCGTTTCGGAGAAGCGAAAAAAAAAAAAAAAATCCTTAAAGCGCACACCGGACCCCGCAGGGTAAAACACTCAGAGTTCAGTTGATCTGTTTGGATCAGACAGATCCAACTGACTGATGAATTAGCGCAGATTTTTCTGCAGATGGGAACCAGGAGGAAGTGCGTTCAGACCCCAGCAGGTGAAGTGATGCTAATTTAAGTGAAGTCGCTTAATTTAATTTATTAAAAGTTATTGGGGCCTCAGTCAGTGGTTTTTTTGTCACTACGGAGAAAAATGTAGATGCATTTATCTGCTTAATTTGTGATGAGATCAGGATTCACGGTGAATATTCACTAAACCGCATAAAATGCGGCTAAATAGCGATGTTAATATGATTATAATTTCACGGATAAAAATAGTACAGGGCCAATTTTTTTTTTTTTTTTTTTATGTTGTCGGTCAAGATAACGGATAACAAAAAAAGTCTAGCGCGACCTGCCGCCCTGACACCAACTCACACACATCTTCATTCACAGTCTTACTTGTAGATCGATTTTTCTTTTCTTGGACGTTTTGATGTTAGCTTGTTGATGTCTCAGTTTTATTCGCTGGTAAAATCAATAAGCAGCTTAAGGTGACTCTGCTGCTCTCTAGTGGCGAGAAGCCGTAATGTTGGCTGGTAACAATCGGAATGCATTATGGGAGATGTAGTTTGTCATCAATTCGTGCTCAAAACCTATTTTAAGTCAATCATGGACCTATAAAACGCTGGGGGGGCCACATAAAATGACATGGCGGGCCACATGTGGCCCGCGGGCCTTGAGTTTGACACATGTGGTGTACAGGAACATCTGTGCAGAATATGGACTGGAAGCCCCGAGATCAAAGTGGGGAACACCCCCAAAGGTGGTGGAGAATGACCAAGCTAAGATCCTGTGGGACTTCCAGATCCAGACAGACAAGATGGTAATGTCGAACCAACCGGACATTGTGGTGGTGGATAAAGAACAGAGGAAAGCCGTTGTGGTGGATGTAGCAATACCAAGTGACCACAACATCAGGAAAAAGGAGAAACTGGAGAAATACCAGGGCCTCAGAGAGGAACTGGAGAAGGCCTGGAAGGTGAAGACCACAGTGGTGCCTGTGGTCATCGGGGCCCTCGGGGCAGTCACCCCCAAACTGGAGCAGTGGCTAAAACAGATCCCAGGAACAACATCAGACATCTCAGTCCAGAAATGTGCAGTTCTAGGCACAGCCAAGATACTGGAGGAGAACCTGAAGCTACCAGGCCTCTGGTAGAGGACCCGAGCTCAGAAGATGAAAGAGACCACCCGCGGAGGGTGAGAAGGGGAATTTTTACACACACACACACACACACACACACACACACACACGCACACACACACACACACACACATGAAAGTGGCTGTTTTGACGCAGTTTATAACCACAGGTGTTAATTTCTCAACATAATACCCACACCATGAGCCGTTATCGGTCAAATGGATGATTAAAGCTATGTTACTATGAAAAATAGTTGTTTTAAACACTGACATTATTTACTGGCCTGTACAGTAAGTTCACCGATTATTCTGGCCATCATAATCTGTGACCAGTGTGTTCCTGGCTATTTGAGGGTTAATTATTTTAAGTGAGATATGACTGTAATGAAGAGGTGGCAGAAACACTAAAAACTACCAGAAAACTTAAAATCATTTCTTAATTGCTTTACAATTAAATGGTCAAAGTTGGTTTACATATTTTAACGATAGAAAAAAGACATTCAGTACGATGGTCCATCAAACAGTTTTCAGAGTTAAATACAAAGTAATACATTCTATTTTCTTTGTCAATGCGATGGTAATAAAGGAGCCGTGAAGTTTACAATCCCAGCTGTATCAGATTTTGCTGCAACACCGGCTTACTTTCACCCCTGGGTATATCTGTGTGAACAAAGAATGATGTGCAGCGTGTGCATTTGACACACAGAGCCACACTGGCCAACGCGCGTCTCCTTGTCTGCGCTGATAAAATGTATGTGTTCCTCTGTTAGATGGTGCTTTAGCGGACCAGTGATTCAGTCCATGGAGGAGCTTTCACACTTGCCTCGTAGTTGCGCAGCACACTGGTTTTATTTCATTTTTACCATTATTATTTTTTTGTTTTTTACAGCGACATGCTGTAAAATGCTTTCTCTACTTACAGTCAACTTTGGCGTGCAGCTGAAGTTGCTGCACGCGGAGATCAGAAAACCCGTCCCATAAAGCTCGGGCAACCAAGCTTTAGGGTGCTTATTAAAAACCCTAATAAGGGGAGACATGAAAAAATTACATCTACCGTTTGTACCTCTGTGTCCAGCAGAGAAGCACAGTGCAGCAAATTTAGCTCATCATACAGGGTCGGTCCAAGGTTGTATGAGGCCTTGAGAAGAATTTGACTTAGGGTCCCCTTTTGCTGCTAAGAACATCAGCACCACAAAAAGTATTTCACCATAGACTTAGTGAAATCTGGGAGAGGGACTTAGCTTAATTAGCCAACCTTAAAAGCAATCAGTGATAATTGTAATTTACTAAGATATATTTGTGAACAAACAAAGTGCAAACTCAAAGATTAAACTCGTAGCATCAGTTTGTATATATGGTAAAACAACAATGCAACTATAAAGATTGATCTTGGCACTTTACAAAGTAAACTTGCCAGTTCTTTAAATGTAAATGTTAAACAATTTAAAATCTTTTAATTTGTCTATGCTTGAACCATTAAATCAAATTTAACAACATTGATATTCTCAATAAAGAAATGTTAGATTTCTATATCTATGGTCTGATTTAAAATGTTAGTATTTATGGGGACCCTACAAGCCTTGGGAGTCTTAAGGAGCAACTGAAGTGCAAATAATTGATATTTATTTTAATTGTATTTTTTTGTAATTGTTGCTTTCAAGATTCTATAATGGTGGGTCAGCAATGTTTTCCAGTAACATAATTACCCAGTAATATTTTTAAAATTCCTATCAGTGTAACATTTTTTAATACAAAAAACACGGTGGGCCACTGGTGAACCAACTTGGTGCCCCAACCACCAGGCTTAGCAAGTTTTCTGGGAGAAACCCTGCAAAGCTGGATGTCAAAATTTGAGATAGAATATCAATGGATACCAGTCACGCAAAATAAGTCATCTGCAGTTTAAAATTGGTTTTTGGAAAAGAATAAATACTAAGGTACTGCTTAAAGTCTATAAAATAAAAAAAATATTTATAATAAACAGATTCCTAGGAGGAAAGAAATAACTCCTACTTTGAGGTTTCAGGAAGTCCAGCAGACAGCTCGAGGAACACAGACAGATAGTTTCCACGGACGACGCCGTTACCATCCTGAGAATGTCAAACAGTAGTTACCAGCTTTAAACAGAATTCTGGACATTTCTTTTCTAAATTATCCATCAAAAACATTGAAAAACAGCTTCAGCAAATAAAATAGCTTCAGACTTACTGGGTAAACTTTAAGCCTCCAGCAAAGGCCAGATATCTGCAGAGGAGGACTGTAGACAGGGTCAGCCCGCTGCCTCAGAGTGCTACAAACAGAACAAACCTACTTTTAGACCTACAGCAACATGAACAAAGTGGGACTTTTTACTTTTCTGCTCTCCAGAGAACATTTAATAATTAGTTGGATGGAAGGAGCAGCTCTGGCTTCAGATAATGAAGACCTTAATTATGGGTTTAAAAAAAGCAAATAAATGGTAGAAACTCTATAAACCACAAAGATTAATATGGAAAATACTCAATTTCACACATGTATTGATCAACAATACTCCAAAAACACAAAATCTGCCTAGTTTCTAGTGTGAATATCTTAGTATACTTGAAATAATACAAACCTAACTTAGAAGTAATTTCCGCAAGAAATTTAGTTTTAAGTCAGTAATTCCTTAATATTGATGAAAAACTACTAGCTCCACTGGCAAATTATTTCACTTTGTACTTTTTCATCAATATTAAGAAATTATTTACTTAAAAAAGCTTCTATATCTTGCTGAAAAGTTACTTAAGTTAGTCTTGAAAAAAAAATTAAGATATTTGCACTGGAAACTAGACCAAAAATATTTGGTACTATTTTGTGTTATGCAGTGAACCACCACATTGATTGGTTTATTGTATATTCAAATGAATTATTTTATTTCAGAAGCACAATGACACTGAAAAAAGTAGGTTTATTATTATTTAAATGGGGAAACTATTATATATAAACAAATAATTCTTAGCACCACCATGATAAAATTCTCTTTACTTTATATTGATGAGAGTGTTGAGGAACGTTTAGTTACTAAAAGAGAACTTCAAATGTATATGCCTGGGGTATATATGATGTGCCCATGGGTCACGTTAACGGAATATTTTATGTACTTGACCGTTTTGGGGGTTTTTCAACAGTGGAAAAATTTGATGCCTGTCTGTTGGTGGAATTGTGTAGACATTATAGACTTTACGCAAAGAGTTCATCGCAGATGCAACTAAAATCAATCAATAAAAAAATCTTATCTGAATATCATCTCATGGGCACTGAACTAAATGTGTCTTGCCGACCGAAAGCTGACCGAGTGTTGAAGAGTGATGGACTGGACGTTTTGGAGTGCGACTGGTTCAGAAGCGTATTTCAAACCAATGGTTGAAATTCCAGTCTCCATTACACACAGAACAAAAAAATGAAAGAGGATGCAATGTTGTGTTAATCCATTTGTAGTCTAAACAGAGGAGCTGGCAGTTTATCTTGAGGAAATAAATAAAGGTGCAGAAGTTAGTTAGACTGTAACATGCGCAATGCGCTGCATAACCAATGGGGACGCAGCTCCGCCGCTGTGAAGAATTAAACTTAACTCACCCAGCAGTTTTAACAAACGGAGCTGGAAGACATTACCCTCCTGCTCCCAGAAGGAGAGCGGCACTCAGGAGAAGCGCAGCAGATGTAACATCTGTCCGTTTCGGGGAAGTGAAACCACACAAAAAAAATCTTCGTAAAAGCGCCCATCCGGACCACACAGGGTAAAAAGCCGGTAAAGTTCAATTAATTGGTTTGGATCAGACAGATCCAACTGTCTGATGAACCAGCGCAGATTTCTCTGCAGATGCAACCAGGAGGAATTTGTGAGGCTGTACGTTCAGAACCCAGCGGGTGAGGTGACCGTAATTTAAGTGGAGTCTTTAATTTAATTTATTATAAGTTATTGGGGCCACAGTCAGTGGTTTGTGTCACTATGGAGAAAAAGTTAAATGTGTTTATCTGCTTTATGTGTGATGGGATATGGATACACGGCTCAACTAGGTGAACATTAACTAACCCGCATAAAAATGCAGCTCAATAGCCATGTTAATATGATTATAATTTGACAGGCAAAAATAGTACATGACAGATTTTTTTAATGCTGTCAAGTCAAAATGACAGACAAAAAAAATGTCTAGTTCAGCCTCTGGATGTGACACTCTTCAAAACTGGGGAGACAAAAGAATTTGTTGCTAAATTAGGGGAAGTTTGCATTACTCTTTACACTAACTATATCTGTATGTGTGATACACCATAAAGTGGGAGAATTTAATTATCACTTGGTGATAGTCCAGAAAATCTGTTTAAGAATATACGCCACCACACAGAAATTAATAGTATTGCAATTAATTACATATATGGGTTTTTAAAACAAAACAAAAAAAAAAAAAAACTTAAATTGACCAAAATACCCTGTTAAATAAATAAACTAAAAAAAAAGGGTAACGAAGGTTCGGGCAACATCTCACCAGGAGACCGGAATTGAGGAGCCCCGCCCCTCGCTCTTCAGACAGAGTTTGGGGAAGAAGATGGCGGTTGTCCTTTCTTTCTCTCACTGACTGTTCGTCATTACAGGTTAGTAGTGTGAACTGGTGAGGGCTGCCCCCCCTTTAAAAATGTGGAGTAACAATGTATATTTGGATATGATTTGTAATTTGATAGATAGATGTGCTGAAACATTGAAAATAAATAAAGAAAAAAAGGATTTGTTAGGATCGCAGTTAGCTACATTTTGGCTACAACGGTCGCATAACGGCCGTTCTGAAGATGGCTACATGTATCTTTTAGCTCCTTTCCACTCCCCGATTAAACATTGGTACCCTGAGATACATTGTGTTGTTTTATCTGTTAAAAGGGAATTATTATTATTATTATGATTATTGTTATTATTACTATAGACGTTACTTTTTCTCCCTTGCTATGTAATCAATTAAACTGTAGTTTATTCAGTCGGACAGTAGTTATTGAAAACACATTAGAGCGAGCTTAAGGTTTTGTTCATTATTACATCTCCCTCTTGCAGTATTCAACATAATTAATCATCTTATTTGAGAAATGTTTTTTTAATGTACATCGCTGCGCTCTGGATTGATTGGTGAGAGTTGATACCTTTTTATGCAGGTGAAGGCTGTGTGTGTTTTTTGTAGCAGAAGAAGGGACACACTAATGTGATTGTTCTAGGAAATGTTAATAATTTCATGATTTCAATAATTTGTAATAAAGACAGAGTTTGGGGAAGAAGACGGCGGTTGTCCTTTCTTTCTCTCACTGACTGTTCGTCATTACAGGCTCCCCAAGATCAAGGGAAAGCAGAAAGTCTTCAGAAGAAGAAAAAAAAAACAGAAAAACAAAACATCATTTGTTACATTTGTCACTAAAAGTACAGACGTGTAACATATGTCACTGTTTCCACTGTCATGTGTGCATAGTAATGGTTCCATTACAGTTATTTATTAGCTTAAATAACTTAGGCAGAGCTCATGCTTCACCCAAACTCTGCGCAGCCATTTAGTCTGTCAGTAAACTGTTGTCTGCACTGAAAGACAGTTTTTACAGAATTTTACATGTTTCTTTCAGAAACTAAAAGCTACAAAAAAGAGACAAAAATGTTTCAGTAAGCAGAATATTTAAGCTTCTTTCTTTGCAGCCTAAATCAAATATTTACCTGAAGTTGATGAGTACAAAAGTGCTGGAATCATAAGCAGGAACCAGCTCACTAAAAAACAAACATTCAGGTGAGTATGTTCAGCAGTTGTTATAAGCCATGAAATTTACTGAAATCGTTATATTTTGCTTCCACTGAGGTTACCTAGTGAAGTCCGGTGGGACCGGCGTGGTGACGAACGACTGCATGGGTTTACGGTGGACCTGCTGGAACATGAGCAGGATCTCTGGGCTCTTAGAGATCAGCTCACTCTTACTGCACGAGTGAAGCTGTGCAACACAAACGCATGCAAACACAAAGGTCTTGCTGTGATACCACTCAAATATAAAATATACTCAGATATAAATAGTATGTAGCATTTGTCATAGTTCTTTCAAGAATCTGTTTTATCTGATCAACAGTTCATATTTTTACAGTTCTAAATTATTGCTTGACTGCGTTAACATGCTCCATAACCGATGGTTGAGAAAGTACTCAAACAAAAGTACCACATTAACAACAACAATGCAGAACAATGCAGCAGATAAAGCATGTTTTTATTGTGTTTTCTCTCTAAGACACAGTTTAGATCTAGATTTGTGATTCTAAGAATCAAAATTTCAGGGATGACCTGCAGGGTTAAATGTAATTAGGCAAAATGAGAGGAATTATTATACCTTTGAAATGTTTTAACACAAAATAAACACATTCAAGAGAAAGTTGTTTCCCTGAAAAAAGGGACTTTAAACAGACCTAACGAGTGCAGAGTGATTTGAAAACATCGTCTCTCCTGTCCTAACAGCATGAACTTCACTTTTTTGCCACTAGTAGCATTTATTTTGAAAAAAAAAAAAAAAATCCAACAGGAAAGGGATGGAAAGAAGGGGAGTGGGAGAGGACATGCGACCAAGGAAGAGGAGTCAAAATTGGGGCTGCCACTTAGCAGTGTTGTAGTCAAGACACTTAATCTGAAACCAAGTTAAGAGCCCTGCAATACATGACACAATAAAATGCGAAATGTAATCAAAATTGCTTCTCAATTTGACCTGAAAGACCCACATTCCCATAAAAACACCTACATATTAAATATTTAGAGCGGAAATAAATGTATCCAATATCATCATCAATTCAAACTCTTTGTTCAGCTTTGCTTCCATCTCTGTACCACAATCCAGAGGTCTTATGCCATCCCTAAGAAGATAACGTCCTGAGATCCCTACTTAATGTCGGGATCTCTAAAAGCTTCTTTAAGTATGTTAAATCATTCAATCTTAGGGCTAAATAAGGGATGCAACAATAAGTGTTCTTAAAGAAATCTGATTAAACCAGGGAAGTAAGAGAAAATTAAAATGGTAATTTTAATTACCATTTTAAAATTACCATTTATCGTGTCCATGAGGACATGATACAGCTAAATACTGTATCGTGTCCTCATGGAAGAGGTGTGTGGAATTTCACAATGGATTACACAAATGACTTTTTATTTTGCACTTAAGAAAATCAGCTATGTTACAATGAACAAGATCGATAAATTTTGGGGAATCTGGTATTTTACACTTGGCTGATCCAAAATGATATCCAACTCAACGGGTGGAAAGAGGGCTTGTTGTAAGACAAACTGGTGTTTATGCTGGTTGGTCTATTGAGGGTCTGCTGCAGTTTTTTTTCTTCTCCCATGCCCTTATATTTTTTGTATTTGTAAGTGATTATACATGTTCTTGTGCTCTTGTTAAAATCAATAAACATGTTTTTTTTTTTTTTTTAAAAGCACAATGTGACTTAGATGCAACATGTAACACAAGCGCTTTATAGAAACAAACTGTGCTTCATTACAGTACTTCAGACGTAACAAAGTACTTGAACTTTGTTACATTCCAACACTGTCCATAACTATTTTTGGTTATTTATTTCTCAAGCGTTTTTTTTTTATTATGCAAGATTTCTTGAAGTTGGCATTAGTAGGAATACTGAATTTTTGAAAAGGGAATACATTCTTCTGAGGCAGCCAATAATGAAGACAAATCTTTGAGCTTACAGTTTTACTAGGCTAAATAAACTAAAATAAGCTAAACTAGGGTGATTGTGACAGAACAATGTAATTACATGGCATGACAAGAGTGGTTTCTGGATTGCTTTGGATACTAAAACAATTGATCTGTGAACAACGGACCTGATGCTCCACCTCCTGCAGCAGAGATTCCAGCAGCTCCGTCTCCTGGGTCAAAGACGTCTTCTGGCCTGTTAGGGAGGACAAGGCATTTCTATTTGCAGTTTGCTGATGGAGGGCTGCAGATTTTGTGTGTGGGTGCTGCTGAGAGCAGGCATCTACTTGCTCCTGATAAATATTTCAAATGTGTATTAGTCATATATAATGGCGGCTCTGCTCTTTTCAGCACCAAAATATTTTGTTGACGAAAAAGAAAAAAAAAGAAAAAAAAACACCTCAGGCCACATTTTAGTGCAATGACAAATTTAAAATCTTTTCAGATGGGAAAAGCAAAACAAAAGGGCTTCAAGGTGACTGTTGTAAGAATCAATGGTTCCATCTTAGGATTTTACACGTTAGGACATAATATGGAAATGCAACACATTTCCAGATATCAATATTTAGCAAAGATCAGGCCAAAATAAAAAGAAGAAGCTGGGTGTTTCCATTGAGACAGCCTTAATGCAATCTTCCACACACCATCTGAGAAAGATTATTCACAAGTCAGAAACCTTTAAGACACCTGACAATGTTTCCCCAAAAGTGATCATCTCAGGACTTTCAAAGTGTGCAAAACTCAGAGAAAAACTCTTCAAGCCTCCATCAGCAAGTTTAACTGCTAAACAACATTTTTCCAATTTGCTGCTGCTTCCAGATCAGTTTTCGGTGTCCTACCCATGAGAGTGATGAGTTTGTTCTTCAGCTGGTTGTCCAGACGAGCAATCATCATTTCCACCGCGTTCCGGATCTCCCTTACCCTCTCGTCCTTCGCTCCCCTCACAGCCTCCACGTTTCTCTCCTGAGCAAGAAAACGTGAATCAGTGTGTGCTTCCTAGAGGACACTTGTGGTAAAACATGCTGAATAAAACTTAAAAATATTATGTGCTGCTGGGTTGTCATTGTAAATTAGTGGCAGACCAATGACCACAACTGCAGCTGGCTGAAGTTAACAATCTCTGCAGCTTTTTTATGATGCAAGACGTCAGGAATTGATGTAGTGATCTGGGCTTACACAAAAAAATCTAAAAGGAGACTTTTTGATTCCATCTGATATGGGGGGATTTTTCTGCCACAATTTGAGAGCACACATTTTCAGTCTAAAAGTAGGTTTTCATGTCTTTTGTTCTCAAAACTTTTAATAGTTGTCCTTACATTTTCAGTTTGAAAGCAGGACTTCCTGTCTTTCTTCTCAAAACTTTTGCTCTCTTTCAAATATTCACTGTGCTCTGTCAAACCTTTCTCCTCGCACTCAAAACTCGTCTCTGCTCGGATCAAATCTCTGCTTGCAAACCTCTCTGCTCCCTTGAAAATAATTTTCTGCTCGTCCTTGGAACAAAAGAGCACCGTCGCAGGGCAACCTCTCAACCAATAGAATGAAAGTGTTATTACTGGATGTGTTTGTTTGTTTTCCACTAGTGGCTGTGTAGCTACTCTCGATTGGAGCAACCTGCACCACCCACTGGAGAAACAATCTGCTCCGTTTTACACTAAATATCCACCAGCAGTGCGCTACTAGTCACTAGCAGCCTACTGATCATAGTCAGGAGTTCATTCACCAAACCAAAGAAAATGGATCCACAGAACCAACTGTGTTACAACTTAGTCACGACATCTTATCTATCTGTCTATGCATGAAGGATAGGTTTATAGATACATACGTATCTATATTTTATATAAATATAAAATATATATTTTATATATAAATATAAAATATATATTTTATATACAAATATATGTGTATATCAATGATGTGCGGTGAGGATCATGGCTGGTGAGGCACTGACTTAATCAAAATCAAATTTACAAATATAGCCCCCCGGCATGTTGTTGTCATGCGGACAACACTGGAGGGCAAAAAGACAATCCTTTACATGCCATCCATAGCCACACTGTCACGGTAGAATAATTCCGTTAACTCAATGAAACTTGGAAATGAAGGTATTATTAATTTAGTGCTACGCTGCACAGCAAAGGGAAAAGTCACACAAACTCGTTGCCATAGCAACTGACAACGCAACTTTATGTTTCAGGATTCAACACCAAAAAACGCTCAAATATTTCCCACACAAAGAACAGAACATTCAGTCTGCTGGCTTAATGTTTATTTTGCAATTAATAAGTGAATGCTGTGGTAGATTAGCTACCAGTGCTATTAGCTAATCTAACACAGCAGTTTGAAAGATTTAGCGGGGGTACGCAGTACCTGCAAGAGAGAGGAGCATCTGTCTGCTATAAAAGAAATCAACGGGTTCACTGTGCAGCCGTGAGTTCACCCACTAATCAGCCGTGACTGATTAGTTTTTCCAAGAACAATCTAAAACACAACTTAATCAGTTAATAAGTAGCTTTTCTCCCATTTCATATTGTTTCTGAAATCTTAGTGCTTTACTAGAGCAGGGCTCCAATACGCCGATAGCGGAAGGTTTTGAGTCGATCTCAGCATTAGGTGACAAACTGAACGCCGCCAGGAGGCTGAGACCAGCAGGTCCTCCTCTGATTGGCTTAAAACGTTCATAACTTTATTAAAGAACAACAAAAAAATCAACAAAACTTGTTCAAATTAATGACCCAACAACAATAATAATCTCAGTGATTATTGTTTCAACAAGGTGTTGCGCAAATCTGTGCGTTTCGGTTCCATTACCAAAATAACTAGCAGAGCAGGAGTTTAAAATTAACTATTCAACCACCACTGTGTTCAGGGAGGCTTATTAATGATGCAAAATAAATATCAAGCCTGCAAACCTAATATAACGGACTGAATGTTTTTAACATAATCTCTGATCGGCTTGGGGAGGGCAACAGGAGGTTGCCACGGCAACGGGTGTGCTTAAATGACAGAGAGGGAGAGAATAAAAAGGTAGGAGTGGTTTAGAGTTGATCACCTGTTCAGGTTGTTTTACCTTTGCTGTGGCTCATTACAGCCGCTGTAATTTCTGAACGTTCAATAAACGACAAACTTGGACTAATTACCTCGTTAGTCCGAGTATACGTCATTTACAACAAACATCAAACACGGTAAATATGTTTCATTAAGTATTTAACAAATGACTTCTACCGCGATAATTATGTGAAATTAAATTAATTGTCTAATAAAATAGTTTGGTGCTGTCAGGCTCAGAGTCTGAGAGGCTTTTCCTTTATCAAACATTTTTTTCCCTCTTATTTAGTGGAAATATTGATGTTGATGAGACTTAATGAGAACCTTTTTCAACCTTTATAGCTCCACTGTTGAAAATGAAGCTCTAACATTCACAAATGACATTGAAATAAAATCCAGTCCAACATCTGGTTTGAGGCGATTCCTCTGGAACCTGTTGGAGGAAAAATATAATTCACTGGGGAAATCTGCCCCAGTGAATTATATAGTAGGCTGCCCCAGTCATTGTTGACAAAATTCAGAAGATGAGCTTTAACCTAACAGAGCTCTGTGGTTCCTCCTATCAGTGTGAGAGTCAGGGTGAGGAGGAGCCATGTTAGGAAGAGAAGTGGAAGCTGCAGGATCTTCAGAACAAACAGGTCATGATGCTGGGCTACTGATTATCCCTCTGTCTGGACACAGGATCAATAGAACCAGTTTAAAAGATAAAATGAATGGTTATATGCCAGACATGGAAAACTGGGATGACTCCATGCCATGATGTTCAGAATTTAGGTCTCATGGCATCTCAAGGTGTTAACATTGCAGCCAGTGGGCTGAAGGAAATACAGCTTTATTTTGTAGCAATTCAAGAGCTACCAGCTTTTATCGCTTCGCAAAAAAATTAATCAGCACAGAAACTCCAAAGCACACAAAGAAGCCTCTCGCTAATTGCGTTGGCTTTTTCGTGTGCTGAGGAGCGATCATAAACGGCAGAGAACAGATTTGAGGTGAGGCCAGTGTTCTATCTGTCATACCCGTAAAACCAGCATACCTTATTGTAATGCGCATGTGCACATCGATGTTACGTCACATACTGCTTACTCAGCAGATTTCTTAGAAATCCGTCATACGTGTGTGTTATGTTTCTCAGAAGTTTACAGTAAATGTTATTTAATAAAGCTGCTATGTTAATCAATCATATTAACATAAATGACGTTTGTTGTTTCCAACATCGTCATTTTAATTTAATGTTTACTGATCTTTCAGATTGTGTTCTTGCATTATTACTTTGCTATTAACATTTTATTACTTAAAAATGGTCTCAAAACAACAATAATATTGTTTATCAAAAATCAAAATTTGTTATTGTGACAGGTCTACACACATATGATATATTATGTAGTTAGTTTATTACCATGGATGGCATAGTTACTTTAAAAGTAATTTGATTACTCAATGAAAAATTCATTTATCAGCTAGAAAATGTGCATCTCTTTTCCCTCCATCGTTTACGTTTGTGTCGCTGGTTTTGCACATGAAACGTATCTGGATGATTCTTTTTTGCGGCAACATTCCATGTCCCCATGTTTTGCTTACAATTATTTTGTGTAAAATGTGCCAAATATTTACAACAAAGTATTTTAATTATACATTTAGATGTTTGCCATTATTCAAATATATATTAAATATCTTTTAAATATTATTTTGTTCTTTACACACCTTTTTGTGACCGACATGTTCAATTTCATTGTGTCCCCAGTGCAGTGTAATAGACTTCCTCATGAAGTTTAAACTATAAAATATATATTTCTGTTTTCTGACTAAACATTATTTTAATATGCAATTGAATCTGTTGAAACTATTTTTCTTATTTGATATTTTCCTCATATTCTACATGTCCCAGTACTAACTTTCCACCCTGTTAGGATGTTTCCTTTTTGTCTTCAAAAAGTCTAAAATTCCATAAAAACCATTTAATGGAAGTGACATCAAAGGTTTTGAAGTAAATTCAACCATGGAAAACAAAGTAAGCTTCAACTGTCACCATCTCTGTACTTTTTCTTATCTTAAATATGTTAAACCTGGATGAGAAAAAGCTTTAAGTTCCACCCTGTTAGGATAGATTGTGGAAAATGTTTATTCAGTATATGGCTTGTCCAGAAAAGGTAAACAGCTACCCCAAGATGAAGAAGTAAAGAGTCCTCACCACTTCCTGCACCAAACTAATGAGCTCCATGAGGCGACGGCGCAGTTTTCCCACTTCCTCCTTCACCTTGGTGACGTGCTGTTCATAAATCTCCACCAAAGGCTTGAAGGTGTGGCCGCCATGCTGCAGACAACAAAGAGATCTATCATTCAGCTGCTTCAACCTCTAGAAATATTTTCTGATTAATTCAAAATGTGACTAGAATAATTATCTGATTATTCTAGTCAATAATCAGATAATTGACTAGAATATAGTTTCTGCTTAGTATTCCATTTGTTGACTTTTTTTTAGATAAAATTGATTTTATAGAGAAAGTTGACTGAGTAATATAGCAGTATCTGTGCATGTGATTCTTCTGATTTATTTATAACTTTGGATTCAGTCTGTAACATATAAAACATAAAAACAAAAGCTCTAAACATTACCATTCCTCCCCAGAGGGCACACTGGTGGCAGATGCATTTCTTACAGGTCCAGCAGAAAACACTCAACTTCTCATGGTGGTTTTCACATCTGCTCAGTGTTGATGAAGAGAGAAACAATTGTTTTATTTTTGTTAATTTTGTTCTGTTTTCAAAAAATTGATAGGGTTTATCAACTGTTCTCTAATATATTAAAGCTTAAAACTGTTATAGGGCCTTTAAAATCTAAATAAGTTGCTGCTGGCCACGCCCATGCCCCAACTCATTTTCAAATTCTACAACTTTACATCTCAGAAAAGAATGACCTCCTGCACAACCAACAAGAATACAACAAGTGGTTTCTGGTTGACAAGTCAACAACACTTCTCTTTTCCAGCAGCCTTTCAGTGCATACAGCAGTAAAATCATTATAGTCGAATGTGACTTAACAATTCAGAGGTTTTTGAAACGACTCATTTTCCAGACACCAAAAATTTTTTACTTATTGTCAAAAATAAGTAGGAAAAAAACACGTCATGGTGACTTTTTTGGGCTTCTTCTAGAAACCCCAAATGGAAGTATAAAAACATCTAAAAAGTGAATTTTTCATAATAGGTCCACTTTAAAAACTGCCACAGGGTTAAATTATAAAACAAAAAAAAGTGAAAGGTTTTAGGAGACACTCACTTGTCTTTGTCATTGTCCTCATGTTTGGTGAGACTGCAGAGTTGCAGGGTGTCCAGCTGCTGAGTGACCTCCTCAGCCCAGCGACAGTTCACCAGTTCCCTCAGCTGCAGTGGAGCTCTGTTTGAACAACAAGCACTAAAACTGTAACTGATTCACAACTGACACGTCTGATAAAACATAACATTAACCTTGTGTAAATCAGGCAGGTTGCTGCCTTCAAAGCTTTAAACACAAGGTAAGATTTGGTAAGATTTTTGTACAACTTGAAATTTCTTTAAATAAAAATACTAAGGCAGTATCTTAAGCTAGAAATGCAGTACTTCGTTCAGACAAATACAGCTGAAAGTGAAGATCTGTGTGGATATAAGAAGGTGTAAAGGTTCTCACCGACAATGTGGACATTGGGCTCTCTGCTCAGTCAGCCATCGCTGTCAAACAAGAGATTCCAGCTCAAATACAACCAACACAAGGATACAACATAAGATTTACAGGAACATATGAAGGTTAGCCTAAGATCCTTACAAACACAAAAACAATCTGACAAAATCTGATTTAACAAAACCACTGTTCTGGAATATTTAATATAAGGCTTTAGACATGGAACCTGCAAGAACTTGATGGATGGTTGGATGAATGGATGGGTGGATAGCTTTATGGATAGATGGAATGTTGGATGGATGGATGTTTAAGATAACATCAAAGGGAAAAAGGATAGAAATTCAAATATCTTTCAACACTTTATTTTCTATTCCTATATTTATTCTTCTTATAAAAATCTAGCTTGTCCAGACTTCTCTAGATTGTGGAGGAAACCTATAAATAATTTTCTCAGACTTCATCCATGTTCTTCTCTGGTTTATAATAAACATTGTTCTTCAAAGCAAAGATTAAAGAACTGTGCTTTGCAGAGAAAACAGGTCAGTTCCAGTTTGTTGACCACACCCACCCGAATGCAGCTGAAGCAGCAGAGTTTGGAGCAGTGGGGGCAGAGGCGTGCATCCCTCAGTTTCTCCATGCAGATGAAGCAGCGAAACACCTCAGCAATGCTCTGCAAAAAGACAGAGGACAGTTCAACACCAAACTCCCCACATGGCTAAACAAACATCACTGAGACATGAGTCAAACTTCCTGCCCATGTTGTATGGGTTAAATAAGTACAACTGTAGTCCATATGTACTCACCTCAACACTTTGTTCGTCCATTTCAGCCAGTTTGAAGTTGTCAGGTTCAGCAACTTGAAAAAGTTGTTTGAAATAAAGTAAACATGCAGCACCTGCAGATATTAGATTTTTATGAATGATTACTGCAACCAATATCAATGTGACTTTTTTTTTTCCAAAAGAATTTGAAACAGGTGAAGAACTGAGATTAGAGGAGTTCTAGGTGGAACATATTTACAGAAAAAGAAAGTTTTTCTTTTTATCTTAAATGCAAATTGTATGTATTTTAGCACAAATTTGGCTTACTTACTGCTCTGACTGTGTTGTTTTTCCAGGAAATTGCCTTTTTTGAGTCTGTATACTCTAGTTAATGACTAATTGATTACTAAATTAGTTGACTATTATTTCAATAATCGATTAATCACACTTAATCGTTTCAGCCCTTAAACTCCTTAAATGAGCCACACTCTACTATCAATCAACACATCTTCTGAACCCTCTGAGCAGTTTTTAGTGTCACAGGACAGCTCGCCAATCTAATATAGAAACACAGAAAAAACACATTCACACCTAAAGGCAATTTTTTAGAGTAATTAACCTAACAGTCTTGTTTTTGGATTATAGGAAGAAACTGGAGTGCCTGGAGATAACCATGTTGGAGAAAATGCTGATTCAGGAGCTTAAGGGCTGAGCAGTAGCCAATGAGCCAATGTAGTCCTGACTCTGAACTCAACTTAAATCTGTTTGACCCCTAAGTGTCATCTGATGGTGTATCAGAGACAAATGTGACCCACATGATGGCGTCAAGCCCATCATTATTAAAATTATCATAATTTTAAAAAACGGCGCAGATGACAAAATATCACATCTACAAAGTACAGTTTTACTTTGGCACAAGCACTTTTAAACGGATAGTTGGATGTTATACATGAACGGGCCCAGTCTCAGAAGACATTAATATGTCAAAAGAAAACAGAAGAAAAAAAAACAGCGCTGTCGCTGATCAGAACTGCTCATACTATAACTAAACACAAACCCGATAAATGAACCCAGACTGACTGAAAAACAGGACAGCTTTTTTTCTCCTCCCCAGAGAGCAGTGAAGCCATGATGTAGCAGCCTTCTGCGGGAGGCTGCCTCACCTCTTCGGAGTCTCCTCCTCGGCTCCCTCTGCTTCACCTGATCAACAAACCGTCACAAGTGGCTGCATCACATTACAACATCGCCATCAGTTTGCAAAGAACAAGTTAAACAAAACAATTTGCGTCTTAAAAAAAAAAAAAAAAAGCTCGATTAGGTTTATAAGAACGTCGTCTCACAGCGTATTATTGAAAAGGCCACATTCTGGGCCAAACTGAAGATGTAGCTGTTTGCACTGTCCCCTAGCGATCAGCTTCTTCTGTGGATTTTCACCATCGTCACCACTCCTCTACGTTCCATTACCGCCCCCTGTTGTAACAGTGGGTCATTACAGCCTTTGTTGAACAGGCCGAAAGCGCTTACAATCATTAAAAAAGAATATGTGTTCCTATGACTCATTTATCAGATCAAAGGTACCTTTTGAAAATAAGAACATCCATAACAGAATAAAATATAAATATATTCTTTATTGTCCCTTAGTGGGGGAAATTCAGGTGTACCAGCAGGCCAAATGAAACCATACATTCACACAAAGGTAACAAGACAAAACGAAAAGAGACTCTGCTGTAAGGACAACTTTACATCATAAGAAAAAAGAAATACTACACTCGTACTACAAATAGCATTCTCATATAAAAAGAAATCTGCAAAGGATAAAGGTAATGTTAAAAAAGCAGGTACAAAACTTTTTTTTTTTATTAAATCCACATTTCTAAGTGGAAAAATCCTTAGATAACATAAAAAAGACTTGAAACCATCAATCATGAATACACCCTTTGTCTTTTTACTCTAAGTCATCCAGTTGGAGAATGTTTCTGAATATATATATATATATATATATATATATATATATATATATATATATATATATATATATATATATATAGGTGTTGAGGAGTCAAACACCAACTCCTTGTAGACCACACAGTCGCCCGAGACTGCAAAACCCGACACACCAACCTGTGCACCGCTTGGATTGTTTTCAAGAAAGCCTATGACTCAATGCCACATACCTGGATCATTGAATGCTTAGAGATGTACAACATCAATAGGACTCTAAGAGCCTTCATTGCAAACTCGATGGGGCTGTGGAAAACCACCCTTGAAGCCAACTGCAAACCACTTACACAAGTGTCCATCAAATGTGGCATATACCAAGGAGATGCTCTGTCCCCACTGCTGTTCTGCATAGGCCTGAACCCCCTCAGCCAAATCATCAACAAGACTGGCTACGGATACCGACTTAAGAATGGGGCCACAATCAGTCACCTCCTCTACATGGATGACATCAAGCTGTACGCCAAGAGCGAGCGAGACATCGACTCACTGATCCACACCACCAGGATCTACAGCACTGACATTATGATGTCATTCGGACTAGAGAAGTGTGGCCGGATGGTTACAAAGAGAGAGAAGGTCGTCCGCACAGAAGGGGTCTCACTCCCAGAAGGAACAATAGCAGACATAGAGCACAGCTACAAGTACCTGGGATTACCACAAGCAAATGGCAACCTCGATGAGGTCACAAGGAAAGGAGCCACAGCCAAATACCTCCAACGAATAAGGCAAGTCCTGAGAAGCCAGCTCAATGGCAAGAACAAGATCCGTGCAATAAACAGCTATGCCTTACCAGTAATCAGATACCCTGCCGGAATAATTAGCTGGCCAATGGAAGAGATGAAGGCCACGGATGTTAAGACTCGGAAGCTACTAACCATGCATGGAGGGTTCCACCCCAAATCCAGCACCCTGAGACTGTACACAAGCCGTAAGGAAGGAGGCAGCGGACTAGTGAGTGTGAGAGCCACTGTCCAGGATGAAACATCCAAGATTCATAAATACATCAAGGACAAAGCCTCAACGGACGATGTGCTCAGCGAATGTCTCAGACAATGGGGAACAGAGGACGAGGTGCTGGAGGAACCATCATGGGAGGACAAGCCCCTACATGGGATGTACCACCGACAAATAACTGAAGTGGCTGATATCAGGAAATCCTACCAATGGCTGGAGAAAGCTGGACTCAAGGACAGCACAGAGGCCCTCATCCTGGCCGCCCAGGAACAGGCACTAAACACCAGAGCAATAGAGGCTCAGATCTACCACACCAGACAAGACCCAAGGTGTAGGTTGTGCAAGGAGGCCCCTGAGACAGTCCAGCACATAACAGCAGGGTGCAAGATGCTGGCAGGGAAAGCATACATGGAACGACATAACCAAGTGGCGGGCATAGTGTACAGGAACATCTGTGCAGAATATGGACTGGAAGCCCCGAGGTCAAAGTGGGGAACACCCCCAAAGGTGGTGGAGAATGACCGAGCTAAGATCCTGTGGGACTTCCAGATCCAGACAGACAAGATGGTAATGGCGAACCAACCGGACATTGTGGTGGTGGATAAAGAACAGAGGAAAGCCGTTGTGGTGGATGTAGCAATACCAAGTGACCACAACATCAGGAAAAAGGAGCAGGAGAAACTGGAGAAATACCAGGGCCTCAGAGAGGAACTGGAGAAGGCCTGGAAGGTGAAGACCACAGTGGTGCCTGTGGTCATCGGGGCAGTCACCCCCAAACTGGAGCAGTGGCTCAAACAGATCCCAGGAACAACATCAGACATCTCAGTCCAGAAATGTGCAGTTCTAGGCACAGCCAAGATACTGGAGGAGAACCTGAAGCTACCAGGCCTCTGGTAGAGGACCTGAGCTCAGAGGATGAAAGAGACCACCCGCGGAGGGTGAGAAGGGAATTTTTATTTTATTTTATATATATATATATATATATATATATATATATATAAATTCCCCTCTCACCCTCCGTGGGTGTTATATATATATATATATATATATATAATTATTATTATTATTATTATTAATAATAATAATAACAGGTGTCCCTGGCATGTTTTATACTTTCTGTTGCCCTTTAAAAATGAAGATGCTCTTTCTTCACTTTCTAATCACCTCAGTATAAAAACAAATATTGTTCTGTCTTCCACATCAATACCAATGCATCACTTTTTAAATGTTTTTTACTAAAGATGTGCTGTGACTGCTGTGAGAAACCTTTATTCTCTTAAAGCATGAATTTTCACTCTTTAGTCTACGCTTCCTGATTCTTTTATGTTTTTTGTCGTAAGATTTTGACATATTTATAACTTTCTATTAAACTCTATATAAATTGTGACTTTTGTTACTTTCTATTACATTCTGTACATAAAACATTGCATTCTGTTGCCATTTTTACATGTTCAATGTCTGAAGTGTCCAACCTTTTTATTTGGAAAAAGAACTGCATGGAAATCAGAGCTGACAAATTTACAGGGATGAGCTGCTCCACGCCATTGCTGACCTATCTCAGTTGGCAGGAATAATACAAACATCACCTTGTTATCCAAAGCACCCTGAGGATGACTCCACTCAGCCCTTTTTTGTATGGATGCACACACATGTGTGCTGTATATTCGCAGTAACCCTATTGTTGTTTTATGCAAACGGTCTGAAGCTGGATAGGACGCACAGAGACACATGCAAATCAGCTTATCAGGCGGCGCAGGCTGCACAGCAGAGATGAACGCTTCTCCACTTAGGAAAATGCTGATGAGCAACTGTGGATTTCCAAAACTCTTTATCCCAACACCTTGTCCTCTTGAATAAACCAAGAAAGACAGAAAAACGTGAGAGCAGCTCTAAAACTTTACACCCTAAGGTAAGACACTCTCTGTTTATGAATGTTACAAGTGGGGTTTGTGCAGCGGTTTGGAGGGGAGGGCGCATTAGAATAAGCTCAAGATCATTTTCCTGGGTGGCCTGAGTGCTTCATTGTCCTGGTAAAGTTACAATCCTGTAGGAAAATCAGCTATATTTATCATTACAGATATTAAGATGAGCTCAGACCCAGTGGAGCAGTCGGATGCTCCGGCTGACCAGAAAGGTAAGGAAATTTAACCCTGAACAGACCTGAATCTAAATAACACACAGATGTGAGTCAGAAAAGCTGCTATGTTTGGTTTGAAACTGCAGGACTTTCTCCACAAATCACTGTTTACAAAACATTAGGAGTGGATTAAATTTCCTGAAATGTAAGGTCATGTTGTTATTTTGAGGCATCAAGACATTTTCTTCATAGACGATCTGTGAGTACATGCCTTTTTCTTTTTTACCTTTTGCTCTTTTAGGGTCTCCTCTGCTGAAGTATTTGCACAATCGTTGCTGTATTTAACATGCAAAACCTTGGTTTGTCATAAAAAGCAGAAACCTTTAGGTGTTTTGTGTGGAGTCACTTTGGCAGTTGGTTTCTGTTAGAATATGTGCCTCAAGCTATTTTTCTGAGAGACACAGAAAGCCCAGAGGCTGAGGATGCCAGCCAGCCCGCCACACTGAAAAATCAGGAACAAGCTGAATAAAATGTGGAACTTTTATTCAAAACAATGGCCGCATGAGAGAAGTGAATGCCTTTGCTTCATGGAAGTGATAAATGACTCAGTTCTTTGTCCTTTTAGACCTTTTAAAATCGCCAGCGGAGTGTCATCCAAGCAAAAAAACTTTGGAGACAATCCAAAACAAACTACAGATGGAGGGGTTTTCTTTATAGTTTGGGCGAGGGTTCACTAAACAGAAAAAGAAACGTTTATCTCAGGTATCTCCACCAGCACCTGCTCCCTCTGCCTGCCTCCTAGAAGTTTTGTTTGTACACTAAGCTAATGAAGGGATCTCAAGTGATCATGTGCAAGTAGTTCCCTCCTGGCAAAATGTGTGTAAATCTATATGTAGAGTACTGTGAAAAAGTATCCGTTCTTAAATGTCTCAGATCTTCAAACTACTTCAATCTCAAATGAAAAAAAAGGATAAAAACAGTGTCTTCAGCTGGAGGTTTCTTCAAATAAGCTGTAATACAGACCACTACAGGAGAATCTTCAAGAAGTTTGATTTGATGAGTTATAGCAACATATATTTTCTCTTTGGGATCAATAAAGTGTTTTTTCATGGTTATATAGTAATATCTCAATCAGAGTCCAGCCTGATCTTTAAGTAGGCCATTCCAAAATCAGCATATTTTTAAGCCATTCAGGTGTGGACTTGTTGGTTTGCTTTGGATTATTGCCCTCCTTCCTAACATAAGTGTCATGAAATGTGTTTTTTGGTGGTGAGGATAGATGCGAAGGACCCAGGCTGAAGTGAGAAAATGATTATTTTAATGATGAAGTGTACAGAAGTCCAGGCAGCACAGGTGAGCAATGAGACACTGGCAGCAATTGTAAAATGGCACAAAAAACAGGAACGAGGCAGAAACAGGGACAAGCAACAATAGAAAAGAATCTAGGAGGGAACAAGAGAGACAGATGGATTTAAATACACAGAGGGTAATGGGGAAAAAGAAGGACAGCTGGAAACAATCAAGGGGTATACCCACAACACAGAGACTCAATTAACTGGAAAAAACACACACACAATCCAAATCCTCACAAGTTTACTTAAGCTTAATGTCACAAACTAGCTGTGTTTCCATCTTTTTTTCTTAAGTTTTTTTGGCTTTACGTGAAGGTGCTTTGACAGGAAGGTATGGTAATGAGAGAGAGGAAAGACATACAGCAAAGGTCACCAGGCCAGGAATCAAACCTGCAACAGCCATGTCAAGGATTAAGGCTGTGCTTGACCCCTGTGCCACCACAGCGCACCTGTGTTTCCATTGACCATAAAATTACACAAATTTAAATAACAGTCAATTTGTTTAATGGAAACATGATCATTTTGAAAAAAACATGTTCTCTGATAAGCAGTTTTTCCTCTAAAATGAGGTGGTTTTTCAAAATTTCTGTTTCGCAAAACTGCAACAATTTCATATCACACCATTTTGTAAACAGCAGTAAAGTGCAGCTGACTCTAGAGAGCTCTCACAGCATTGCAAAGTTCATAAAAAGTTGGGTGTTATTCGAAAATGTTGAATCCATTAAAGTGAAGGTTGTGCTTGGCTGGAACAAGTCTCTGTGGAGAAATGCACAAACAGTTAGATCTGCAAGACAACTTTGCTGTAGGACCAAATGTAAATGCTGTAAAACTCAACTTCACCTTTATTATGAAATCTACAAAGGAAGACTGTGTAACTATCACTAAACATTAAAACATATTTATGATTTTTGTGAAGATCATAAACAAAAACATTAACAATGCTCAAGCTTCATTTGCAACAGCTAACAGGCTCACAAACCCTCCTGTCACTGCACCACCTGAACTGTGATCTAATGTAGCCTACAATGAATTTCCCAACTTTTTTGCCAAGAAACTTCAAAAAATTTGAGGATTAATCTAGACATCCACACTAAATCCAGTACCAATGCTGTACCCAAACATAAAAAATGCAGAAAACATGACTCAATTTCAACTACTTAGCTATAAAAGCCTAGAAGAAATCATAAATCAATTAAGCTCAAGTTCCTGCTTTCTTGACATTATACCCACACCTTTGTTTAAAAAAGTCCTGCTTGTCATTGCAAATGATCTGATCCAAATAGTAACTCATCGCTCTCTTCAGGTGTTTTCCTCCAGGCTTTGAAAACAGCAGTTATCAAACCACTGATAAAAAAGAACAATCTGGACAAATCACTACTGCAGAATTACAGGAAAATCTCCAACCTTCCATTCATCAGCAAAATTATTGAAAAGCTGTTTAAACAGTTAAATAGCTTCCTAATGAACCACTTTGGCATCTTTCAGTCTGGTTTCCATGCTCAGCACAGTACTGAGACCGCTTTCATCAGTGTTCAGTAACATCCATATAAACACAAAATCACCACAGTGCTGGTTCTGTTGGACCCCAACAGGACATATTAGTGAAACAAGAGGAGTTTTGGATTGGGCTCTCTGATCAAGTACTCAGCTAGTTCAAATCTTATATAAAGAACAGGATTTCTTTGTTTCAATTTGTAACTTCTCATCAAAGCAGACATAAGTCACATATGGGGTACCCCAATTCCCAATCCTAGGATCCCTTTTATTCAATATCTATATGCTTCCACTCAGGGGCAGTAAAGGGGTAAAAAGTGATGACAATTCTAGGGACCCTGGCCAGCAGGGGGCCCTCCACAATTTAATTATTTGTATTTTGTTCATAGAAATAAAATAAAAAAAACCGGGATCCTGTCAAATACAAAATGAATCATATTGTATTTTCAAAGATTGTTTTTAGCAGTAAAAATTTAATGTTACCCCTCCCAGACTAAAACACACATCCGTTTTTGCCCTGAACTCCCCTGGATCTGCATAAAATAGTTCGTTCCTGCTTGGCACGCTTGAGAGTGATGCTGTTAGCAGCTGCAGTCAGTAGAAACTGCGGCAACAAACGACTGTGGCAGTTACTATGCTGCTAAGAAAAGTTATAAAATCAGGTTTTCAAAAACAAAATGGAGAGAGGGAGAGAGAGAAAAAGGCAAGAGTGTTAATTTATAACCCAGTTTTTCTCCAAGAGAGGTGGGTAGACTGTGTGAGATTATCAACCATTTAGCATAGTTAGCTTAGCTACAGACTACTGTTTGCCTCCATTTCACTAGCATTTAATGAATTAAGGAAAAAAATGACCAACATATTCATATATTTAACTTGTTCCCTGTACCTTCTACCACTTAACAACAGGTGAGTCAGTCAGCAGCAGTTATAACCCACGTCCCTCCTGACCTGTTCTCTCCTGAATGAAATTAAAGCTGCAGTATGTAACTTTTATATAAATATTTTTTTTCTCATATTTTTTTAAAACTGTCATTATGTTGTGACAGTATGGTATAATCTGTGAAAAATCTATTTCCTCTGCTTTCTCCCATGGTTCTCTAGAAACAACCAGTCAGTGGAAGGAGAGTTTTAGTGCTGTCAATCACAATCTCATGCTGCTCTCATCCTTCCTCCCCCTTGATTTGTGCCGTGCTGCAGCTAGCATAGCACAGAGCTGTGCAGATTCAAACTGTGAATGCTCAGTTTAGTTAGCATAGCTACCAATGATGGCAGATAAACGGTTTCTTGTAATAAGTTGTTTCTCCACCATTAGCACATTTAGCAGTGAGTGAATGAGGCTAATTCACAGTGCTAAGAGTGGCCTACTGGTTCTGATTGGTTGTTTTGGTCGGAACGTTGCATTACTTTAACCAGTAATAGTAATTCAGGAAGGAGATGGAGGAGATTGATTGTTTTCACAGATTATCTGTCTCATAACAAACTGCTACGACATTGTGACAGCTTTAACAAATATGGAGAAAACATATTTTTTATTAAAGTTATGTACTGGAGCTTGAATAAAATGCAACTACAAAGCATTTTTGAGAAGTCTGGATTGCTTTATGTGAAGTTGCATGTTGCTTTTGACTGTTGCTCATGGGGAGACATTTCAGTATCTAAAACTAATAGAATAAATTTAAGCAACCTACTTGCATACTGGATGTGGACTGTTGGATTTTAAATTCATGAGCAGTAAATATTGTGCTACTATCAGTATTGGACCACAGAAAGCAAGGTGGTTGCAAGCCTTTAAAACTGTGATGCTTTTTATGGGTCAAATAGACTCAGAAAATTGTAACAGCAGCTGCACAGGGGGGCCCAAACTAATTTTTTGTCAGGGGGTCCAAGACTTCTGGTGGCGCCCCAGCTCCCACTAGCTCAGGTAATAATAGGGAAATAAGATTAGCTACCTTAACTCCTTGGATGAAACACAGCTCTACATTACAATGTCAACAGGTGACTCTGAACCCATCCAATCTCTGAACAGATGCTGAGAACAAATCAATGTGTGGATGTGCCAAAACTTTCTCCAGCTGAACAATAACAAAACTGAAGTTATTATCTTTGGACCTAAAGGAACGATCTAGAGTCGTACAGCTTGAATTATTACAGTTGGAAACTAGTGATCAAGGCCAAAATTTAGGTGCATTGATGGACTCTGACCTGAACCATCAGAGCCACATAAAGACAGTTACAAAACTGACCTGAAGAATATTTCCAGAATTAGAGGTCTAACATCTCCATGCATTTATCTTTAGTTGCATTGATTACTGCAACAGCGTCTTCACAGGTCTCCCTAAAAAAAAATCAGACAGCCGCATCTGATCCAGAACGCTGCTGCTTGTGTTCTCACTAAAATCAGGAAGATAGAGCACCACCATAGTTCTAAAGTCCCTGAACTGGCTCCCTATAGCTCAGAGAATAGTTTTAAAGATACTGTTATTATGTTACATCTGCATCTGCTGTATTTTTTTCTGTGTTTTATATTACTGAAATGTGCTAAACAAATACACTTGATTGATTGATCAATACCTCTTCTGTCAAATCACAGAATTTCCTCCAAAATTCCACATACACAGACGCTTCCACACAGCAAATTTGGAAGTGTTCACTCAACTCCTACAGAGTTGAATTCAACACTTTGAAAGTGTCTATATTGGTTCACTCTGGATGGTGTAGAAACTACACTTTTGAAAGTGTTATTTGTGATATAGTTGAATCAACACTCACAGTAGTTGAAATTAAACAAACAGTGTTGACTTACCCAACACTAGTGTATTTAGTCGGAAGTTAACACTATGGACGTACTAATCTAACACAAAACAGTGCAAAGTATATATCAACATAGAAATCTGAGTTTTAAAATACTACTGGCAGGGTGTACTGAGGTGGTGCAGGGGTTAAGCACAACCCACATAGGACGCTCTAGTTTTCATTGTGGCTGTCGTGGGTTCGCTTCCTGGTCTTCTCCTTTTCTTATTCCCACTTTTTTTTGTCAATTTACTACCAAATAAACTAGAGCAATTAAAAACTTTTTTTCCCAGAAACTACAGGCCATCAATAATCCCCAAATTCATTTTAAAAGACATTAGACCAGCACCAGTTCCAGTATGTAATCTACTTTTATTTCAAAACATCAAACAGCACTGACAGCAATATACAACAAAGGTCATTCATTCATGGTACTTTGCACTGAAGGTGAAGTGTGCTTTGAACGTTCATTGGAAGCAGCCATGGATGGTCTTGTGATCACTGATGGTGAAGTGTCTTTGGTGCTGCTCTTGTTTTCGCCAACATGCAGGAGGAAGGGCTGTCCTGGTTCCACACCAATGAGGAAGGCTTTAACACTGGCTCCCATCTTTGGCAAAATGCTAAGAAGACAAATAATAAAATGTATTAACTGTATAGAGCACAGCTACATTCAAATAGCAAACAAAGCCAATAAGAAAGTGCTTCTACAAAGACCTAGGATCATTTGAGTAACACATACCTGCACGTATCTGACAACATGGTCCACAGTTTGACATGAGCTGTTTTGGCATTTTTCTTGTGGCCTTTGGACGTAGGAAGAAGAACATGAACCAACAAAAGAATCCCTGTTTATTCCAGCCTGGAAGGAAAAACAGGAAATATAGCAGAAACATTAGGATAATAAATAAATATTTTAAAAAGAAGTGTAAGCAAAACTAATCAGACCCATCTCTGTGTGTGTCACCATCATATTCACTCAAATTACTCTGCCCACCCGGTTTACAAGATAAAGCATAAAAAAATTAAGAAATAATTACTAAAGAAATTAGTCAGCTTATAGAAACATTTTTGGACAACATTAAAAAAGTCATGCAACCTGTCTGAAGAAATGTGATGAAGTCATCATAACAGGTTTCAGTCACCAACATGACATACGAATAATGATATATATATATTAAAAAAAAAAAAACATTTTGGCAGTTTTTAGATGTGCCACAGGTTCAAAGCACCAGAGTCAAATGGCTCAATTGCCTCCTCATTGTGTAGATAAGTTCTCTAGAGTCCTGCTAATCACCTAATTATTGTATCCAGGTGTGGTGCAGCAGCAGCACATCTAAATGTTGCAGGACAGTGGTCCTCCAGAACTGGAGTTTGACGCCTGTGGCATAGATCAAGCCAATGATCCAGCACAGCCAGTCCCCCGTTTTGCAGTCTACAGCCAAAAACTTAAAGAAAACGACCCCGCAGCTAAATAATGTTAACTCAAATGGCCTCCAGATTTTCCTGACAGTTTTAATGTTCGGTTAAGATAATAAACAGTTGAATATACCGTGATATCCAAACCAATAAACGTACGTTAAGTGAATTTTGTATCGATACTCTTGTGTATATGGAAAATTAATGCCTCCATAAAAATTAGTCAAAAACATGATCATTTTAACATGGAACTTACCTTGTTATAAGCTCCAGACAAGACGTCATACTGCTGCCTCCGCTCCTCAGGCAAACATGTGGCGCAGGAGCGGAACAAGACGGTGTTGGCCGGGGGGCGGGGCTAATGATCAGGCCCAAATAATAAAGGTCATGATAATTTAACCTTACAAACATGGACATGCCCGCAACAGCAGAGCTAACAAGTGTCATCACCAGAGAGAGCTACTATGTCATTTTTAAGTCCATCTGACATGAAATACAACAAACCAAGAGAAGAACAGAAACATCAGGCTACTGGTCACTAATGATGAAACAACACAAATTCAAAACATGTTAAAGTAATCCGTAGAAATGCTCTAGCTAGTTTGCCATTTGTGACTGATGATGACGTTGGTGACAAGCTTTACCCACAATGCACCTGGAGACAATAAGGACGATTCATTTGTAGTTTTGTGTGTCATAAAGTTAAATGTAAGAGTGAAAATAAAGCCATTAATGTAGCACAACATTTTATTCAATATTTTACACCCACTATGTCATTAAAATCAGTCAGTCTGGGAAGGTCTTTTAGCAACCATGAGTCAAAATGGGGCATCCTATTATATAAGCTGCAGAGGGCCTCATTTTACAGTTCTTGTAATAAAAAATTAAGTTCTTGAAGGTATGATCTGGGTCCCAACTATTTCTGGGGTAGTGGCCTGCTGCATCCCTCACCTGTAGCTCAAACTCTTTAGGGAAACTAACACTCATGTTGTTGAATTAACACTGTATTTTAACATACAACACTTACACTGGAAATCTAACATTTTTGAATTTGTGCAAGTATAAGGAGCTTGTCACCCCAACGGCTGAATAAGATGCTGACGTTTCGTCTGAGGCTGAATTATAAATATATCTCATGTAACTATTTACATCCATTTCTGCCATGATTTTGAATAACTTATTGCATGAACAAGCCTTTAAATTTTAGATTTTAAATTACTTTCTTATGGAAACACTGCAGTTGTGAAATTTTCATTTTAGCAGAATATAGACAAACATTTGCATGCATTGGAAATGCAGCTTCTGTTGGCTGATGATGACCACTATGACCATGGCTGAAATATTAATATATGCACTGAAATGATTTTAAACCTAGTCTTCCAGACTATCAGGTGTGGAAACACCCTAATAATGTATTTTTCCAAGTTTTTCACTTGGAGCTATCTCATTTAAAACCATTTTTTCTGGAATTTCCTCACATGATCTTTGATATTAAAAAAATGTTTGAGAATTTTAAAAACCTAATGGTGATAACAAAGCTAAAACAGTGAAAATCTTAATGTTGGCTATTTTTTTTCATTGTAATTGAGGTCAAGCAGGATGTAAATTTTTTTTGCCCTAAAATTCTTATTTATTTTTTCCTTACAACTTTGATCTTGCTCTGAGAATGACATGCCTGCTGGAGCTTAAACTGGTAACCTGTCCATCAAAAGGCTGTTTGACTGATGATCCCTCAGGCCAAGCTTGAATCACCAGTAAAGTGAGCGTGTTTCTGAAATGTGGGAGGAAGTAAAAAAAAACAAAAAACGGAGAAAACCCACATGGCCACATGGCATGAAAACAGCATGCAAGAAAGAAAGAGGAAAAAAAAAAGAAAAAGTTGTCCTGTCACGCGAAGCAACAATATGTGTCATTCATACTCTAAAACTAGGCAGCAGTGGCTCGTATCCAGAACCACATGCGAGGCTGGTTTATTCAAATAAGATGACCTGCTCGAGTCTAGACAATTATTCTGGAGAATTTTAACAGCGTGTTTTCCCTGAAATACAAGAATGGATTGAACCACAGCTGTGCAGTTGTGCTTTGGCGTCACATTCAGAGGAAAAATTCAGAGCTCTTGGGAATAAACCTGCAATTAAAACTTCATCACTTCCCCCTCAATGCACATCATTTTATGAATATTTCATGTTGCAGAGTCATTGTAACATGAAATGAAGTGTCTAATATTTCGCTCAGAAATATTAGACACTTTTGTGCCATTAGTTCAGATTAAGCCTGGTATTGAGAATTATGCTTGCTTGGCCAACCGGATCAACCTGAACAATTTTCCAACCACATTTGAATATTTATAGGCTCGGGCTGAAACAATTAATCATATTAATCAATTATTGAAGTAGTCATAAACAAATTTAGTAATGGATTAATCATGGACTGGAGTATACAGACTCTAAAAAAGATACCGCATTTTCCGGACTATAAGGCACACCTAAAAGCCTTAAATTTTCTCAAAAATCGGCAGTGCGCCTTATGTGTGCACCGAATTCCAAAATCTGTCCCTGACACAGAGACGTAAAGTGAACAGTACGTACGCTGGCAGAGATAAACCAATCAGAGAATTGTTTTCCGAGTTCTGCAGCATACGCCTCCGGTAAAGACCAGATAGGTCTTTCCACACATCACCGTCCCAGTTCATCTGTGACTCCATGCGCGCCCATCTCACTGCTACTGTGAAAAAAGAAGTGAACCAAACTAATTCGGAGTTTGCCGTCATTCCGGGAGGATTAACAAAAGAACTCCAACCACTGGACATTGGTGTAAACAGGGCGTTCAAACATAAGTTAGGAGCGGCGTGGGAGTGATGGACGACAGACTGCGAACGCACGTTTACTAAGACGGGGAGGCAGCGCCGGGCGAGTTACGCCACCATGTGTGAACGGATTGTAGATACCTGGGCTAATGTATCTGCCTTAACTATTGTCCGAACTTTTGCGGAAGCCGGCATCATTGCTGAACAGCCACCTGGCAACGAGACTGACTCCGACAATGATGAGAGGGAACCTGGCATGTTTGATGGTGAAATTGCCCAGCTGTTCAATTCAGATACAGAAGACGAGGACTTTGATGGATTTGTGGAAGAAGAATAAAAAATAACGTGAGTGTATTGTTATATAGTCGAATAAAGTTAAACTAAACTTACTGTTTTGTTTCCGTTACCTGTTTTTTTTGTTGACCGTATGACCATGCGTCTTATAATCCATTGCGCCTTATAGTCGGAACATAAGGTAATTTGCTGAAAGAACAACATAGTCAGAGCAGTAATTAAGCCAAAATTGTGCACGGATTAAATACATTTTGGACTTTATATATATATATATATATATATATATATATATATATATATATATATACATATATATATATATATATATATATATATATATATATATATATATATATACATATATATATATATATATATATATATATATATATATATACATATATATATATATATATATATATATATATATATATACATATATATATATATATATATATATATATATATATACATATATATATATATATATATATATATATATATATATATATATATATATATATATATAAACCTTTTGTCTGTAAAGATGTGCTATCAAAAACTCCACAAGAGGCCTTTAGCTTCATCTGGTTAAAATGTAAAAATAAATAAATAGTAATAATAAAAAGATCTGATTTAGGACCTTTTACTGTCCTATTTTTTGGATTTCAGTTCATCCAAAACACACTCAAAGACTCAAACACACACTAAGTTCAATGCTGCATTTGTATCCTATGTCTGATGTCATGACAAGTTCCACCAGGTTTGATTCCAGCCAGATGACCTTTCCTGCGTGTCTTCCCCCTCTTAATTATTAAGTTAAGCCATCCATACATTTTCTATACACCCTTCATATGTTTTTAGTCTGTTAAAGATAGTATTACCGATAACAGTACAATTTGCACAATGGTTGTTTTGTTTAGTTTTCTTCTTGGAAAAAGTTATTAAAAACAAGTTTTTGTCTAAATTAAGGTGAATTCATGGTTCCTTTTTCCACATAATGGAACCGGTAGTGCTTATGATTAAAAAAAATATTTATGTGATCGGTATCGGTGATCGGCCGTGATCGGAATCTGAATCGGTAGGAAAAAACCTGATCGGCACATCTCTAGTAAGAAGTAATAACTAAAGAGTTAAAAATTAAGATGTAAATGGACCTAATTTAGGTAGAAGCACGGAAAATCTGGACATTTTTAAGAATTTTTAAGCCATATCAGTGAGATTACTAATCAGGAACTGACAAAAGAAAGAGGATAAATGAAGCAATATATTACCAGATTTGCACGCTTTAAATGTAATTTAAGACCAGCTTAGAGCATTTTATTGGCAGAGCAGAATTGTTCCTGAAAGATGGATTTATAGTTTTTATAGCTGATCTCTTGAACAGGGAGCTGGCACCGTTCTTGGCCCATGCGCTGTTTGATCTCTGAAGTTTACCTCGGCAGGGATGATGTGCACCTGCTTTCACTCTAACTGGACACAAGCTGACCTGTATGGACATTTATATCATCCCCTGTGAGGACTCATGATTCTTTGAAGAATTTATCAAGGTATGAGTCAAGTTTAAAAGCCACAGCATTAGCTGTGTTAAGTTCAATTTGAAGCCATGATCACGCTTTTAGAGGTGCACGGTGAGCGTGCTGTGAGAATTATATATTTTTGTGAACAAAGTAGGGTTGTTGTAAACAAATATTTTAGTAATTGAGTATTCTATTGATTATTCTTACAATTAATCAAGTAACTGGATAAAAGGATTTTGATCAAATAAAATGTTGGTAAGTCTAACATAACAGCAGTGTTACTATCCGATATCAACATCAGTCCAATTTTTCATACTTGAGCATTTCTAACAATTACTTTTATAGAAAATTAGAAAATGAACCTGTAACAATAATAGCTGACTTTCTAAGTTAACCTGAAGAAAAGTTATATAAAAAATTATATCCAATTTAATAATAAAGAGCCAGGCTCACAAATACGCCAATGAAAAATGTCTATAATTCAGCTTTTAGTTTATGTATTCATCTTCAGTCAATTTAACAGATGAACTCTCACCTTGCCCAGCTTTTTATAGCTTTTGTGTCCATGTTAGCAATAGAATTTCATATCTTCGTTCGTCACACTCTGAAACACATCTACCAACTATGTACCGCCACAATGTACTCTGCCACCCATTTCTTATTTATTTTCCGGTTCGTCCGCAAAAATAGAACATCAAATGCAGCGCAGCAGGCCGCAGTGTTCAATCTATCCGCTCACCTGAATAAGTACAACGGCTGTGCTCTTCCCCGCCGTTCGCTCTGAACCAGCCAGTAGGCTGCAGGAGAAAGACTGCCATAGGCATCGCCCCAGTCTTTTTAAGGATGCTTATTGGTCCCCCGAAAACGATAAAAACTGGGACATTATCATCAATCGATAAAATCCTCCCATACCAAAGTTGAAAATTGAATGCTATGCTGTTAGCAGCATAACGTTGCTCATGTAAAAAGATCGATACTCAAGCTTTTTGTCTTTCCCGCACGCAGACTGCTGCACATATGGGTTCATCAAAATCTACTCTCGGTCTGTAAGTGTACCGCTACGATGTGTCACACAGCACAGTGCAGCGCACTCTCATCCCTCTCTCGTCTTTAGTTGTTGCACCGTCACATGGCTCAGCGGCGCCAGTCAAACAGCCATGCAGGAGGCTCAAGGCTGGCCTGCCCACTCAAGCGCTCTGCTTGGGTCAACACGTCACATTACGAAGAGAGACACCGGAGTATCCAAATGTCTGAGAGAAAGAGAAGCGTCATTTGGCTTTATTTTAAAATGTAAATAATAAAACACAATTTAACAAAGCTTCAAGGCAGATAATTTTCCTTGAGAAATTTTAATAATCGAGATACTTGAATCATTCAATGAATTGTTCCGAAGCATTATGTGCATCGTGTGCATTTACATCGCAACATGCTGACTTTGTCGGCACTGATAAAGTTTCCTGGTTAGATGGTGCGTTAGTGGACTGGTGGTTCAGCCCGTGAAGCAGTTTTCGTGCTCATCTCCTTGTCACGCGACACGCTGTGCCAACACAATGAATCAAACTGTGTCTTCCAAAATGCTTTCAGAGTTGCTTTTGTACTTTTGGAGTTTTTTTCTTAAAGTTTTATTGACTCTAGATTAGAGTGGTTAGACAAGAAAGTGGGTAATGAAAGAGGAGGAAGACATACTGCAAAGGTCATCAGGTCAGGACTCGAACCTGTGACAGCTGCGTCAAGGACTCAGATCGCCATATGTGGGTTGTGCTTTACCTCTGCAGAATGAACATTCAAGGATTTTTTTTACAAATTGATTACAAAAGTTTACAAATTGTCTCCAGTAAAAAAAAAGGATCTTTTGTCTGGTTCAGACAAAAGAATGGCAAGTGGCTGTACATTAAAACCTGAACAGAATAATATCAATTCAAATTAAATATACTGGAAATTTTTGTATTTTTTTATTTATTTTTATTAAAAATACTTTACTGCAAAGATCGATAAAATGATAAACAATATAAAGTGGTTTATTCACCACTTTATTATTTGGGTAGGAGTAGCAATGTGTGGGTACAAAATAGCAAAGGGAGGCATTTACAGTTTTTATTTTGACTTTTGCTACTTTTTCTCATTATTTGTTCATTCCCTTTACTTGAGAATGGCAACAGCTTAAAAATTATGAGATATGAATTCAGGGACAAAAGAAGAAGGGATATGCACAAAAAACTACCTGGAAGTTGTCTCATTTAGAAAATTGTCTACCAATAGGTCTTCCATGACTGGTGTGTTGGTGCTAAATATTATATGTGTGTTTCTAATATTTTTTCATAGATTCAGAAATTAGAACAATCTATATTCCTGTATATTTGTTAATAAGAAAAGACCTACGGTTTAAATTTAAAATGATTTCTTGACAGTTTGACTGTTAAACATTACATGTCACTGGTTCATTGTGTCTGAGTAATCCAAAATGCAGAGGTAAAAATAAAGCTAATGAGAAGAAAAGTGACCAATGTCTATAGCAAAATGAAAGAAATGTTCAAGACATTTTCAAAAGAATATAGAAAAAGTTTTTGACAAAATCTACAGAAAGGCAAGACTCTTTGGGCAATAATTCATATAAGTAATGTGTGAAAGTAAAAAATGTGACACTTTCTGTTCCTTTTTTTAACCAGTTTGGGTTTTTTAATGGTTCGCCTAAACCAACAGATTTTTCTTGACAAAACTAAATATTTATTAAATTTTCTTAGTGACTTTTTGTGTCTATGCACTGATGTGTAACTATCTCGAGTCGCGTGTGTGTGTGTGTGTGCGCGCATGTGTGCATGCGTGTACAGGACTAGGCTTCCTGCACTCTTAGCTGATTTGCATGTTCTGGTCATTTCCATACTGGAACCTTGGCTGTGAAACTGGCTGTGCCGCAGGGGGAAAGAAGGGTTGGTTCAGGGTGGTAGGGGGTTATAAGTGTATTTGCATTTTGTGTTTAAACCTGCCCTCTGCCTCTTTCGTTTGCTCTCTCTGTCTCTCACACACAGCCCAATAAGCCCAATTTGACATTCAAATGATGCAAGCTTATCCAGCAAACCTTTGTACCACTGTACTCTGTCATTTGTCTCTTCACACACATGTAGTTGGAAATCTTCACAAAAGTACTTTTTTAAAATTTATTAATAAAAGTATTTGTTTTCCTTGAACTTTTCCACATTTTGCAATATTAACTTTTCCACATTTTGCACACATCAAAACACATTTTGATGTGTTTTACTGGAATTTTATCTGTATAGCTAACAAAAAATAGTGCAAATTGAAAGGAAATCCAGACATATTTTCAGAAATAAAAATATCAAAAGTATGGCAATCATTTGTTTCAAGGTCCCTTGAGTCAACATGTCCTTTCACTACAGTTACAACTGCGAGTTTTTGAGGTTTATCTCAACAACTCAAGCTCAGTCAGATTCTATGGAGAACATCTGTGATGATCAGTTTTTTTCTCTTGCCACAGATTTTCAATTAGATTTAGGTCTGGACTTTGAGTAGGCCATTCTAGCACATGAAAATGTTTTGATCTAAATCAGTGCTGTTCAAATGTTTTGCCCTGGGGGCCAAAACTGGCAAATTTACACCACATGTGGACCACTAAAAATATTAAATTAAAAATGCAAAACTTGATTTATTTTTTAATTTTAGCATCTACTCAACAATAATCAATTTATTAATGAAATCTGTATATCTGTGGGTTTTGGTGATGAGGTAGACGCTGTGGACCCAGGTATTGATGAATAATGGAAGTTTTAAGGGTGAACAACAAATAGCACAGAGAAGTCCAGGCAGCACAGGTGAGCATAAAGACAAGGAACTCAAATGCTGGTAGTACTGGTAGAAAACAATAACAGACAATAAACAGACGGTAAGGACAGCTAGACAGCATAGACAGGGATCTGATAACACAGGTGGGAGTAAATACACAAGGGGTAATCAAGGAACACAAGACACAGCTGGAAGCAATCAAGGGCAGACAAGACATCACAGGAACTAAACTGACAGAAAAACCAATCCTCATAGTTTGCTTTACATAGACTACCACCATTAACCAATATATTACATGTTTTTGTTATATTTATTAACATGTTTAGTAACACATCACATTCTGTGTTATAGTTTAGAAAACAAGATAAATATTTTTTTAACTTAGAGTAAAATAATTAACCTTAAGGCTTGAAATTATTAATTTTTGTACAAGTTTGATGGGGTTTCTCAGAAAAGAACTAAAATTATATAATTGATTCACATGTTAAATGTTTTTACTGTGCTTAAGGATTTCTCCATTAACTGTACACACAAGCCTTGCAAAACTATTCATACTTGAAAATATTTGATATTTTTTCCTATTGCAGCTGCAAACTTAAATAAATTTTGATTAGATTTATGCGTAACATGTTTTTGTATTCATCCTCTTTTAACCTGGTGCCCTTAGTGCATACAAAACCTTTCAAAGGTGAGCTAAGTAGTTGATAGAGTTAATATAATGCAATACTATACAATGTACTGAATTCTGTGAAAGCCTCAGGAATTTAAGAACATTATTGAGCAAACATCTTGATGACAAAGCATACCTGTCAGGGAGGAAGTTATAAAACAATTTTTACAAGCTTTGAACAGATCTCTGGTCAACCCATCACGTGAAAATAAAAAGAATATAAGACATCTGGTTGGTTTAGATTAGGAGTGTCCAAACTGTGGCCTGGAGTCATGTGTGGCCCTTGAAATGATTATCTCCGGCCCCTGACCATAAGTCAAGCATGTTAAAAATTTGTCCAAAAAATTTTGAAATTGCCTCTTTTCTTTTAATAAGGCAATAGTCCAAAGCCTTTTATGTTTATGATCTTTAATGATATTGTGAGGATTTGGTTTTTCTGTGTGTCAGTTTAGTTCCTGTGTTGTCTTGTCTGCTCTTGATTGTTCCCAGCTGTGTCTTATGTTCCCTGATTACACCAAAGATTCCCACTTGTGTTCCCTGCTCCTTGTCAGCTCCTTGTCTATGCTGTCTAGCATAGACAATACGTTGTATTGTTTTCTACCAGTAATACCAGTGTTTGAGTTCCTTGCTTTTATCCTCACCTGTGCTGCCTGGACTTCTCTGTGCTTTTCATTGTTCAGCATTAAAACTACCATTATTCATCATAACCTGGGTCCACAGCGTCTACCTCATCACCAAAACCCACAGAACATCACACAAACAGGATTTGACACCACAATGCAACTCTGAGGTTTGGATTCAGCTCTATTAAGATCTCTTTTTTATTTTTGTTCTTAATGTTTAATTTGTTAATTTGCTTGTTTAATTTCAGTACCTCAGATTCATTTAACATTTTCCCTCATTTTACACTGTATTAATCCAATTAAATCTACAAATTGTTAGAAATGGTAGAATAAATAGAAATATGAATCTCTTTCCTTTTCCTATGAGGCAATAAAACTAATAACTTCCACCATTTTTGTTCTATTAATGGATTAACTTTGATACAATTTGAAATAAAGTTTAGGAATACATGTTTAATGGATACATGGGGATTATCTTACTTTTTCTTTCTTTTCAGCAAGTCTCATATCTCCTTTTTTATGTATCATAGTGCAATTAGCAGGTCAAACTGTATCCTTCGAAATAGGCCTCAATCCTGTTGTTTTATACCATATATTCTATGATTTCCTTTTAATTAATGTGTCTTATCCTAATCTTGTAGTGTTTAAATCTGTATTTTATAATCCTTATTTGTAGCTGATAGTAGCACTTTGAGATATCTGTAAATGCAAAGTGTTATAAATAAAATGTGTTATTAATATAAGACCATAAGAAAACAAGGAATCTATATCAGCCACAAAAATACTGCATCTCTAATTAACATAATACCTCATAACTGGAACTGCACGATTTAAACTTGGTGTCAAAATGAAACCAAAATCAAAGAGGATATATTTCAGAAATACTTTGCTTAAATGTGATTAATGTGTATCTAATCCAACACATCCCATTTAACAACCTTTGTTGTGTCGATTTGTTTTGAATTTTACTTTATGGAAGACATTTTAAAATATGTGTTTTGTTCTTTTCCTCTTTCCACATCCAGAGCGAAACGGAATAGACTTTAATCGACAGGTGAGTATGACATCACTTCCAGAATTTGAATTCTCCTGAATCAGGACTGTGTAAATGACGTCTGTTTTCCTCTGGATGAATCAGGATGATCTTTTATTAAACATGCCATCCCTTCCTGTTTGCTCGCATGCAATCTAATGTTTGTTTCCTGCACTGTGGGTGAAACAAATGTGTCTTCGAATTAAATGAACTGCATGCAAACCCATCTACAGTCTGTCATTCAGCGACTGCATGTTTAGCTTTCAGTCAGAAAAAGTTTATTTGACTCCAGAAAGAGCATTTAGCAAAAGAGACAATTTGATTTATTTTGCTTTAGGATCATTAGACAAACTTTAATATAAGCCAAATATAACATAAATGAACACAAAAAGGAAATTTCACATGATGGCTTCATTTATTATTGAAACAAATTGTGCAGATTTGTTTAAAAGAAAACTGGAGAGTTTTCAATTTCAAACAGCCTGTTTGAGGTCATAACACTCAACCAGATTTAAGTCTGAACTTTGATTAGACTACTCAACACGTTAATTTCAACTATTTTTTGTAAGAATAACTAAAATATTAGAATATGTAACATGGGAGTAAAAGATGTGAAAATTGGGCAGCTAAATTGAAACATACCCATAAGGAAGACTAGATCTTATAATAATGCATATTGGAATACAATTAGAATTGATTAAAAGCAGCCTTTATTGTCCAAAAAAGGGACAAAAAAAGGGGGAAATTCAAATATAACAGCAGCATTGAGTATAGGTTCACACAAAAAGTTCTTAATGTGTTAAAAAACAATATATTAAAAACAATAACAATGACATTAATAAAAATATGCTGTACAAGCCTATGACAGAAAACACTGAAATTATTAGAAATAAGAATATCGGACATATGCTAAGGTATATTTGGTATTTGTTCTACCGTCAGATGCACTGTCTATTTTATATATATTTTCTCTCAGAAGAACAGATGTTAAATAGATGACACATTTCTTTCAAAATGCATGTTTTTGTTGCTGTGGGAGTTTGGTAAACCAGTTTCCCGTGTAGGTACATGCCCAGATCCACAAGAAAACTATTTGCCCATGCCAGGTATGATACCAAAAAAGGGGGCTCATGAGATGTTTAAACAGTTTTCTTTTTACTTGTAGCATTTAGTGAGGCTAAAATGCTAATGTTAACTTGAACATAAGCAGGAACCAAAGTGTGAATCAATTTCAGCTTATTTTTTACATGTTCTGTCCTCCTGCAATTTACTCTGTGTATTAAATAGCTGGAACAAAGTATTTTCCAAAAACATTTGATGATAATTTTATTTAATTTTCATCTAGCATTAGTTACTGTTTTTTTTTCTCAGTCACCATCAGTGGGGGTTGTATGTATGGCAGAAATTAATGTGGGATTCAGTTTAACTTGATTTTTAAGATGAGAGAAATTTCCTAAGATGTAGGAAAACTGTAGTGATATTTATTTGTGTTGAGTCACAAGGCTAACTGCTGTTGGCAAGACTAAAATTGTAGCCTTTTTGTCGCATAGACTACAAAAAATTACAATATGTTCACAAATAGTGATTGTTCATCAATATGCTTCCCAAAGACACAGTAAAAACAACAAAAAATGAAAAAGGTTGACAGGAATTTTTCCAGTTTCTTGTAATCATGAATTTGAACTTTAAACGACTTTGAATGCTGATTTTAGCAGCGTTTTGATTATGATGAGAAATCAGAAGCTCCATTATGCTGCTAACGATTAGCTAATGTTGTAAGACATAACTGGCTTACAAGGTTGAGTCCTAAATGTCTTTAAAAAGAAGTGGTCAGAGAGTTTTTTAAAAATGTATATGCAAATTTTGTTGAGGGAAATACCTGTTTCAAATAACAATAACGAACAAGATAAAAATAGTCAAAAATATAATACACAATACATACTACAAGTAATTCAGTTCAGTTTAACTTTGCCATACTTTATTATTCACAGAAGGAAACTGTAAAATCTATTGAACAATAAAACCACAAACCATATTAGATTTTCCGGAGTTGCAGTCTATTGTCGTCATATTTATGAGGAGAAGATCGTGAATGAGTGATGGACATTTAAACGTGACCTGCTGCGAGGGACAAATGGAACAATACAAGTTTTAGTAATAAATGTTTTAGCTCACCAACATAACCCTAACAACATTTAGCAACATGAATCAACATAAAGCTAATTAGCAGCCTTTTGCACTTTCAGAGACTATACAGTACTATGATTTCTGATGCACAAAATGTCAAAAGTTCAAACAAGCATAACCAGATGTCACTATGTTTTTGCATGCCCCAATAACTTCCTGTTCACCGACTACGGGAAGAAGATTTATATGTACTTTGAAAAATTATTTTTCAAAGTACAAAAATGGCGTCAACGGATATCAATGCGGCTATTTTCAATTTTTTTGTAAAGATCTTCAGGAGTATTTCTCATATATGAGTAAATACTGCATCCTCCCTCCTCTGGCCAGCAGAGTTTCACCCAAAGACCTTTGTTTTAAGTTACAAAAAGCTGAACTAACACATTGTTGTAATTGAGGACAAAGAGACTGTGTTCTGACCAAGTTAACCAGGATCTATGAGGTTCCTAGTGATTGTTCTAATCTTCTAAAAAATCATCTGAAAGCATAGTTAAAAGCTAAAAAAATATAAAAACTGGACATAACAGTAGTTCATTACAATTCGTAATGTGAACGGTGGCGGAAAAAATACCTCGTCTGCTGTTGACCGCAGTATTTAATGTATAAGATAGTGAACCACATGTTTTTAGTTTGCAGGGTTGGATCGATGTCATCATAGCATGTGGTTTGAACAAGTGTTCAGTATATGGGATATAGTCACATGTATTTCAATTAATAAAGACTGATTTTGCCCTTTTTGTACAGGTGGATAGAAAAATATTTGGCTTGATTAATTTGTTTGGACCAAAATGTATGTTAAAAAGTTTTCAGTTTCTTTAGTTCCTTAAAAATTAAATTTTTTTGTAGAAATGTGGTTTAAAAGTGACAAGACAATAACTGACAAAAATAACAAAAAATGTAGCATGAAAATTATTTTTCAAAAGAATAGCTTGAAAAATGGTTTAATTTTCAAATGTTCCAGCTATTATTCATTAATGTAATATGTTTTCCATTTAAGATCACTTAAATGGAAAACATATATTTTTCCTGGTAGCAAAACGTCAATTTAACGTGATTATTTTGTGGTTTAGGACAACAGTGGTGCTCTTTATGTGTGACAGCCCTTGTTTTAGGGCTGCTGTCACTGTTGGCTTTCAAAAAGAGTAGTTCATAGCGAGAATAAATGTGTGAGAATGAAAGGTTGACAAACTTTTGTCAGTGTGATTTATTAGAAAACTAATTACACGTTGGAAATTTCTTGTTTTTTTTCTGCCCAAGTTGAACATTTTTTGTGTTGTTTTTCATTGGGTGCTTATGCTTTGAGGAAGTGTCACAGTTCTCTGGGGGTAGTAAGTTAGAGATGGGGGGGAAGGGATATTTGCATACCAGTTTGCCCAAAGGGGAGGGTGAGCATCTATCATGCTTTGTAATTTGTTGAGCAACCAACTGGTAAGGAAGCCTGTGAGGGATTTTGGTCTACCTCTATAAGTAGTGAACATTCATTTATCAACAGGGCTTGCCCTCCACTCTGCTTTGAAAAGTCTAATAAATGATTTTATTAGACTTTATTGTCCAAACAATGAACTTCCAAACAAAGTCATTGTTTGGCATTTGTTTTATGCTTTTAGATTAAAACAGAAGACCTCAACGACTCCCCTCATTCAGCATCCTCAGTGAAGACATGCCACCTCACACAGAGCTCTCCAGTGCATGGGAGTCAGTTAACTGGGGTAAGACAGAGTCCATTAAATGATGCACTTTGTTAATATCCTGGAAAAGTCTAAAACCTCTTTTGTTAGCAATGCAAACAAAAGGACGCTTTAAACCATATAAGTGTATTAAAGTAACATATCCAGGTTATATGGAAAAGGATTAGGGCAACTGAAGAAAAAAAAAATTCTGACTTTTGTTTCTCCAGAATTCTGACTTCTTTAATTTCAGAATTTTGATGGGTTTTTTCCCTCAGTATTTTGACTTTAATCTGAGAAATTTGACCTTTTTTTTTTTTTTTTTTTTTTTTTTTTTTTAGAATTCCCCCTTTTTTCCTCGAAATTTGGACTTTGTAACAATCCTGATTTGAATCTTCTGCGAAAAAGTCAGAATTCTATTTTTTTTTTTTTTTTACTGATTCTAATCCTCTTCTTTAAGGTTGTCATAACAAACAGCCCATTTTATTATGATTTTCTCTGAATCATGTCATAGTTTTACTAAATGGACACCACTTGATAATGAGCAAGACTTGGAAAAATGACACTGGAGAAATGAACTCAGGAAAATGAAGGCAGTAAGTCTGGGGAGGTTTCTTCAGGACTGTTTAATCTGATCTTCTTTTGCAATCAGAGGCGTTGCAAAAGAAGATCAGATTAAATTTTAGGAAGTTTAAAGCGGCTTCATTTAATCACCCAGAGAATAAATACAGATGTTAAAATGAATCCAAGCTTTATTTTTCAGTAGCTATTTGTTACCACCGCTGATAAGAACTGAGTAAAAAGTCTTAAAAAATTATTCTGTCATTTCAGATGTGTGATTTAATCTAAAATCACCATTTCCACAACTTTCAGTTTCCCTGACATACATACTTTGTGCAACACTCGGGAAAAAGAAGAAGGCTCATTTTGTGTACGGTGAACTATTTCTGCAACAGAGTATTAGTGCCAGACAAAGAGATTTTTTTCCAAAATGAATTCATGATATTAGCAGAATAAAGATGCAATATGATAGAAAAAAATATGTAACATTACTAGAAAAAATGTCTTAAGGAGATCAAAGTTTTGACATAGTTATCACAATCTGATGTGGCCAGCCATTCAAATCCATGTTGTTCGTTAACTCGGTTGTTTGTGCAACTGCTTCAAAGTTCTGCTACTGATAACAGTTTCATACTGATGTGTTAAAAGTCTAAGAATATCTTATTTGTAAAACCAATACCAAATTATAATTTTACAAGATGCTCAACATTCATCTTGTAATTTTTTATTATTTTTTGTGTAGACGTTATAAAATGGTGCAGTTGGTAGAGCTGTTGCCTTGCAGCAAGAAGGCTCTGGGTTTGATTCCCGGCCCCGGTCTTTCTGCATGGAGTTTCCATGTTCTCCCTGTGCATGGTGGGTTTTCTCCGGGTGCTCCGGTTTCCTCCCACAGTCCAAAACCATGACTGTCAGGTTAATTGGTCTCTCTAAATTCTCCCTAGGTGTGTGTGTGTGTGCATGGTTGTTTGTCCTGTGTCTCTTTGTTGCCCTGCGACAGACTGGTGACCTGTCCAGGGTGACCTCGCCTCTCACCCAGAACTTTAGTTGGAGATGGGCACCAACAACCCTCCTGACCCCACTAAGGGACAAGGGTGTAAGAAAATGGATGGATGGATGGAGTTATAAAATTTCTATTTCATTCTCCTAATATTGTGTTTTTATTCTCATAATATTACGGCTTTCTTCTTGTCATATTATGATTGTATTCTCATAACACCGACTTTACTTGTCATTATATTGTTTCTGTTTTAAGCTTTTTAAGTATTGCTCTGACTGTAGAAATGAATGAGTTTAGACAGATACCTATTTTCTTGTATTCACTTTTTGAATGACAATGATCAAATCATATCTGATTGACTTTAAAGACTTCAAATGTATTCTCTTTTATTGTTCCCATTTTGAAGCATAGGGAATGAAAGTTACGGATTATTAACGCAATGTTAATAATCCATAATATCGTCATAAAGTTTGATCTTAGAAACTTAAAGTTCTTCATTTACTTATATTTTAAAGTTATTTTTGGAGGTACCAGTAATTATGCCAGTAAGCTTATTAAAATCAATTATTTCTTAATGAGATTTATTACTCACACTGAATATATATATTACAGTAGGGGTGGGAAATTATGTTTAAAATTCCCAAGCTATCCATATTGGTGGGATGATTAGTTTTTACTATTTTCTCCACTGTTTGTTGAAAGAAAGCATCAAGAAATTTGAAAATATGATTTGTGGTTTAATGATACAAATAACACTTCTTTGTATGACTGGTGACCTAAAGTCCGTTCTGAATAGGAATGTTTGTGGGGCTTTAATTGCTGTGACACCCAGTCGCAGCCAAACAGTTAACTAAAAAAGAAGTAAATAGTTCTTGTCACTTTTATCATTATCACTCACAACAGTACCATAAACAGTACCATAAACAGTACCATAAAATACTGTGATAAATAGTTATATATATATATATAGAGAGAGAGAGAGAGAGAGAGAGAGAGAGAGAGAGAGAGAGAGAGAGAGAGAGAGAGAGAGAATCTATACACCACTTACTTGAAGGTTCTATTTTCTCTGTCACATACATATTTGTATATACATATTTATAATATAAATATATTCTAGATTTTTAACACTAGTTTTTTTTATCTTTTGTTATTGTTACTAGGATGCAGTAACTTATTTTTCAAATTTTTAATCTCTGTTGATTTTCTTGATTCTGTTTGTTGAAATTTCAGGAGCTCACCTCCCTCCATCCAATGCAGCAGCTTGTTCTGATGCCGCCCTCTCACTTGTCGACTCCATCCCCCTTCCTCCTCTCCCAGAGTCCCTCCAACCATCAAGGTGGAGTCTCATTTAGTTTTTTCTCTTTCCAAATGTTAACTAAAGCCTGTAGGGAGTAAAAAATTGAAAAAATATGACAACTGCTATGATATAGTAACAGTTTTGAGAAACAACTTATTATGGGGGACATACAATGAACAATCAATATTCACCAATCCATTAGTTTTGTATTGTGCAATTAATCTGAACAAAATAGGTAAATAACCACAGAAATAAATGTAATTTTGCACAGAAGTGTATAGTTCAGTATTGTTTCATGTCTATCCAAAGCAATTACTGATTAGCATCTTGCTGTTTTGCAGCCCTCCTGCAGCCAAACCTGCTGTCCCTTCCTGGACAGAGTCCACCGGGTCTTCTTCAGCATCAGTCTGGGTTAGCTCTGACTCCCCAGGTGAGTCATGCAACTGTTTGCAACTGGCTTGTTCTCAATTTTAGTGCAGCAAAATACAAAAGTAGAAATTGAAAATTGTTTTTTTTAGTTTGCTTTCCTTAAAGGGGACATATAATACAAAATTCACATTTGGCATGTTTTTGTACTTCAATTGGGGTTTCTAGTGCTTCTAAAAACAGCCCAACTACTTAATGTTTTTTAATGTCTGGAAAATTAGCTATTTCAAAAACCTTATGAACGAAACATCACAAATGAGCAGGCCTCATGTAGCAACCCCAGTGAACTCTGTCCATTACTTAATAACCCCAGGGGATTTCCAGCATGTTTGGTAGGGTATACAATGGCTGCTGGGGAAAAAAAGTTTTGTTGTTGATTTACCATCCAAAAATCTCTTGCTGCATTCTCATTGCTTTGCAAAAGGCTCTATTTCTGTTTTTCAAAGATGTATAATTGTATAACTGCCACATCTCTTTGCAGTCATTTTCACGTGAGAGAGTAATCTTAAGAGAGTAAAAATCATTAAGTTCTGGCTCATTATATTCTCTCGTCCTCCCGGATTCATTGATGCCATGCATGGAAATAAAAGCCACACAGAGTTAACATTCAGAGCTCCACGTCATGCATTTTCAGAATTTATTCTAACATTTAAAAGCATAAAATCACATTGACAACACAGACACTTCAAACACACTAAAACAGACATTCATTTACCTGAGACAAATAGAAAAGAAAAAAGAAAGAAAGGCAAAGACGTCTTTGGAGAGTTGCAAAAGCAAATCTGATTCGTTCCTCTGGGGCCCTTACTGTTATTCAAAAAGGTGTTGTTTTTTTTTTGTTTGTTTGTTTGTTTTAATTTATGCGATTAAGGCGTGTTGTTCTCTTTGTATGGATAGACCCAGTTTCAAATTAGTCAGTTTGGGCAATTTTATTACCTTCTGAGACCTGTTTAATTTCAGGGCTATGGCACTTCTCTATCTAGACAAGGGAGACCTATAGGGTCATTTAGAGCCAGCTCTTCTCATGCCAGTTTGAAATGTGATGTTTCTCCTAATTCCTGGTTGGAATAAAACCTCTAGTCTTCCACCAGAGTTCAACCAAAAGTTAACCTGTCTTAGACCTATTTTATTTCCCTGTCGTGTAATTCCTACAAATCCAGATCAGTGCAGTAATTTTAAATCGACATAAAGCCTGGTACGCAAAGTGGTTCAGAACTTCTACATCCTCTTAGATCAAACTGCAGATTTTAAGAATAAAACACTTATAGATATACCTGAGCATTTTCAATATAAACACATTCATTCTAGACATTTTCCAATTAATGTTATACTAGTTTTGATTATATGTTTAGCTCACTTAGTGTTACAAATTTAGCCTGATTTAGACACTACCAGTGTTGTTAATATAAAACTACAAATTAGACTAGTTCAAGTTATGTTAATTTTAACTAAATAGTATTCTACTAATTAAATTGCAATTATTTAATTTATTGCAATTATAAGTATTGTCTTGTCATTTTGTTTGTCCTCAAGTTTTAGTGTCTCTCTGAGGGAGATGACTTTAGATGTCTCCTTGCTGCTGCTCATCTGAGACACGGCCTTTGTGCCAAAGTTAATTTATGATGTGGTTCCTCCCTGATAACAGACATTCTTTTTTGCAGGGCTAACTTAAAGCCCTCTAAGATGTTATCCAAAAGAATCTTACTCAATCCACTATTTTCACGTCATAAAATTTAACTGTATTAAACACTAAGAATATGTATTTTCCTCAACAGTAAACATTGGGTTGGGGATGTGGCCAGCAGAAGCTTATTTGGACTTTAAGTTACAAGAGACTGTAAAACAGCTAATTCTGAAGGATGTTCAAAATAGAACTAACCATACTAAAATCTCATTATCCCAGAATGAACTTGTAAAAAAAAATATAAAGAACCTGTGTTGGATAGCCCATTGAGCTATCCTCCCCTGTTTAAGAAACCATATAAGATTATTCACTTAAATCCTTCAGTGATTAGATGGTGCCACCTTTTAAAGCAACTAATTCAAGTCTCTCAGTAAAATGAAAGTTGTCAATGGATTAGTTGGTTCATGTTAATGCTGCTCAACTTTGTCACAACTTCCTAAAGCCGAAGATTTGTCTCTGTGATGGGTTTCCAATCCAGGCTATGAGTCGTTCCGGCTTGGCTGGACCGTCTCTTGAGAACCACATGGACATGTCGCACCTGCAGATGCCCAAACATTTGTCTGTGGCACCACAGGAGGAACCCAATGATTTGGAGGAACTGGAGCAGTTTGCCAAAGCTTTCAAACAAAGACGCATCAAACTGGGCTTCACTCAGGTATTTAAGAAGAGGAATGTTACAATTTGAAGACATTGAGAAGGTTCCCAACTACTGAAAGCAAGGTAGGGCTGTACAGTGGCCCAGTTTGGATGGTATCCTTACTGCATGGTTTTTCTCTCTGTGCTCAAGCTTCTTTCAGTCACACAAAAGGTTTCAAATTTGGTCAATGGGTCACTCTAAATTGCTTTTATTTATGAACGTCTTACTTATTCTTTGTTCATTTTCGTTTCTGTGTTCTGTGATGGGCTGGTGATTGGCCCAAATGTTTTGACTTTATGTCTACACTGCAAAAACAGAAAATCTTACCAAGTATTTTTGGTCTGGTTTCCTTGTAAGATGGCAAAAAATGTCTTGTTCCACTGGCACATTATTTAACTTATAACTACTTTTTAAAAAAAAAATCTATATTAAGGAATTATTTACTTAAAAAGCTCATAATTCTTGCAGAAAATTTAATTGTAAATTAGTTTTGTCTTATTTGTAAATGTACAGTGTACCAACCTGTGCTGCTGTGCTTCGAAACATTATGTACAGAATGTGTGTGCAGGTTAGCAGACTCTGTAAACAGCATCGTTCACACTTTGACCAATTCGGTTCAAAGCTCAGTGAGTCGTCTACTTTAGACTACTAGTTTGCTGCTTGACTAGCCTTAGTTTACATGGCAGTGGATGATTATTTTAATTTTATTGTTTTTGTTGTTCTGTTTGTTTTTTGTGTTTTATGGGCCATATTTGTTTCTGAATAAATAGGATTCATTTATTAATCATTTCAAGTATACTAAAGGTGCTTTTCCACTAACAAGTCGCGCACTAACTGGTTAAGGTGCGGTTTGGTTTTACCCCAGGTGAGCAAGCGTTTCCATTTTACACTCTGCTCACATCCCACCTACTGTGGGCAGGATGTGAGCACGCAGCAGATCCTGGAAACATCTTTCCACTGATGTTTGCAAAGACACTCAGCAATGGAGAACCACAAGGTTCTGATGGACTAAAATAAAACCAGATATTTAATTTTGTCTTATAGAAATCCATTGCTGGCCCAAACATAATGATAAAGGCTCAGATCGGCTGATTATTTCACTATATATATATAAAACATTCTGGCACTTCATATTTTTAAATGTGCAACCTTTTGGATTTAGGTAGTGCAGTCAAAAGATGTAAACCATTAGCCACACATAAACTTTATTATTATTATTGTTTAAATCCAAATGTTAAATAAAATTCACATCACAAGTTAATATTATATAGTTCATGTGTTCCTGCCGCTGCTCCTGATTAAACTCATAATTAAATTCCTCTGTTTTCGGCTCCCTGATAGCAGATGACATGTCTGCGGTTCACAGCTAAACTTTAAATATTAAACACTAAGTATTGTTTGGAGTTTCAGTGAGGTAACTCACGAGCCAATCGGTGAATGTGGTCAGTTATAAATAAAATAGTTTCTGTGCCATACCCTGCTCAATCTGTCTTGCTAGTACTACCCCTGAAGTGGGTACAAGAGTCTGAGAACAGCCTGACTAAGCCGTGCCGGACGGAGATAGTTCCGGTGAGAGGCGGTCTAGTGGAAAAGCGCCTTATGATATTTACATTAGAAACTAGACCAAAAATACTTTGTAAGATTTTGTGCTTTTTGCAGTGTATATAGAGATTTAATTCCTTTATTTATTTTGCAATGTCTTTGTCTTGTCACAGGGAGATGTGGGTCTGGCTATGGGAAAACTCTACGGTAATGATTTCAGCCAGACAACAATATCACGATTCGAAGCGCTCAACCTCAGCTTCAAGAATATGTGCAAGCTCAAACCATTGCTGGAGAAGTGGCTCAGTGATGCAGGTATATTGAAATACTTGACAGTATGAGATTATATGTTAAGAAAGCTGTATGAAATGCATCTTCTTTGAAAAAATCCTAAAATGCAAATATTTGTCAATAGAATGTATTTATTTGAAAAAAGAAAAAAGTGTTTAAGGCACTGCAATATGATGAAACACCAAAAAAATTTAAGAAACTACACAACAAAAACAGTAGCAGAATTCTATAACCAAAAATACAATTGAACATGTTTTGTGGGTTCTTTCATTGATTTTCAGGTAGTAACAATTTTTATTTTTTATTTTAGAGAACTCACCTTCTGACTCGATGAGCGCTTCGGCCTCTCTGCCGCCGCTGATGGAGGGCTATGGACGTAAGCGAAAAAAGAGAACAAGCATAGAAACAAACATCAAGTTGACGCTGGAGAAACGTTTTCTTGATGTAAGACCAACAAAAATGAACTTTCAGTTCTGATTCTTATGTTCAATTGTTGGAGTTCATTCATCTTTGTCTCTGTGTACCACCCAAGTTTGTTAACCAGTTTCAGGACCTGACCAGAACCTCTCAGTGTAAAATACATTGACAAATAATGAGATTTGGTTATATATAAAAGCAGGCTTTAATGCCCAAAAATGATCAAATCAAAAATGATCAGGCTGCCACGACCTGCCAGTGACCTGCCACAACCGCCACAACAGACTGACACAACCGCCACAGACTGCCACAACCTGCCACAGACTGCCAAAACAAACTGCCACAACCGCCACAGACTGCCACGATCTGCCAGTGACCTGCCATAGACTGCCACAACCTGCCAGTGACCTGCCAGTGACTTGCCACAGACTGCCACGACCTGCCACACACAACAGCCACAGACTGCCACAACCTGCCAGTGACCTGCCAGCGACCTGCCACAGACTGCCACAACAAACCGCCACAACCGCCACAGACTGCCACGATCTGCCAGTGACCTGCCATAGACTGCCACAACCTGCCAGTGACCTGCCAGTGACTTGCCACTGACTGCCACGACCTGCCACAACAGACTGACACAACCGCCACAGACTTCCACAACCTGCCAGTGACTTGCCACAGACTGCCACAACCTGCCAGTGACTTGCCACAGACTGCCACAACCTGCCAGTGACTTGCCACAGACTGCCACAACCTGCCAGTGACCTGCCACAGACTGACACAACCTGCCAGTGACCTGCCACAGACTGACACAACCACCAGACTTCCACGACCTGCCACAGACTGCCAGCGACCTGCCACAGACTGCCACAACCACCAGATTGCCACAACCTGCCAGCGACCTGCCACAGAATGCCACAACCACCAGATTACCACAACCTGCCAGTGACCCGCCACAGAACTGCCACAACAGACTGCCACAACCGCCACAGACTGCCACAACCTGCCAGTGACCTACAACAGACTGCCACAACCTGCCAGTGACCTGCCAGCGACCTGCCACAGACTGCCACAACAAACCGCCACAACCGCCACAACCTGCCAGTGACCTGCCAGTGACTTGCCACTGACTGCCACGACCTGCCACAACAGACTGACACAACCACCACAGACTTCCACAACCTGCCAGTGACTTGCCACAGACTGCCACAACCTGCCAGTGACCCGCCACAGAACCGCCACAACAGACTGACACAACCTCCACAGACTGCCACAACCTGCCAGTGACCTGCCACAGACTGCCACAACAAACTGACACAACTGCCACAGACTGCCACGACCTGCCAGTGACCTGCCACAACCGCCACAACAGACTGACACAACCGCCACAGACTGCCACAACCTGCCAGTGACCTACAACAGACTGCCACAACCTGCCAGTGACCTACAACAGACTGCCACAACCTGCCAGTGACCTGCCAGTGACTTGCCACTGACTGCCACGACCTGCCACAACATACTGACACAACTGCCACAGACTTCCACAACCTGCCAGTGACTTGCCACAGACTGCCACAACCTGCCAGTGACTTGCCACAGACTGACACAACCTGCCAGTGACTTGCCACAGACTGACACAACCTGCCAGTGACCTGCCACAGACTGACACAACCACCAGATTGCCACAACCTGCCAGTGACCCGCCACAGAACCGCCACAACAGACTGACACAACCTCCACAGACTGCCACAACCTGCCAGTGACCTGCCACAGACTGCCACAACAAACTGACACAACTGCCACAGACTGCCACGACCTGCCAGTGACCTGCCACAACCGCCACAACAGACTGACACAACCGCCACAGACTGCCACAACCTGCCAGTGACCTACAACAGACTGCCACAACCTGCCAGTGACCTACAACAGACTGCCACAACCTGCCAGTGATTTGCCAGCGACCTGCCACAGACTGCCACAACAAACCGCCACAACCGCCACAGACTGCCACAACCTGCCAGTGACCTGCCAGTGACTTGCCAGTGACTGCCACGACCTGCCACAACATACTGACACAACTGCCACAGACTTCCACAACCTGCCAGTGACTTGCCACAGACTGCCACAACCTGCCAGTGACTTGCCACAGACTGACACAACCTGCCAGTGACTTGCCACAGACTGACACAACCTGCCAGCGACCTGCCACAGACTGCCACAACCACCAGATTGCCACAACCTGCCAGCGACCTGCCACAGAATGCCACAACCACCAGATTACCACAACCTGCCAGTGACCCACCACAGAACCGCCACAGACTGCCACAACCTGCCAGTGACCTACAACAGACTGCCACAACCTGCCAGTGACCTGCCAGCGACCTGCCACAGACTGCCACAACAAACCGACACAACTGCCACAACCTGCCAGTGACCTGCCAGTGACTTGCCACAGACTGCCACAACCTGCCAGTGACTTGCCACAGACTGCCACAACCTGCCAGTGACCTGCCACAGACTGCCACAACCACCAGACTGCCACGACCTGACGGCGACCTGCCACAGACTGCCAGCGACCTGCCACAGACTGCCACAACCACCAGATTGCCACAACCTGCCAGTGACCCGCCACAGAACCGCCACAACAGACTGACACAACCGCCACAGACTGCCACAACCTGCCAGTGACCTGCCACAGACTGCCACAACAAACTGCCACAACTGCCACAGACTGCCACGATCTGCCCTTGACCTGCCATAGACTGCCACAACCTGCCAGTGACTTGCCACAGACTGCCACAACAGACTGACACAACCGCCACAGACTGCCACAACCTGCCAATGACTTGCCACAGACTGCCACAACCTGCCAGTGACTTGCCACAGACCTGCCACAACCTGCCAGTGACCTGCCACAGACTGCCAGTGACTTGCCACAGACTGCCACGACCTGCCAGTGACCTACAACAGACTGCCACAACCTGCCAGTGACCTGCCAGTGACCTGCCATAGACTGCCACAACCTGCCAGTGACCTGCCATAGACTGCCACAACCTGCCAGTGACCTGCCAGTGACTGGCCACAGACTGCGACAACCTGCCAGTGACTTGCCACAGACTGCCACAACCTGCCAGTGACTTGCCACAGACTGCCACAACCTGCCAGTGACTTCCCACAGACTGCCACAACCACCAGATTGCCACAACCTGCCAGTGACCCGCCACAGAACCGCCACAACAGACTGACACAACCGCCACAGACTGCCAGTGACATACAACAGACTGCCACAACCTGCCAGTGACCTGCCAGCGACCTGCCACAGACTGCCACAACAAACCGCCACAACCGCCACAGACTGCCACGATCTGCCAGTGACCTGCCATAGACTGCCACAACCTGCCAGTGACCTGCCAGTGACTTGCCACTGACTGCCACGACCTGCCACAACAGACTGACACAACCGCCACAGACTTCCACAACCTGCCAGTGACTTGCCACAGACTGCCACAACCTGCCAGTGACTTGCCACAGACTGCCACAACCTGCCAGTGACTTGCCACAGACTGACACAACCTGCCAGTGACCTGCCACAGACTGACACAACCTGCCAGTGACCTGCCACAGACTGACACAACCACCAGACTTCCACGACCTGCCACAGACTGCCAGCGACCTGCCACAGACTGCCACAACCACCAGATTGCCACAACCTGCCAGCGACCTGCCACAGAATGCCACAACCACCAGATTACCACAACCTGCCAGTGACCCGCCACAGAACCGCCACAACAGACTGCCACAACCGCCACAGACTGCCACAACCTGCCAGTGACCTACAACAGACTGCCACAACCTGCCAGTGACCTGCCAGCGACCTGCCACAGACTGCCACAACAAACCGCCACAACCGCCACAACCTGCCAGTGACCTGCCAGTGACTTGCCACTGACTGCCACGACCTGCCACAACAGACTGACACAACCACCACAGACTTCCACAACCTGCCAGTGACTTGCCACAGACTGCCACAACCTGCCAGTGACCCGCCACAGAACCGCCACAACAGACTGACACAACCTCCACAGACTGCCACAACCTGCCAGTGACCTGCCACAGACTGCCACAACAAACTGACACAACTGCCACAGACTGCCACGACCTGCCAGTGACCTGCCACAACCGCCACAACAGACTGACACAACCGCCACAGACTGCCACAACCTGCCAGTGACCTACAACAGACTGCCACAACCTGCCAGTGACCTACAACAGACTGCCACAACCTGCCAGTGACCTGCCAGCGACCTGCCACAGACTGCCACAACAAACCGCCACAACCGCCACAGACTGCCACAACCTGCCAGTGACCTGCCAGTGACTTGCCACTGACTGCCACGACCTGCCACAACATACTGACACAACTGCCACAGACTTCCACAACCTGCCAGTGACTTGCCACAGACTGCCACAACCTGCCAGTGACTTGCCACAGACTGACACAACCTGCCAGTGACTTGCCACAGACTGACACAACCTGCCAGTGACCTGCCACAGACTGACACAACCACCAGATTGCCACAACCTGCCAGTGACCCGCCACAGAACCGCCACAACAGACTGACACAACCTCCACAGACTGCCACAACCTGCCAGTGACCTGCCACAGACTGCCACAACAAACTGACACAACTGCCACAGACTGCCACGACCTGCCAGTGACCTGCCACAACCGCCACAACAGACTGACACAACCGCCACAGACTGCCACAACCTGCCAGTGACCTACAACAGACTGCCACAACCTGCCAGTGACCTACAACAGACTGCCACAACCTGCCAGTGACCTGCCAGCGACCTGCCACAGACTGCCACAACAAACCGCCACAACCGCCACAGACTGCCACAACCTGCCAGTGACCTGCCAGTGACTTGCCAGTGACTGCCACGACCTGCCACAACATACTGACACAACTGCCACAGACTTCCACAACCTGCCAGTGACTTGCCACAGACTGCCACAACCTGCCAGTGACTTGCCACAGACTGACACAACCTGCCAGTGACTTGCCACAGACTGACACAACCTGCCAGTGACCTGCCACAGACTGACACAACCTGCCAGTGACCTGCCACAGACTGACACAACCACCAGACTTCCACGACCTGCCACAGACTGCCAGCGACCTGCCACAGACTGCCACAACCACCAGATTGCCACAACCTGCCAGCGACCTGCCACAGAATGCCACAACCACCAGATTACCACAACCTGCCAGTGACCCGCCACAGAACCGCCACAACAGACTGCCACAACCGCCACAGACTGCCACAACCTGCCAGTGACCTACAACAGACTGCCACAACCTGCCAGTGACCTGCCAGCGACCTGCCACAGACTGCCACAACAAACCGCCACAACCGCCACAACCTGCCAGTGACCTGCCAGTGACTTGCCACTGACTGCCACGACCTGCCACAACAGACTGACACAACCACCACAGACTTCCACAACCTGCCAGTGACTTGCCACAGACTGCCACAACCTGCCAGTGACCCGCCACAGAACCGCCACAACAGACTGACACAACCTCCACAGACTGCCACAACCTGCCAGTGACCTGCCACAGACTGCCACAACAAACTGACACAACTGCCACAGACTGCCACGACCTGCCAGTGACCTGCCACAACCGCCACAACAGACTGACACAACCGCCACAGACTGCCACAACCTGCCAGTGACCTACAACAGACTGCCACAACCTGCCAGTGACCTACAACAGACTGCCACAACCTGCCAGTGACCTGCCAGCGACCTGCCACAGACTGCCACAACAAACCGCCACAACCGCCACAGACTGCCACAACCTGCCAGTGACCTGCCAGTGACTTGCCACTGACTGCCACGACCTGCCACAACATACTGACACAACTGCCACAGACTTCCACAACCTGCCAGTGACTTGCCACAGACTGCCACAACCTGCCAGTGACTTGCCACAGACTGACACAACCTGCCAGTGACTTGCCACAGACTGACACAACCTGCCAGTGACCTGCCACAGACTGACACAACCACCAGATTGCCACAACCTGCCAGTGACCCGCCACAGAACCGCCACAACAGACTGACACAACCTCCACAGACTGCCACAACCTGCCAGTGACCTGCCACAGACTGCCACAACAAACTGACACAACTGCCACAGACTGCCACGACCTGCCAGTGACCTGCCACAACCGCCACAACAGACTGACACAACCGCCACAGACTGCCACAACCTGCCAGTGACCTACAACAGACTGCCACAACCTGCCAGTGACCTACAACAGACTGCCACAACCTGCCAGTGACCTGCCAGCGACCTGCCACAGACTGCCACAACAAACCGCCACAACCGCCACAGACTGCCACAACCTGCCAGTGACCTGCCAGTGACTTGCCAGTGACTGCCACGACCTGCCACAACATACTGACACAACTGCCACAGACTTCCACAACCTGCCAGTGACTTGCCACAGACTGCCACAACCTGCCAGTGACTTGCCACAGACTGACACAACCTGCCAGTGACTTGCCACAGACTGACACAACCTGCCAGCGACCTGCCACAGACTGCCACAACCACCAGATTGCCACAACCTGCCAGCGACCTGCCACAGAATGCCACAACCACCAGATTACCACAACCTGCCAGTGACCCACCACAGAACCGCCACAGACTGCCACAACCTGCCAGTGACCTACAACAGACTGCCACAACCTGCCAGTGACCTGCCAGCGACCTGCCACAGACTGCCACAACAAACCGACACAACTGCCACAACCTGCCAGTGACCTGCCAGTGACTTGCCACAGACTGCCACAACCTGCCAGTGACTTGCCACAGACTGCCACAACCTGCCAGTGACCTGCCACAGACTGCCACAACCACCAGACTGCCACGACCTGACGGCGACCTGCCACAGACTGCCAGCGACCTGCCACAGACTGCCACAACCACCAGATTGCCACAACCTGCCAGTGACCCGCCACAGAACCGCCACAACAGACTGACACAACCGCCACAGACTGCCACAACCTGCCAGTGACCTGCCACAGACTGCCACAACAAACTGCCACAACTGCCACAGACTGCCACGATCTGCCCTTGACCTGCCATAGACTGCCACAACCTGCCAGTGACTTCCCACAGACTGCCACAACCACCAGATTGCCACAACCTGCCAGTGACCCGCCACAGAACCGCCACAACAGACTGACACAACCGCCACAGACTGCCAGTGACATACAACAGACTGCCACAACCTGCCAGTGACCTGCCAGCGACCTGCCACAGACTGCCACAACAAACCGCCACAACCGCCACAGACTGCCACGATCTGCCAGTGACCTGCCATAGACTGCCACAACCTGCCAGTGACCTGCCAGTGACTTGCCAGTGACTGCCACGACCTGCCACAACAGACTGACACAACCGCCACAGACTTCCACAACCTGCCAGTGACTTGCCACAGACTGCCACAACCTGCCAGTGACTTGCCACAGACTGCCACAACCTGCCAGTGACTTGCCACAGACTGACACAACCTGCCAGTGACCTGCCACAGACTGACACAACCTGCCAGTGACCTGCCACAGACTGACACAACCACCAGACTTCCACGACCTGCCACAGACTGCCAGCGACCTGCCACAGACTGCCACAACCACCAGATTGCCACAACCTGCCAGCGACCTGCCACAGAATGCCACAACCACCAGATTACCACAACCTGCCAGTGACCCGCCACAGAACCGCCACAACAGACTGCCACAACCGCCACAGACTGCCACAACCTGCCAGTGACCTACAACAGACTGCCACAACCTGCCAGTGACCTGCCAGCGACCTGCCACAGACTGCCACAACAAACCGCCACAACCGCCACAACCTGCCAGTGACCTGCCAGTGACTTGCCACTGACTGCCACGACCTGCCACAACAGACTGACACAACCACCACAGACTTCCACAACCTGCCAGTGACTTGCCACAGACTGCCACAACCTGCCAGTGACCCGCCACAGAACCGCCACAACAGACTGACACAACCTCCACAGACTGCCACAACCTGCCAGTGACCTGCCACAGACTGCCACAACAAACTGACACAACTGCCACAGACTGCCACGACCTGCCAGTGACCTGCCACAACCGCCACAACAGACTGACACAACCGCCACAGACTGCCACAACCTGCCAGTGACCTACAACAGACTGCCACAACCTGCCAGTGACCTACAACAGACTGCCACAACCTGCCAGTGACCTGCCAGCGACCTGCCACAGACTGCCACAACAAACCGCCACAACCGCCACAGACTGCCACAACCTGCCAGTGACCTGCCAGTGACTTGCCACTGACTGCCACGACCTGCCACAACATACTGACACAACTGCCACAGACTTCCACAACCTGCCAGTGACTTGCCACAGACTGCCACAACCTGCCAGTGACTTGCCACAGACTGACACAACCTGCCGGTGACTTGCCACAGACTGACACAACCTGCCAGTGACCTGCCACAGACTGACACAACCACCAGATTGCCACAACCTGCCAGTGACCCGCCACAGAACCGCCACAACAGACTGACACAACCTCCACAGACTGCCACAACCTGCCAGTGACCTGCCACAGACTGCCACAACAAACTGACACAACTGCCACAGACTGCCACGACCTGCCAGTGACCTGCCACAACCGCCACAACAGACTGACACAACCGCCACAGACTGCCACAACCTGCCAGTGACCTACAACAGACTGCCACAACCTGCCAGTGACCTACAACAGACTGCCACAACCTGCCAGTGACCTGCCAGCGACCTGCCACAGACTGCCACAACAAACCGCCACAACCGCCACAGACTGCCACAACCTGCCAGTGACCTGCCAGTGACTTGCCACTGACTGCCACGACCTGCCACAACATACTGACACAACTGCCACAGACTTCCACAACCTGCCAGTGACTTGCCACAGACTGCCACAACCTGCCAGTGACTTGCCACAGACTGACACAACCTGCCAGTGACTTGCCACAGACTGACACAACCTGCCAGTGACCTGCCACAGACTGACACAACCTGCCAGTGACCTGCCACAGACTGACACAACCACCAGACTTCCACGACCTGCCACAGACTGCCAGCGACCTGCCACAGACTGCCACAACCACCAGATTGCCACAACCTGCCAGCGACCTGCCACAGAATGCCACAACCACCAGATTACCACAACCTGCCAGTGACCCGCCACAGAACCGCCACAACAGACTGCCACAACCGCCACAGACTGCCACAACCTGCCAGTGACCTACAACAGACTGCCACAACCTGCCAGTGACCTGCCAGCGACCTGCCACAGACTGCCACAACAAACCGCCACAACCGCCACAACCTGCCAGTGACCTGCCAGTGACTTGCCACTGACTGCCACGACCTGCCACAACAGACTGACACAACCACCACAGACTTCCACAACCTGCCAGTGACTTGCCACAGACTGCCACAACCTGCCAGTGACCCGCCACAGAACCGCCACAACAGACTGACACAACCTCCACAGACTGCCACAACCTGCCAGTGACCTGCCACAGACTGCCACAACAAACTGACACAACTGCCACAGACTGCCACGACCTGCCAGTGACCTGCCACAACCGCCACAACAGACTGACACAACCGCCACAGACTGCCACAACCTGCCAGTGACCTACAACAGACTGCCACAACCTGCCAGTGACCTACAACAGACTGCCACAACCTGCCAGTGACCTGCCAGCGACCTGCCACAGACTGCCACAACAAACCGCCACAACCGCCACAGACTGCCACAACCTGCCAGTGACCTGCCAGTGACTTGCCACTGACTGCCACGACCTGCCACAACATACTGACACAACTGCCACAGACTTCCACAACCTGCCAGTGACTTGCCACAGACTGCCACAACCTGCCAGTGACTTGCCACAGACTGACACAACCTGCCAGTGACTTGCCACAGACTGACACAACCTGCCAGTGACCTGCCACAGACTGACACAACCACCAGATTGCCACAACCTGCCAGTGACCCGCCACAGAACCGCCACAACAGACTGACACAACCTCCACAGACTGCCACAACCTGCCAGTGACCTGCCACAACCGCCACAACAGACTGACACAACCGCCACAGACTGCCACAACCTGCCAGTGACCTACAACAGACTGCCACAACCTGCCAGTGACCTACAACAGACTGCCACAACCTGCCAGTGACCTGCCAGCGACCTGCCACAGACTGCCACAACAAACCGCCACAACCGCCACAGACTGCCACAACCTGCCAGTGACCTGCCAGTGACTTGCCAGTGACTGCCACGACCTGCCACAACATACTGACACAACTGCCACAGACTTCCACAACCTGCCAGTGACTTGCCACAGACTGCCACAACCTGCCAGTGACTTGCCACAGACTGACACAACCTGCCAGTGACTTGCCACAGACTGACACAACCTGCCAGCGACCTGCCACAGACTGCCACAACCACCAGATTGCCACAACCTGCCAGCGACCTGCCACAGAATGCCACAACCACCAGATTACCACAACCTGCCAGTGACCCACCACAGAACCGCCACAGACTGCCACAACCTGCCAGTGACCTACAACAGACTGCCACAACCTGCCAGTGACCTGCCAGCGACCTGCCACAGACTGCCACAACAAACCGACACAACTGCCACAACCTGCCAGTGACCTGCCAGTGACTTGCCACAGACTGCCACAACCTGCCAGTGACTTGCCACAGACTGCCACAACCTGCCAGTGACCTGCCACAGACTGCCACAACCACCAGACTGCCACGACCTGACGGCGACCTGCCACAGACTGCCAGCGACCTGCCACAGACTGCCACAACCACCAGATTGCCACAACCTGCCAGTGACCCGCCACAGAACCGCCACAACAGACTGACACAACCGCCACAGACTGCCACAACCTGCCAGTGACCTGCCACAGACTGCCACAACAAACTGCCACAACTGCCACAGACTGCCACGATCTGCCCTTGACCTGCCATAGACTGCCACAACCTGCCAGTGACTTGCCACAGACTGCCACAACAGACTGACACAACCGCCACAGACTGCCACAACCTGCCAATGACTTGCCACAGACTGCCACAACCTGCCAGTGACTTGCCACAGACCTGCCACAACCTGCCAGTGACCTGCCACAGACTGCCAGTGACTTGCCACAGACTGCCACGACCTGCCAGTGACCTACAACAGACTGCCACAACCTGCCAGTGACCTGCCAGTGACCTGCCATAGACTGCCACAACCTGCCAGTGACCTGCCATAGACTGCCACAACCTGCCAGTGACCTGCCAGTGACTGGCCACAGACTGCGACAACCTGCCAGTGACCTACAACAGACTGCCACAACCTGCCAGTGACCTACAACAGACTGCCACAACCGCCACAGACTGCCACAACCTGCCAGTGACCTACAACAGACTGCCACAACCTGCCAGTGACCTGCCAGCGACCTGCCACAGACTGCCACAACAAACCGCCACAACCGCCACAACCTGCCAGTGACCTGCCAGTGACTTGCCACTGACTGCCACGACCTGCCACAACAGACTGACACAACCACCACAGACTTCCACAACCTGCCAGTGACTTGCCACAGACTGCCACAACCTGCCAGTGACCCGCCACAGAACCGCCACAACAGACTGACACAACCTCCACAGACTGCCACGACCTGCCAGTGACCTACAACAGACTGCCACAACCTGCCAGTGACCTACAACAGACTGCCACAACCTGCCAGTGACCTACAACAGACTGCCACAACCTGCCAGTGACCTGCCAGCGACCTGCCACAGACTGCCACAACAAACCGCCACAACCGCCACAGACTGCCACAACCTGCCAGTGACCTGCCAGTGACTTGCCACTGACTGCCACGACCTGCCACAACATACTGACACAACTGCCACAGACTTCCACAACCTGCCAGTGACTTGCCACAGACTGCCACAACCTGCCAGTGACTTGCCACAGACTGACACAACCTGCCAGTGACTTGCCACAGACTGACACAACCTGCCAGTGACCTGCCACAGACTGACACAACCTGCCAGTGACCTGCCACAGACTGACACAACCACCAGACTTCCACGACCTGCCACAGACTGCCAGCGACCTGCCACAGACTGCCACAACCACCAGATTGCCACAACCTGCCAGCGACCTGCCACAGAATGCCACAACCACCAGATTACCACAACCTGCCAGTGACCCGCCACAGAACCGCCACAACAGACTGCCACAACCGCCACAGACTGCCACAACCTGCCAGTGACCTACAACAGACTGCCACAACCTGCCAGTGACCTGCCAGCGACCTGCCACAGACTGCCACAACAAACCGCCACAACCGCCACAACCTGCCAGTGACCTGCCAGTGACTTGCCACTGACTGCCACGACCTGCCACAACAGACTGACACAACCACCACAGACTTCCACAACCTGCCAGTGACTTGCCACAGACTGCCACAACCTGCCAGTGACCCGCCACAGAACCGCCACAACAGACTGACACAACCTCCACAGACTGCCACAACCTGCCAGTGACCTGCCACAGACTGCCACAACAAACTGACACAACTGCCACAGACTGCCACGACCTGCCAGTGACCTGCCACAACCGCCACAACAGACTGACACAACCGCCACAGACTGCCACAACCTGCCAGTGACCTACAACAGACTGCCACAACCTGCCAGTGACCTACAACAGACTGCCACAACCTGCCAGTGACCTGCCAGCGACCTGCCACAGACTGCCACAACAAACCGCCACAACCGCCACAGACTGCCACAACCTGCCAGTGACCTGCCAGTGACTTGCCACTGACTGCCACGACCTGCCACAACATACTGACACAACTGCCACAGACTTCCACAACCTGCCAGTGACTTGCCACAGACTGCCACAACCTGCCAGTGACTTGCCACAGACTGACACAACCTGCCAGTGACTTGCCACAGACTGACACAACCTGCCAGTGACCTGCCACAGACTGACACAACCACCAGATTGCCACAACCTGCCAGTGACCCGCCACAGAACCGCCACAACAGACTGACACAACCTCCACAGACTGCCACAACCTGCCAGTGACCTGCCACAACCGCCACAACAGACTGACACAACCGCCACAGACTGCCACAACCTGCCAGTGACCTACAACAGACTGCCACAACCTGCCAGTGACCTACAACAGACTGCCACAACCTGCCAGTGACCTGCCAGCGACCTGCCACAGACTGCCACAACAAACCGCCACAACCGCCACAGACTGCCACAACCTGCCAGTGACCTGCCAGTGACTTGCCACTGACTGCCACGACCTGCCACAACATACTGACACAACTGCCACAGACTTCCACAACCTGCCAGTGACTTGCCACAGACTGCCACAACCTGCCAGTGACTTGCCACAGACTGACACAACCTGCCAGTGACTTGCCACAGACTGACACAACCTGCCAGCGACCTGCCACAGACTGCCACAACCACCAGATTGCCACAACCTGCCAGCGACCTGCCACAGAATGCCACAACCACCAGATTACCACAACCTGCCAGTGACCCACCACAGAACCGCCACAGACTGCCACAACCTGCCAGTGACCTACAACAGACTGCCACAACCTGCCAGTGACCTGCCAGCGACCTGCCACAGACTGCCACAACAAACCGACACAACTGCCACAACCTGCCAGTGACCTGCCAGTGACTTGCCACAGACTGCCACAACCTGCCAGTGACTTGCCACAGACTGCCACAACCTGCCAGTGACCTGCCACAGACTGCCACAACCACCAGACTGCCACGACCTGACGGCGACCTGCCACAGACTGCCAGCGACCTGCCACAGACTGCCACAACCACCAGATTGCCACAACCTGCCAGTGACCCGCCACAGAACCGCCACAACAGACTGACACAACCGCCACAGACTGCCACAACCTGCCAGTGACCTGCCACAGACTGCCACAACAAACTGCCACAACTGCCACAGACTGCCACGATCTGCCCTTGACCTGCCATAGACTGCCACAACCTGCCAGTGACTTGCCACAGACTGCCACAACAGACTGACACAACCGCCACAGACTGCCACAACCTGCCAATGACTTGCCACAGACTGCCACAACCTGCCAGTGACTTGCCACAGACCTGCCACAACCTGCCAGTGACCTGCCACAGACTGCCAGTGACTTGCCACAGACTGCCACGACCTGCCAGTGACCTACAACAGACTGCCACAACCTGCCAGTGACCTGCCAGTGACCTGCCATAGACTGCCGCAACCTGCCAGTGACCTGCCATAGACTGCCACAACCTGCCAGTGACCTGCCAGTGACTGGCCACAGACTGCGACAACCTGCCAGTGACCTACAACAGACTGCCACAACCTGCCAGTGACCTACAACAGACTGCCACAACCTGCCAGTGACCTACAACAGACTGCCACAACCTGCCAGTGACCTGCCAGCGACCTGCCACAGACTGCCACAACAAACCGCCACAACCGCCACAACCTGCCAGTGACCTGCCAGTGACTTGCCACTGACTGCCACGACCTGCCACAACAGACTGACACAACCACCACAGACTTCCACAACCTGCCAGTGACTTGCCACAGACTGCCACAACCTGCCAGTGACCCGCCACAGAACCGCCACAACAGACTGACACAACCTCCACAGACTGCCACGACCTGCCAGTGACCTACAACAGACTGCCACAACCTGCCAGTGACCTACAACAGACTGCCACAACCTGCCAGTGACCTACAACAGACTGCCACAACCTGCCAGTGACCTGCCAGCGACCTGCCACAGACTGCCACAACAAACCGCCACAACCGCCACAGACTGCCACAACCTGCCAGTGACCTGCCAGTGACTTGCCACTGACTGCCACGACCTGCCACAACATACTGACACAACTGCCACAGACTTCCACAACCTGCCAGTGACTTGCCACAGACTGCCACAACCTGCCAGTGACTTGCCACAGACTGACACAACCTGCCAGTGACTTGCCACAGACTGACACAACCTGCCAGTGACCTGCCACAGACTGACACAACCACCAGATTGCCACAACCTGCCAGTGACCCGCCACAGAACCGCCACAACAGACTGACACAACCTCCACAGACTGCCACAACCTGCCAGTGACCTGCCACAGACTGCCACAACAAACTGACACAACTGCCACAGACTGCCACGACCTGCCAGTGACCTGCCACAACCGCCACAACAGACTGACACAACCGCCACAGACTGCCACAACCTGCCAGTGACCTACAACAGACTGCCACAACCTGCCAGTGACCTGCCAGCGACCTGCCACAGACTGCCACAACAAACCGCCACAACCGCCACAGACTGCCACAACCTGCCAGTGACCTGCCAGTGACTTGCCAGTGACTGCCACGACCTGCCACAACATACTGACACAACTGCCACAGACTTCCACAACCTGCCAGTGACTTGCCACAGACTGCCACAACCTGCCAGTGACTTGCCACAGACTGACACAACCTGCCAGTGACTTGCCACAGACTGACACAACCTGCCAGCGACCTGCCACAGACTGCCACAACCACCAGATTGCCACAACCTGCCAGCGACCTGCCACAGAATGCCACAACCACCAGATTACCACAACCTGCCAGTGACCCACCACAGAACCGCCACAGACTGCCACAACCTGCCAGTGACCTACAACAGACTGCCACAACCTGCCAGTGACCTGCCAGCGACCTGCCACAGACTGCCACAACAAACCGACACAACTGCCACAACCTGCCAGTGACCTGCCAGTGACTTGCCACAGACTGCCACAACCTGCCAGTGACTTGCCACAGACTGCCACAACCTGCCAGTGACCTGCCACAGACTGCCACAACCACCAGACTGCCACGACCTGACAGCGACCTGCCACAGACTGCCAGCGACCTGCCACAGACTGCCACAACCACCAGATTGCCACAACCTGCCAGTGACCCGCCACAGAACCGCCACAACAGACTGACACAACCGCCACAGACTGCCACAACCTGCCAGTGACCTGCCACAGACTGCCACAACAAACTGCCACAACTGCCACAGACTGCCACGATCTGCCCTTGACCTGCCATAGACTGCCACAACCTGCCAGTGACTTGCCACAGACTGCCACAACAGACTGACACAACCGCCACAGACTGCCACAACCTGCCAATGACTTGCCACAGACTGCCACGACCTGCCACAACCTGCCAGCGACCTGCCACAGACTGCCAGCGACCTGCCACAGACTGCCACAACCACCAGATTGCCACAACCTGCCAGTGACCCGCCACAGAACCGCCACAACAGACTGCCACAACTGCCACAGACTGCCACGATCTGCCAGTGACCTGCCATAGACTGCCACAACCTGCCAGTGACTTGCCACAGACTGACACAACAGACTGCCACAACCTGCCAATGACTTGCCACAGACTGCCAGTAACCTGCCAAAGACTGCCACAACCACCAGACTGCCAGCAACCTGCCACAGTCTGCCAGCGACCTGCCACAGACTGCCAGCGACCTGCCACAGACTGCCCGCGACCTGCCACAGACTGACACGACCTGCCAGTGACTTGCCATAGACTGCCACGACCTGCCACAACCTGCCAGTGGCCTGCCACAACCGCCACAACAGACTGACACAACCTGCCAATGACTTGCCACAACCTGCCAATGACTTGCCACAGACTGCCACGACCTGCCACAACCTGCCAGCGACCTGCCACAGACTGCCAGCGACCTGCCAGCGACCTGCCACAGACTTCCAGCGACCTGCCAGCGACTGCCACTGCCACAACCTGCCAGCGACCTGCCACAGACAGGCAGCTACCTGCCACAGACTGCCACAACCACCAGACTGCCACAACCTGCCAGTGACCTGCCACAGACTGCCACGACCTGCCACAACCTGCCAGTGACTTGCCACAGACTGCCACGACCTTCCACAACCTGCCAGTGACCTGACACAACCGCCACATACTACCACAACCTGCCAATGACTTGCCACAGACTGCCACGACATGCCAGCGACCTGCCAGCGACCTGCCAGCGACCTGCCAGTGACCTCCCACAACCGCCACAACAGACTGACACAACCTGCCAATGACTTGCCACAACCTGCCAATGACTTGCCACAGACTGCCACGACCTGCCACAACCTGCCAGCGACCTGCCACAGACTGCCAGCGACCTGCCACAGACTGCCAGTGACCTACCAGCGACTGCCACAACCACCAGACTGCCACAACCTGCCAGCGACCTGCCACAGACTGCCAACGACCTGCCACAGACTGCCAGTGACCTGCCAGCTACCTGCCACAGACTGCCACAACCACCAGACTGCCACAACCTGCCAGTGACCTGCCACAGATTGCCACGACCTGCCAGTGACCTGCCACAGACTGCCACAACCACCAGACTGCCACAACCTGCCAGTGACCTGCCACAGATTGCCACGACCTGCCAGTGACCTGCCACGATCTGCCAGTGACCTGCCATAGACTGCCACAACCTGTCAGTGACTTGCAACAGACTGCCACGACCTGCCACAACCTGCCAGTGACCTGCCACAACCGCCACAACAGACTGACACAACCACCACATACTACCACAACCTGCCAATGACTTGCCACAGACTGCCACAACCTGCCAGCGACCTGCCAGCGACTGCCAGCGACCTGCCACAGACTGCCAGCGACCTGCCACAACCTGCCAGCGACCTGCCACAACCTGCCAGCGACCTGCCACAGACTGCCAGCGACCTGCCAGCGACCTGCCACAGACTGCCAGCGACCTGCCACAGACTTCCAGCGACCTGCCAGCGACCGCCACAACCACCAGACTGCCACAACCTGCCAGCGACCTGCCACAGACTGCCAGCTACCTGCCACAGATTGCCACAACCACCAGACTGCCACAACCTGCTAGTGACCTGCCACAGATTGCCACGACCTGCCAGTGATCTGCCACAGACTGCCACAACAGACTGACACAAACGCCATAGACTGCCACGATCTGCCAGTGACCTGCCATAGACTGCCACAACCTGCCAGTGACTTGCCACAGACTGCCACGACCTGCCACAACCTGCCAGTGACCTGCCACAACCGCCACAACAGACTGACACAACCTGCCAGTGACCTGCCACAACCGCCACAACAGACTGACACAACCTGCCAATGACTTGCCACAACCTGCCAATGACTTGCCACAACCTGCCAGCGACCTGCCACAGACTGCCAGCGACCTGCCACAGACTGCCAGCGACCTGCCACAGACTTCCAGCGACCTGCCAGCGACTTCCACAACCACCAGACTGCCACAGACTGCCAACGACCTGCCACAGACTGCCAGTGACCTGCCAGCTACCTGCCACAGACTGCCACAACCACCAGACTGCCACAACCTGCCAGTGACCTGCCACAGATTGCCACGACCTGCCAGTGACCTGCCACAGACTGCCACAACCACCAGACTGCCACAACCTGCCAGTGACCTCCCACAGATTGCCACGACCTGCCTGTGACCTGCCACAGACTGCCACAACAGACTGACACAAACGCCATAGACTGCCACGATCTGCCAGTGACCTGCCATAGACTGCCACAACCTGCCAGTGACTTGCCACAGACTGCCAGTGACCTGCCACAACCGCCACAACAGACTGACACAACCGCCACATACTACCACAACCTGCCAATGACTTGCCACAGACTGCCACGACCTGCCAGCGACTGCCAGCGACCTGCCACAGACTGCCAGCGACCTGCCACAGACTGCCACAACCGCCACAGACTGCCACGAACTGCCAATGACCTGCCATAGACTGCCACAACCTGCCAGTGACCTGCCACAACCGCCACAGACTGCCACAACCTGCCAATGACTTGCCACAGACTGCCACAACCTGCCAGTAACCTGCCACAGACTGCCAGCGACCTGCCACAGACTGCCAGCGACCTGCCACAGACTGCCGGCGACCTGCTGGCGACCTGCCGCAGACTGCCAGGGACCTGCCGGCAACCTGCCGCAGACCTGCCAGCGACCTGCCACAGACTTCCATCAACCTGCCAGCGACCTGCCACAGACTGTTCTTATGTCATGAATTTTGTCCTCCTTTCATATTAGCATACCAATCATGGCTAAATAGAGCATAATTAATAGGCAATGCTTTTGGGGACATGATCTGCTTAACCTTTTTTGTGATAAAAATTTATTTAGTTTACCTCTAAGCCTCATGTTTTTCTGTCAGAGAAGTGGTCAACTAAAGAGGAATATACAACCTGCCAGAGACCTGCCACATACTGCAGGTCACTGGCATAACCCATATTTAGGAAATGAGTCTTAGATCACTAAATGTTGCCGATTACTACTAATTTATTATTCACAAAAATAGACAAATATAATCTATATTTTTTTATTTCATCCTCCTATCTTGAAAAGTGATTATGATTCTGGAATGTCACTGAAAGTACCCTTGTCCTGTTTAGATAATTTTCTAAAATCAGACAGTCATCTTTTTTTGGTTTTCAGAATCCAAAGCCCAACTCAGAGGAGATAACCCTAATTTCTGAGCAACTTTCCATGGAGAAGGAGGTGGTTCGAGTTTGGTTCTGTAATCGTCGTCAAAAGGAGAAGAGGATCTACTGTCCTGTAGCTACTTTACCAGTCAAATCACACAGCTACAACTCCAGAATGGTTAGTTGTAAAATTTGATAATAAACTCTATTGGGTTTATAGCCACCATTAAGATTGTCTGTTTTTTCATCTATTTCTGAATAATAATGGTGCAAATACTCTTTGAGATTGTCTATTTTGTTACTTTCTTTAATTTTTCATTTATTTTCATCCTTTATTAATTTAAACTTGTACAAGTTGATTAAAGTACATGTTTATACATCAATAACAACCTTTCAAGTTACACACTTTATCTTTCTATATTTGAATTCCTCATCATGCAATCCCAAAATCTGTTTCCAAACTGTTATAGGCCTCAACTTCAAGGTCCTACAGCCCTTTGGCTTCAGGTGGAGGTAAGCGCTTTTTAATTATGTAGCAAATGCCTTTTCCTGAAAGTCTGGGTAGTTTCTGTCAAAATTCAAATATTAAAACGTTATCAAACTACTATAAGCAAAATCTGTTTGATTTTGACTATGTTTGGACTTTTGCATTTCAGTTTCTTCAAATTCATCCCCGAACAGCACGAGTCGGGAACCGTCTCCCAACAGTCTATCTGCAGCTTCAGTTGCTTTGACCTCTCAGGTCAACCCAGCTTCCTACAGTGCACCGGGGTAAAATTAATACCATTAAAGATTTCTCATTTTTACTTTGTGAATCCTTAAGCTTTTCTCATGGTTTCTGTAGATTTTACCAACTCAAACTTAAGACTTTCAAAGACCTATATCTCCACAGAAATGTATGAATTTCATCCAGCCAACTGGCGATAAATTGTCACCAACTCATAGCATGCATGGCTGAAAAATGGTCGCTCGCACTATGTCTTCAGAACGATTTTGTGTTGAACACACCATAAGAGCTATAAAGAAAAATAAAACAGAATCATCAAACTACTATTTGCTCTTACATACTACACAAAAGGTTCAGTTTAGAGTGATTTTAGGCCATACTAAACAAATTCAAACATCAAAGTAAATACCAGATTTTATGTCTCTCCTACTACAGTTTAACATGAATGGATGACAACCAGCTGTTGACATGGCAACTGTGCCATGTCACAACATTGGCACTGTTGACATGGCAACTGTGCCAATAAATCAATATTTAATCTTTAACTTGACTTTCATTAATTCTGTACACATCCATAAACATACTAAATGTAACAAACTAATATACATTGTGTCCATCGTCCAGGAGTATAAAATGACTTTAAAACCAGCAGATTTAATGTTTGGCATTTCCTCCTTTCACTGTTTATCCTCGTTTTCTACAGAGTTGAATTTACTTCCTCTAAAGGTAAAACTACCAAAAGGAGAGCTGAAATTTCTAAATAAAACGCACCTTGATTCAAATTTCAAAGCATGAATCAACCCTTTAAATTCATTTGACCATATCGGTCCTTTGCGCCCACGGTAGATTTGCAAAAGCTAACTAAATGGATACCAATGGATGTAGCAGCTAGTTTGAGTCACAGAATGCAATGAAGATGTCCTAGAGAGACTCAAAGTTCTGCGAGCGAAAAACAAACAGAACATACAGCATTAAACAGTCCTGCCAAAACAAAATTTAGTGTATTTTAGGTCAACTTGCTTTTTAAAAAAATTATTTGAGACATTTTAAAGCCTTCATTTTTGTTACTTTTTAAGGATGCACGGACTCCTGTTTCCTGCTGCAAAACGTTCAATTTACTTTTAGGAGTTAGACCAATTGTTCCTTGAATCAGGGACTGGACTTCATTTCTTATTGTGGCCCTAATACTCAATCATACTTGGCCATTTTATCCAAGGTTTTTTGTTTTTTTTTTTATTAATGATGCTTTATGGTTTCAGTTCTTGGTATCGCACTTGGAATCCTGCTGCTTATCATCACTGAGAACCACAAACTGTCCATATGAAGCTTTTGAAGATTGCTGAAGAAGAATGAAGATTGATTAACACTCTCCCTGCTTCAAGCAGGGTTACAACTCAATGCTATACCAACAAAACAGATACATAACGCAAACCAGGACTGTAAAGGAGAGGACTTTAATACACACATGTCCTGCCAGTTCATCACTCATGGAAGATCCAAGAAGCCAGGAGCTGTTGGATTAGTGACTCCTTATTCGACTGAAAAATGAAGGATCAAGAGAAATAATCATCAGCAGTGACAGCAGGAAGTCTCATGTTTGACTCCTCATGCTAAAACCCAAATAATTTATTGTAACGTTGAAGGACTCATTTGCAGATTCACTGACATTGCAAAAAAATAAAAAATAAATTGCTTCCTAAGTCATCTTTGACAAAACTGGCAACATCCCTAACAGGGGTTAGGTGTGCTCATATTTAGTTTAGATGTTCATGCCCCAATTCACAAAATTCACAAAAATAAACTCCACTGCATTCTTATCACTTTAGGAAAATATTCTTTGGAATATAAAAATGAAATTAACACTAGATCACCTAATAATATTACCAATGCTACTTAAGTAATTTTTCTAATTTTAATTATAAATTTGGACAAAGTATAATTTTTTTCCCCAAACAAGTCTAGTGTAGAAATATTGAGATATAAACTATCCAAATGCAGTTTGAAATTTACCTCTGATCATCATGAGTATCTTAAGCTTTGCATTTATTGTACATTTTAGACATTAGCAAAGTTCTAGCTTTATATTTGACTTCTTTTTTCCACCAGGATTAAAATTTAAAATTAACATTTAAGATATGTTGGATGGTTTCCTAGCACAGACCAAACTTTTAGACATTGTCTGTACATTTTTAAGGTTTCTCCAAGTCATTGTTATTGCAGTAGCTTAATGTTAGTCTGCACTGTTCAGTCCAAAAGCAGTCAAAGTTTTACCAGTTTGACCCAAATTGTTAACTCAGAAAAGAGAAATTGAATTAGGGCTGCAACTAACAAATATTTTAATAACTGATTAATCCATCAACAATTCTGGTGATTAATTGGTTCAAATGTGTCACATTCTGCAGATTTTTCTTTTATACAATACCAGAAATACATTAATAGATTCGAAATGACAAATTTTATTTATTTTTTAAACACAAAAAAGAGAATAAAAATATCTTATCTAAAATGTAGTAACAGTATTCATTTAGTGAAAGCTTGATTATCTGTAGCAAAGGATGCATCTGCATCTAAAAAATGCTCCTGACATCAGCATGTTAAAAGCTCAGCCCTTTCTGCTTGATACAGCATCAATACAGTATGGGCTGACATGTTGATTAATTTTTTAAATAACTAAAATATTTAATAAATGGACAGCAAAAGGTGAAGCTAAAACTATCCCACATATTTATGAAAGATTTTAAAAAATCTTAAATGCAAAATCTGTATATTTTTGTACAGTTTTGTAAGCAAATTGCCTTTTTGCATCCATATACTCAAGTAAGCAATCGATTACAAAATTAATTTAATTTTAGTTTAGTTATTAATTAATTACTAAATTTCAATAAGTGATTAATCACAATTAATCATTTCAGTCCTGGTTAAATAATTTTAAACATAAAACCCACATAGCTCAAGCTTGCCGAGAACTGGAAACTGCAACTAGTGTAACAGACGGAGAGAAAGAAGAAAATCTGCTTCAAATGACACTTCAGATTTGAACATGGAGAAGCCAAATGCCCTCTGAAGATTCTGATAGTCATACCTAAAAACACAGTATTAACTGTGAACATGGTGGTGTCGGTATCATGTTGTTTCACTGCTGTTTGAAACTGCTGTAGTGTTTCACTGAAGTAAAATGAAACAATGATGCAATAATTAAGATGGAGCTTTTATATGAGACTGTATATTGTGATGTTGACAAAAAAAGTCCTTCTAAGCCAAAGATTAAAGCTCAAAGCTATAACATTAAAGGCTATGATGAGAGTATGAAATTCAAAGGAAGACTTTAATTGGCAGATAACAGCAACTAGACCTGAAATAAGGGGTGAAATTATTGCTTTACAAGCAATCTGTTTTCCAGAAATAAGCTAATTAAAGCTTCCTTCCAGTTTTAGAAAACATTTTTTAGTGTAAAAATGATTAAAATTAACTCTAAAATCTTCCAGTTTAACTCTTCCATAACATGCAGAGCCCCCTTTTCAGAGAATGTAATTTAATGTCTCATATGTTTCACTCACTGTGTTTTTGGTTGAACTTCAAGTGTTTTTACAGCATAGATGCCATGCAGGCAAAATGAAAGTATGCAAAACTCCTATTATTCTTTTTTTTTTTTTTTTTTTCAAACGGGTCTATTCTATATTAGTTCGTATTGGTTTATGGAAAACAATAGATCAGTCTGAATTAGTTAAAAGCATTTGTAGAAACGGTTGTTTCATTATTTTTAAAGGATCTTTTGGTTTGTAAGAAAAGAATCTCCATCTTTTAGCTGCATTTAGAGCTCATGAAAAAGTGCTGCCCTCTGCTGGACATAAATTAAGCTTCTGGCTACTTTATTTTCTACTTTGTCCATTTTTCCCATGAACTATCAGTTTCTATTTGAAGGTCTGACCATTTCTTTTGTTGTGTTCGATAACTATTTTGGTTTGTAATTTCTTTTTCATTGTTAATTTGATGTTTTATTTGTATGGAAATGATGCTGTGGCATGGAAGTTCATGCATTTGATAAAGCCAATTCATTTATGATCTGTATCGTTACAATAAGTTCTTTCTGACATGATTACAAATAAAATTGTGTTTTCACTAAAATGCAAGTGGACTTACAGAAAGTAAAGGAAATCTTCTGTTTGATCTGCGGTCACCAGGAAAAGCGTTTCCATGGTTGGACTGTAGAAACAGTGGTTTTAACACTTTGCTGAGGTATGGGGGAATTCTTCTGCCATAATCCAAGAGCACACATTTTCAGTCTGAAAATAGGATTCCATGTATTTTGTTCTCAACACTTTTAATACTTTTGCTTACATTTTAATTTTGAAAGCAGGACTTCATGTCTTCTCAAAATTTGTAATGCTTGTAAAACAAAAGACGTGAAATCCTGTTTTCAGACTAAAATGTGTGCTCTTGGATTATGGCAGAACAATTCCCCCGTAAGGTAAGGTCATTTTATTTATTTAGCACATTTTCAGAAACAAGGCCATTCAAAGTGCTTTACATGAGTTAAAGGGAAATACAAACAAAATGACAAACCAAAGGAAAGAAAAAAAAATAGGAAAGAAAACTAATCTAATGTTCTAAAGTATGTAAACTAAGTGCTCCTATTCAGGGTTGCTAAGTATCTAATTCCATTTCTAAATAGTGAAACTCTACAGTTTCTGATAAAATAAGCTAAAGAGTGACTGATCTAATTCCTTTTCAGTGTTAAAGTGAGTACTCCACAATTCTAAGTTTGTTCTAAATCCTTTTCTGGGTTAAAAGTAATATAAACTAAGCAGTGACTGTTCCTGTTAAGTATTTCTGGATTCCAAGTTCGTAGTTATTCTAATTCTAATTCTGCTGTATAATATTGATCTAAATAGTGCGTACTCCACAATTTCTGATATTACTAATAAACTAAAATAATCCTTTTCTGGGTTAAATAGGGAGTACTCCACCTAAAACAAAAAAGAGGAAAGGACACATTAGGGAAAATGGCAACATTCAGACAAAACAAAGGGGCAAAACAAAGACATGGGTGAAGGGCTAAGGAGGATACCCATCAACAGGTTGGAGATGGAATTTTTGGACACTATACAACTGGAAAAGGAAATATAGTTATTTTCAAACAATATTATTTCTATAATTCTTCTGTAAGATTATTGATGAGTAGAAAACACTTGACAGTAGTTAAATTTCCTAAAAGTACACATTATTCCAACCAAAATCACCCTAATTTGTGAGGTTCAGACTGATGAAAGAAATTGCAAAAAATAGATCTCTTAGAATTTCAAGACTTGGTTAACATGCTAAGGGTGACCTATAATGCTTCCTTGGGATAGATATATGAGGTATACAAAACATGTTCATTAAATGTTTTTGCACAAAATCGCTCTTAGATAAGATTTTGGTCTGGTCAGTTCTGTCTATTTTGAGCTCATTTCAGATTGAGCTATTTTTGGGTCTCTTGCTACTATAAATCCAGATAAGCTGCTGCTGGTCACGTGTCCCAACTCAACATGTGAAAATTGCATGTGAAAATGGTTGCAAACAGATGTGCAATTGCACAATTGCACATCTTTGAAAAGCAGAAGTGGAGCCTCCTGCACAATCAACAGGAGGTTCTACTTGGAGCCTCCTGTTGATTGTGCAGGAGATTTCTGACTTACTATCCAAAAACCAAGTGGTTTCTAAATAGTAAGTCAACAATAAAGCACTTGTCTTTTCCAGCAGCCAATATATAATGCATACAGCAGTAAAACCAGATGACCAAACGTGCAAGAGCTCAGTTTAGGTTGCTAGGTGATGGGCTGGGCTTGACTGGGGTTGCTAGGTAAGAGAGTGTCTGTTGAATGTGAATTTAAAATCAGGAGGTTTTTGAAATGGTCCATGTTCTAGACACCAAAAACCATTAACTTATTGCCAAAAACTGCTGGGTGTTTTTACTTTTAATTGCTTGGCAGTTGCAATCCAAATAGAAGTACAAAAATTTGCAAAATGTTGAATTTTGCATAACAGGCCCCCTTTAAATGAAAATCCAGGAAGGACAATAAAAAAAAGAGACCAAGTATGGTTTAAGGTTTGCTAGAAAAAAAAGCATCTTTGTTCTCTCTAAATTAATATGGTTGCATGAGTTGCGATTGTGAGCTAGGACAGACATGAAACAGATTTCAGGAATAATGTTGTTTTCTTAGGTGTTAGGCTGTGTTGCACAGTTACAGGTTTGCAGATACAGAAGACCACAAATTAGCACAAATACCTTAGACGAATTGTCAAGCAAAGAGATGGAGGGTTGATGAAACATGTCATTATCTCAATCATGAACCCCTTTGCTTACCACAGTGTTCTGGAGTCAATTTAACCTGTCATTCACAGGTTGTCATTCACAATGACAGGGGTGTCAAACTCCAGTCCTCAAGGGCCGCTGTCCTGCAGTGTTTAGATGTGCCACAGGTAAAAAACAGTGGAATGAAATGGCTTAATTACCTCCTCCCTGTGTAGATCGGTTCTCCTGAGCCTTGCTAATGACCTAATTATTCTTTTCAGGTGTGGTGCAGCAGAGGCACATCTAAAAGTTGCAGGACAGCGGCACTTGAGGACTGGAGTTTGACACCCCTGTCACAAGAGGACCCAAATTTGGGTCCTCTTGTGAATGACAGGTTAAGTTTCCACTGTAGCAAAATGATTTAATAAATGAGTACACACTTTATATGAATAGTGTGCAAGAAAATAACATGAAAGAACATGACACCATTTGTATGATTTCACTGCAACCAGACGCGGTTTTCTGTGTGCCTTATTTTAGTAAGAAGGAACAATTAGATGACATCTTTCAGAAAGTCCCTCTTGATACTGGTGGATGTTGGCGAAGCAGTAGTCCATAAAAGCTTTTATGGACTACTACTAAAGATTTTCCCACTTATGAGGGTAGAGAAAAATAAAATTTAACCAGACACTTCAAATAGGCTCTGATGCCGGGGGATGATGTAAGAAATTGTGTGGATTAATACATGCTAGAATTGAACATTTTGACTTCTTTACTTGCAACTTCTGCATAACTGAACTTCAACTACAAAATTGCTGCAAGGAAAAAAAATGGTGGATTCACAAAACTGTTTAGCCAGAAGATATGACTTTATTTAGCAGTTCCACAGTAAATGTGGTGATGTCATAGACAAGAAAAATGTTACAGTGAACAGAGAAAAATTAAGACTGAAAAATACATCCAAAAAAACAATATAAAAACAGCTACGCAGTACCAGGAGAGAATACATTTTAACTTTTTGAACTTAGACACAAAACACACAAAAAAATAAGTGCTAAAAGAGTGAATTTTACATAAAATGTAAATTTTACATGCTTTAATGGAATCATGCCAGTTTCATAAAAACTCATGTTTTTTTATAAAGGTTTTGCGCTCAGATGAGGTTTTTTTTTTCAGTTGTATGAAAATTTGTGTATTTCACAAAACTGTACATTTGTAATGGAAATGCATCTACATACCTGAGATACATATTTCAGCTACAGCTACATGCGAGCTGTAATGTCTTACAAAAACAGGGACAGAATCTTGCATGATTTTTAACATTATTTATTTGATTGTTTTATACACTGAGCATAAGCAGCATTTTTACAGCACATCTGATTAATCTCAGAGTTCACCACATTTCCAGTGGAATCACTTGTGAGGAGACAGCAAATCAAAAACAAGATTAAGACGAACAATAAAAGAACATTAAGACAACTTAGAATAATGTGATTCAAATTTGTCTCTGCAAAGGGACATTTCCTTTGTTGTTTTACAAACAGAAAGCTTCAATCATCGGCTTAGTAACTTGAATCTTCTGGCTTTGCTTTCTTTGGCTATACAGTGAGAAGAGGTCTGGTTAATTATAGTGCTGTGACAGATTGTTTTGATTGTGAGATAATTTTTTTAACCTTATAAACAAGAAATTAAAAGAAGAAATTACAGTTATGTTGAGAGAATCACTATTTTACTACTTTTATTTACTTTCATTTTGATTTCAGTTGGAAAGGCATGAAATATGTTTATACTTAAAGATTGATGAAGCGTAAGAGATGGGTGGAATGAGTGGACAAATATTATAAATACAAGGAAAACATTTCTGTCTTCTCATAATTCAGATTTGTTTTGGTGGCTCCATGTTTAAAACCAGTCACGTTAGTGACTCACCCGCTGGCTCAGGGAATCCGTCCACACCAGCCTTTGATTTCCTTAAAGACGAGTCGGGTCAAAAACTGTGGAAAAAATAAATAAAAAAAATGAGCCACTATTCAGTTTGTGTGCAGTAAAACAATTACAGGTAGTCATCATAACAACAGACAGAAGCCAGAACAAAGAATTTACACCACTGCTATTAGAGATTTTATAAGTTAGCACTATAGTAGCATTATTTCTGACCAGGCAGGCTAAGATGTCAGCAGAGATGAGCATGTAGAAAACATTGTTCCAGCCGGTGGGTGAGATCAAACCAGCCAACAAAGGACCCAATGCTGCACCTGCAAAAATCACATAAAAACATATTTGCTGCCGTCTTCAGTAAGCAGAAATGGTAACACTCTATTTGACAAGACTGACATGACACCGTCATAAACATGACATAACACCTGTCATGAACATGAATAAGCCTTCATGAATATTTATGACTGTCTTTTAATGCAAAGTTGACATTATTCAAAATATCTTTGTTATGACAACTTGACATCAACCTAGAATCATCATCGGTCATAAATATGTCATAATAATGATCAAAATTGAAAATATTATGAATTGTTTGTAATTATCATTTGTTGGTAGTCTTAACTGTGACGGACATGAGGTCATTATAATTGTGTGATTAATATTTTCCCTTAAACATTGTACTTGTTACAGATGTCATTAAGTGTTATTACACTGTCAAAAACTTTAACAACACAGTCATTAATATTTCCCCCACCTGAAATAAAGTAGAACATGTAGGTATTAATAATAAAAATGTCATTAAGTTTTATTACACTGTCAAATGATTTAATAAAGTCATTAATAATTCCTCTTACATCAAGTAAAGTGAAACAAGTAGCAACAGTTATGAACATGTTATTAAATGTTATTACAGTGTCAAATGCTATGCTAACAGAGTCTTATCACAAGTAAAGTGGAATGCAGTGGATTATTAATAACTACCATCATAACTGTAGAACAAACCCTTTGTACACTGGAATAAAGCTAAAGATAACTTGTTCTAAGATAACAGAGGGTTTAACATCTGGTCAGTATGTTGTTACTCTGAAATGCTGATTGAAAAACTAAAACAGAATTACTTATTCTTTAACTTAAGAAAATAGGTTCTTTCAACAGTAACATGTTTTGCTTTGATTATGTCAGCCATCTCCTTCGTAATAGTCTTCCTGTAATGCTCTGAAAACAGGAGATCTTCTTCTTGTCTTCATTTCCTGGAAGCAGCTCTTTGAAGGTGTCCAGAAATGCTCAGAAATTACAGCTGTTCTTGCAATAGTTAATCATGGTGAAAACCTTTTCATGAATTCAAACTTGGTGAATCTCTTCTGAACATCCTCATAGTCGGTGATGACTCAATTCATTGTGGTCACTTAAAAAAAGAACAAAAACAAATAAACAAAAAACAACGTGATCTTAATTCAGCATTTATTTAAGTACCATTTCAAAAATGTCCCTTCCTGCACACTGTCAGAATGGTAGACTGGCAGACAAGTTAACATGACTGGTTGTTATAAAGTGCAATACAATTATTTCTGAACACAAGCAGCATAATGACTAAAGCTGAACAAAATTATTCTGATCAAATATTTGTTTGGCAGAAGGTCAGACAGACTGAAACTGTTGTTATTGTTCAAAATACATCATTTAATGTATAGTTCTAGGCACATGAGTATCTATTCACTTAATGAGCATTTGAAAGCATTTCCAATCAGATACTCTGGCTTATGTATGTTTGCAAGAAGTTAATTAATGAATAAATAGATTAAACACCAGTTTTACATTTAATAGTTGTCTAAACGTAACTTATTAAGTTGCTGAAAATGTGCTATATAAATAAAATTACCTTACCTTATCTCAGCTGGTGAATGTTGATTCCTGCTCCACCTGGCTGTCCCACCCCCCTTTCATCTGAAGAAAATATTAACACAAAAACGACTTACCTAATTTTCTTGGGGAATATTTCATCTGCTTCTTTCTCTTTGGTCAAATAGGAACTTCTTCCTCTGGTGGCTGGTCCTTATTATCATCCTCCACACTCGTAGCATGTCTTCATTTAGCACCCTTTGTCCCCCCCCCCCCAATCCCCCACCATCACGTGTCCTTAGGCTAAAATGGGTCATCATGTGGATAAAGTCAACACAGCAAAAAACACAAGCACTGTGTCTCATCAGCTAAGTTGCTAAATAAGGATAACTTTGACTAACATAGCAGCTCTTAATTTGCTCGATTAAAATTGAACGAAGCTGAAGTTGGTTTCCAATTCCAGCTTCCAATTCGGGAAATGGCTAAAGGGCGATTCCACCTAATTTTTCCACTACCTTCTGGATCTTTAATCAACTCTAGCTTAAAAACTACAACACCTAGACTCTTCACACCTGCACTGGATTATTCTGCTCTAATAGCAGAATATTTAAAACCATGTTTGGGATTTGTGAAACCTTTTTCTGATTTGTGAAACTTCAGTAAAGGTTGATTTTACCACTTTTTTGCATCTGGATCACACTAGAACTGCCCCAGTTCCTAAAATACAACTCATAGACTCTTCAGACTTGGACTAGATTAGTTTTGAACTAATAGCAGAATATTTAAAACCCATGTTTGGGATTTGTGAAACCTTTTTTTGATTTGTGAAACTTCAATAAAGGACAATTTTTGTCCTTTTATCGATCTCGTTCACACTAGAACTTCTCTAATTCCAAAACTGCAATACCTAGACACATCAAACCTGGATCAGATTATTTTCAACTAACAGCAGAATATTTAAAACCATGTTTGGGATTTGTGAAGCTTTTTTCTGATTTGTGAAACTTCATTTCACTTAACAGACCACTGCAGAAGATCTTTCCTTCCAACAGCCATCATCATCTACAATAACTCTTTGAAAAATTAGTGAGTTACACCAACATTTAATTTCCCATTGGGATTAATAAAGTGGTTTTGAATTAGAATTGAATTTGAAAAAAACTGCATGGAACAAGTGTGAATAGTAATCTGATCTTTAGTGAAGTTTCACAAATCACATAAAGGTTTCACAAATCCCAAACATGGATTAAAATATTCTGCTATTAGAGCAGAATAATCCAGTGCAGGTTTGAAGAGTCTAGGTGTTGTAGTTTTGGAATTAAAGCAGTCCTCGTGTGACCAAGTTAAAAAAAAAGGGTAAAAATTGCAGAGATCCAGGTTACAGATCCTGATCTATCAGATGGAAAGTGTGATCATATCTCAATACAGTAGCTAAAAGTGCAGCACAATAATTTTTAATTAATTGTTAAAGTAAAATTGTGAAGATTAAAAAAACAAACCTGAATATTAACAAAAGACATTTATTTAGCATAATTTCTTCTGTACCCCTGTTGGCCCCCATCTAGAACCACCCCTGGGCAGCAGGTCTGTGTCTGACATTAATAATACATTAAATGACGACTGAACACTGAATTAATATGTCAACATTTCTTAATAAAACAAACAGAAAGCCCTAACAAATCTTTTTAAAAGTAGGAAATATTTATGTATTTACTGTTAATCTCTTGATATGATTTGTTCTTTAAATGGCCATTTGTATTATTTTGACAGATACGACGATACATTAAATAAGCAAATAATTGATTATCTAATAATCAAACCATAACAGTCTACTAAAACCACAATACGAAACTTAATCAATCATAGCAAAATGTTCTGTACCATATCAGCCTCAAGAGATGATTGCGGGATGAAGAGACGCTGGTTCTATAGGTTCTGACCGGTAGTGTTTCTCTCCTGATCCATTAATACAGCAGCACACTGCGCCACGATCAACACATTTGTTTTAATTGCCTGTATTCATCCTCACTAACATTATTCAGCCTGGGATTTGAGTCTTCCCTCACATCCGTATCTTTATGAGAGGTTTTGGTTCTAAGGGCGGTGGAGAATCGGGTTTAGGACGTTTTAAATAGACACGGTTGACAGCAGCTCACCGCGGCTGCATAGTGTCCGTCTCTAGGCAACCGTGACAACAGGGTCAGTCGGTAGCGTTCTTGGGAGTCCTGTTTACATCTCGCCACGACAATTTAGCTGACCTTAATAGATCCTGTGTTTTATTTTGGTGATTATTGTTACACTTAGTGTTGATATGTGTGTGATAGGTGTGTCTATTGGACATTTATAGAAATACAGAACAAATTGCGTCCCGTATCGGTTCAATACAGGACGCAACATTTAACAGCCAAATACGGGACGATTCCGTATTTTAAGGGACGGGTGGCGACCCTAGGTGACACACTTGGGCTTCTGTTTAAACAGGAGGTCTGGCCGTTATAACTTGTTTAAGGGAGGCCAACAAAATGAAGATTTCTTCTTCACCAACACACTGCACACCTGTTCATGCACTGCTGCCTCTCACTGATGGAGATGGTGTATTACACTACTTACAACAGTCTTAAATAATGTTTTAAATGTAACGTTCATAAGTGCTTTGTGGACATCTTTCTGTGAAACTTTAGGATCAATTAAATAAATGTATAACAAGTGACATAGTAATGTCATAACACACAAAGATACATAACATTTTAAATGTTGATAATTAACAACTATTATGATGTATTTATGACAGGTGATGATTCTTGGTTAATGTCAGGTTGTCATAAAGACATTTTCAATAATGTCAACTTTGGATAAAAAATGTTATTATTTACCAAATGATACTTTATGACAACAGTCATAAATGTTCATGACAGGTGTTATGTCATGTTTATGACAGTGTCATGTCAGTCTTATGCACACCCCGTCAGATAAAGTGTTACCGCACAAACCACGCGGTATGGCTTAAAAATAAAATCTCTGATTTTTTCATACCAAATCCGATTTTAATAGATTGTTTTTCTCGCTATCTTTTCTAAAAAATAAGTAAATATTTTTAAAAAGTGGCTTTTATCTCATCTCAATCTCATCTGTGACTTCGTTAGAATATTATTGCCAAGCTGCAATAATTTTTGTTTAATTACATAATTAATCGCAGAAGAAAAAACGTCTTAAAATAACGAGAAAAAACCTCCAGTTTAGTTACATTAAGATTTGACATAACCACTCAGCTCAAGTGTTACTTCGAAATACACATTTTTTGCACGATCATTTGAAAGTCCTGCTACTGATAATAATTTAATGTCGATGTATTAAAAGATGAAGCATTTCCATTAGGTATGAAGTATTATCTGTGAAACTGATACCAACTTTATAACTTGATAAAATGCTGAGCATACCTCATTTTATTTTTTGGAGGCGGGGGTAGAGGGAGTATGTTCAAGCTCTCATAAAAGAACGACTTCATTCTGGGAAGATTATTAATTTAATCTTGGAGAGTTGATAAAAATTCAAAATCCAAATGAATAGATGGTCAAACAAGATGGCGGCTGTGAGGCACCACTCTTAAATATGGAAACCCAATTTGTTTTAGTGTCCAAACCTAGATTTTACCAAAAGCATTTATACCTTTTGGAATTTACATGCGAACATGGCCACCCTCTAGCTCCGCCTCTGTTTCCATTTACACCCAGTCAAGAGAAAATAATTTAGCTTTGGATTAAAGGAAAATATTTTCTGTCTTGTCAGTTTAGGAGAAAGAGAAGTAACCATTTGTGGTTTGCATTTGGAAAGCTGACATGGACAGGTGTTATGTTCATATAAAATGACTTTGTTTTTCCATTAACTTACTAAAAATTTATTAAAATTTTACTTACATTAGAAAAATCTAAGTTTGCATTAACAGATGAGGGGATGCATGGTTTTCACAATGCATACCTATTGATCCAGTGCCGTCAATGATTGCAGTAACAGTTGATAAAGCTCTGGAGTTTCCTCTCAGACTCTCGTGTGTTCCCTGCAATAAAACAGAAATATTATGTCTATCAGGCTTCAGAGTCTAATGCACAGAAATGAGACGAGGAAGCATAGGATCTAATGTTATGATGTTTCGAGATCTTACCAGGTCAGCAGATACAGCCGTGGTGATCAGGGCGTACGGTCCGTTCACTAGGCCTCCACACAGCAGCAGCATACCTATATGTGAAAATGTTAATTTAAATTCTTTCATGCATTAAACTCAAAATATTTAAAAATCTATTGGCTTCAAGTGTCTAAATGTTCCATTAATCGACCTCTTTTCATTTATAGATGTTAAAACAAACAAGCTTATCTAGTGTGACATTACATAATATGCTGCTTCTCTCAGCTGCCGCTTCCTGAAGAAATTTTATTTCAAGCCATGTTTTGCTGCATTGGCCATAAAAGTGTTTATTCTGAAAGCTTTAAGTTTATTTAGCCTTAAAAACCAATCAGAGTTGAGATAAGGCTGGCTAATTACCTTTCACAGGTCAGGGGAAAGTTGTTTTGACATCAAAAGTTTAAAGCCTGTGTATATATTATTTAGGTAAAGCAGATAAAACATCCGTCTAAAAATTCGTGTCAAAATAATATAAAAAACAGAATTAAATGCCTCTTACCAATTGTGATCCCGAGGCTCTTTTGTCCAATGTAATTATAGACGAAGAGCTGGAAACAAAATGAACAGAAGGTGTAAATAAAATAGAAATGACCACCATCCCACTCCTTCATAAGGTCAACATCACCTATGGACTTCTAATATTAAACTAATACAAAATACCATCAACAAATTTCCCCTAAGCAAATATGGTTTAGGGGAAATTTGCACTTTTGGATATCTGGACCTGAATTTTATACCTGTAGACAAACTGATTTCTACCATCAGGTTTCACTCTTTTTCTCCACATAACTCAGTATTTTTAATAATAGGGGTAAAAAATTATATAGTTTTCAGTCATATTCGATAAATTAGAATATGTATTAAGCTGTGGCTTGTTAATCAGATTAAAAGTACCTTTTGAAAATGATGGCCTTTAACCAATCGATCAACTTTATTTATACAATTAAGGAGATTTGCTTGCAAGTGAGGTGAGTCGGCTTTCTGGTCAAACAGCAAATTTGACATAAATGCACAATAAATATAAATATTACGTAATTAAAAGTGATCAATACTAGGGATGCTCCAATCAGCTTTTTTGCTGCCAATTCCGATTCCAATCACCCATGAGGTCCGATCATTGCCGATCACCTGGATTGCCTGTTAACTTTTTGCATTAGGTATAAATGCTACAATGTGATCTGGAAAAATGGAAAAATGATCTGGCAATAAATTCACCAAATTTAGACATGATACATCCAAAATACTTGCAGTTACAATACAGCAGCTATTCAGTCAAAATGACAACTGAAAAACCTGAAATCAGTAAAATAATATTTAACAGTAAGGTTCTCAGCCAATATCAAATAATGTCAAGAAAAAGTGGAAACATTCATTCAAAGTCAAATGCAGGTTGCATCAAAATAAACAATCCTGAATTACTGAATTAAAACTTCCTGACAGCCTGGCTAGCTGTTCTGTACTGGCTCTGATTGTTTGTTTCTGACCGAGGGAGGAGGCAGAGGAGATCGATTTTTTTTCAGAGATTATCTGCCTTATGTTAGGACATAGCGAAAGTTTTAATACATATATAAAATCTTTTTTATAACTTGTTTGCTTAAGTTACATGCTGCAGCTTGTAACAACCTCCACCAGTTCAGTCTGGTGGAGGTTGAGCGGCGCTCCGTCTCTGAAATATTACTACCAGTAGCGCGTAGCAGTGGTCCAACAGTGAGAGCAGAACCAGCGACTTACACCACTAGCTCATTGACTTAAATTATTTTTTGGGTTATTTGCTTAGCTTTGTGACCATCACAAAGCTAAGCAAATAACCCACGCTCTTCTAGGTGAGTGTTGGTAGTTGTGCGCTGCTTTACCTGCTGCCTGACAGCTTCGGATATAAGTTTTTCCTGCATTGAGCCTCGATGTAGCCAAACTCTGCCAATTGTCATGTTGGAGTTTATTCATTTTTGTCTCTGTGCTCCACCAGGCCCGTTAACCAGTTTCAATACCCGACCAGAACCCCTCAGTGTAAATTACCTTAAGAAATAATGAGATTTGGTTAAGTATAAAAACAGGCTGTTGATCAAATGTTACAAGCCATACATGTCATACAAATGGAACAGATACAGAGTTACATTGACCGTCCAGCGCTGGACCATACTTAGCACACCTTATGGATGGAACCAAGTGAGACAAAGATTGTAACGCGAGTTTAGCTTTTTATTCTTTTGTGCAATCTGTACCCTCCCTAAACAGTAGTCTAATCAGTTTCAGTCTGTTTATGTATGACTGGTGACAGTCACACATAAACATGGTTATGTAAGCTGCTGCGTGTGTGTGCGTGTAAGCACTTGATGAGGCTAAAAGAGATAGAGGAAAAGATGGAGTCTACGACAGTCACATTAAATTTGTTGTGTTTATGCATTTTGACGTGCTTAATTCCCGAGGTAATTTCAAGTCGCAGCACACAAACTTTCCCCTTCACTCTCACAGCGTTATAGGTCCTCATCACTTCGCTTAGGATTTGCTGCTGAGCACATGCACAGTGTGAAGGAAAGAGGAGATAACCTGCACACGCAGGCTGAGAAGTGAGATACAGGTGATCGGTTTGTGTGATTGGCGATGACTGATCATACCTTGGCATACCTCTAAAATACCTAAAAAATTATAAACAGGTAAGTAAGAACGCACTGACTTAAATAAAATATTCTCAAAAGGACAAGATTTTAAAAAAAGAAGAGAAAATGAAAGAATGCAAAAATAAATTTTGGAAACTTACAGCAACAAGAACAAAACCGTTTTAATACCACGTAGATTTACACGCAGGGACCAAATACTGGCAACTAGATAAGAAGTTTCATTAAGTCTACACAGCTGTTATAATTTTATTTTTTTATTAGTGGTCTTATAACAATATAATAATGATAATAATCATCATCATCATCATCATAATGATAATAATAATAATAATAATAATAGATTTTATTTGTAATGCCCTTTATATTTTTAGATCTCAAAGGGCCAATAATAAAGCACTCAGAGGTAAAGTTCCTCAAATGAATTGGCTTTTCAATAGTATTGTAATTTACTGAATTGGTCTGTATTATTTTTATTATTTGTTTAATGTTTTATTTCACACTCCATTTCTAATCATTGTAAATCTGATCCCTGTTTGACTCAACTGACTCATGAAATATTAAGGATTATGATCACTGATCAGCACAAAATAATAATCAATGATCTTCTGATAATACAGATTATTAACTGCTGTCACATAAACACATTTCCTTGGAGTAGACTACAGATAATTGTTGTTCTGGAAGGCATGAATAACTGTTTCCATCAATGTTTTTTCTCCACATTTTGAAGTAGGGTAGGTTAATGGAAATAACTTCCTAAATTTTGCAAAAACGTCTTTATGCTCGCTTCAGGTGGATGTTGGCTTTTCCAAAAGAGTTGAGGTGCAAAACTCAACTAATGAATAAGTTCTGCCTTACCAGTGGTACAAAACTTTTATGAGATGTGTGGCACCTGCTACTTTGCAACCTGTACTTTGTTTATTGCAGCCTGTGACGGAGGAGCCGTCACGAGCCGGGACTTAATTATGAGTCCGTGTCAACATGCGTACACATATATATAAACCTACACAACCGCTAACCAACTTCTGTTCCAGCTTAGACTGACGCCGTTCATAGTGGGTGCACACGCTCCTGCTTCAGATAGCATCCATCCTAACCTGTTTTCACTTCCAAACGTTTTACTGGTTTTATTTTCAAGCAGAGGTATTTCCGGGTGTGGCGCGCCAAGAGTCAGGTGATGACATAGTGACGTCATCGGAACATACTGAGTGTTCTCTATTAAATTATTAAATTGATTATTGTATTTTTGATTACAAGTTTTTTTTTTCTCTTTATTATTATTATTATTATTATTATTATTTGTACCCTTTAAGAGTTTATTTGAGTTAGAAGTAATTGTTTAATTGTTTTGTTTGCTTGTTTGGTCTTTCTGTGGGCGGAGCCTGTGGCTTTAAAAGCAGGGCTCTGCTCCACAGAGAGGCAGTCTGTGGCTGGACTCCTGCCATGTCCAGTGAAGGTGATGGACTCTTTCCTTGAAGGTACTGCTGTTTGTTTGTTTTGACCTATCTGGACGTCCTTGTATATATTTTTACACCTGCCATCTTTGTTCACTTGAAGAGCTAAATAAATTTCACCAAAGTGAACTCTGGCCTTGGGCAGTCATATTTCTGTTTGTCCAAGTCATATGAGAACCCCGTCACACAGCCACACATTGCATTAACAGGCATTTATCGCATTGTTTAACTTGAAAAACTTTTCATCAGGAGAAGAAATTTGATACATTTCAGTTAATGATGTCAAATAAAAACAAAACTGACTGTATTATTGGAATTGTTGTTTTTACCATTTTCTCCATTGTTTGAGCATAAAGATCAGTAAATATGATTGGATGCAGTTACTGTGTGCAGTTTAGTATTATAAATCATACTTCTTTAAGTAAGTATGATCTTTAAGTTCTGAAAAAGCGAATGTCACATGGCATGGGAATGATTTTCAAGAGCAGTATTTGCATTTGTGGACTATAAATGCTGTACCATGCACATATAACATGGTACAGCATGCTATAAATTAGGCAGTCAAACAAATGCCTAGAAAAAGAAGCAATAAGGCTGTAAGTATTTTGTTCACATAATTTTTATCGTTATTACAATAGTACCACAAAATATTGCAATACAATTCTAAGTCCATATTGTCCACCCCTACCTAGGGGCTGGACCAATCCCTTTTTTTTTTTTACTTCTGATTCAATATCTGAGGTTTAGTATTATCTGATCTGATACAGAAAAGCAGTGCAGAATTGACTTAAAATGTTCCTTTTTCTAAATACAGGAATAAAAGTACAATAAGACAAATTTATTTTATAATTCTGCACCAGCATAGCACACTTAAATACGCCAAAACTTCACAAGCTTGGTCAAACATGTAGAAACAGCAGAATTGTTTTGTTCAGTACGACAGTCAATGTAAAATTAAAAACTGCCTTGGTCAAACATGTAAAATAAAAAATAAACTGCAGCAAATCTTCTTTCAAATGGTTCAGAAAGTGCAATTAGGAATTCTGAATATAATGTAAAACAAATGATAAAAGATGACGTCGCTTAGAGCAAAAATCATAGAATTAGATTGAATAGATCTGCCCATATGGATGGGCATATTGTCACTGATTCCTGGTCTAGATTTCTTTTCAGTATCAGAGCTGATACTGTCAAGATCCGTGTTTTTGTGTGTTTATATTTGAGTTTTCTGTGTTCAGTCCCGTTTCCCTGTGAGTCTCTGTCCTGTCCTCACCGTTGATTGCTCCCCAGGTGTGTCTCATTCCCTTAATTACCCCGTGTGTATTTTTACCCACCTGTTGTCTGTGTTCCTCGTCGGGTCCTTGTCTATTGTCGTTTGCCTACTCGCGCCAGTTGTACTGCTAAGTCCTGGTTTGTGTTCGCTCGCACGAAGTCCTGTCATTCAGTTGCTACCGGTATTTGGCTGTGTGCCTGTCTCTCTGCCGTGCTGCCTGTTTTGGACTGAGCTTTATTTTCATCATTAAACATCATCTTCACCATAACCTGGGTCTCGGCGTCTCTCCTCACCACCATCCAACACACTTTATGACAGAAGGACCCGACCAAACCGGTGAGGATCGCCATATTATGGACCCGTTGGGTAATGGAGATGTCGCCACCCTGCAAGCGACATTAAAGAACTTTGGGGAGGCTATGGCCAAGCCGAACTCTGCCAGTCGTCGGCTCGGTTTGGTAACCCGGTTGGTGTTCGAGCTGGAGTACTGGGTCCCGCGACTGCCGCATCTGGGGCTGGAGAAGCTCCTGTTGGAGGCAGAGTGGGAGCGCCAGACTACTCTGGCCGTCATGGCGGGCGACCCTCTGCCTCCCAAGCCCGTCTGCCCGTCTCCAGCCACCTGCGTCCGCCCGTCTCCAGCCACCTGCGTCCGCCCGTCTCCAGTCGCTACAGTCCCCGTGGTGCTGGGGTTTCAAGGAGCCAGGCTGTCCCCGGGACGTCAGGCGGCACGGCTAGTGGCGTGGCCCGCACCCGAGCTCCCCGAGTCTGCTGCCGGAGCGCAGCCGCCCGAGCTCCCCGAGTCTGCTGCCGGAGCGCAGCCGCCCGAGCTCCCCGAGCCTGCTGCCGGAGCGCAGCCTTCCCCCGAGCCAGAGCTCCCCGAGCCTGCTGCCGGAGCGCAGCCTTCCCCCGAGTTTCCTGAGTCTGCTCCGCCCGAGTTTCCTGAGTCTGCTCCGCCCGAGTTTCCTGAGTCTGCTCCGCCCGAGTTTCCTGAGTCTGCTCCGCCCGAGTTTCCAGCCGGCCTTCCTGCCGGCCCGGCGGACCCGCCTCCACGTCTCGGCTTTCTGCGCCGGAGACGCCGCCCGCCGGATCCGCCTCCACGTCTCGGCCTTCTGCGCCGGAGACGCCGCCCGCCGGATCCGCCTCCACGTCTCGGCCTTCTGCGCCGGAGACGCCGCCCGCCGGATCCGCCTCCACGTCTCGGCTTTCTGCGCCGGAGACGCCGCCCGCCGGACCCGCCTCCACGTCTCGGCTTTCTGCGCCGGAGACGCCGCCCGCCGGACCCGCCTCCACGTCTCGGCCTTCTGCGCCGGAGACGCCGCCCGCCGGACCCGCCTCCACGTCTCGGCCTTCTGCGCCGGAGACGCCGCCCGCCGGATCCGCCTCCACGTCTCTGCTTTCTGCGCCGGCGGAAGAGACCGTCGGACCCGCCTCCACGTCTCTGGTTCCTGCGCCGGCGACGCCCGCTGGACCCGCCTCCGGGATTCCGGTTTCTGCGCCGGCGACGCCCGCCGGATTCGCTCCTCCGCCCACCTGTTGGGTTGTTTTTTGTTTTGGACAGTTTCTGGACTCTGGCCCCTTCCGTCGCCCCTCCACCCACCCTGTTGGGTTGTTTTGTGTTTTTGGACTTTTCTGTTTTTGTGGGCGTCTGGTATCCGCCCTTGAGGGGGGGGTACTGTCAAGATCCGTGTTTTTGTGTGTTTATATTTGAGTTTTCTGTGTTCAGTCCCGTTTCCCTGTGAGTCTCTGTCCTGTCCTCCCCGTTGATTGCTCCCCAGGTGTGTCTCATTCCCTTAATTACCCCGTGTGTATTTTTACCCACCTGTTGTCTGTGTTCCTCGTCGGGTCCTTGTCTATTGTCGTTTGCCTACTCGCGCCAGTTGTACTGCTAAGTCCTGGTTTGTGTTCGCTCGCACGAAGTCCTGTCATTCAGTTGCTACCGGTATTTGGCTGTGTGCCTGTCTCTCTGCCGTGCTGCCTGTTTTGGACTGAGCTTTATTTTCATCATTAAACATCATCTTCACCATAACCTGGGTCTCGGCGTCTCTCCTCACCACCATCCAACACACTTTATGACAGAAGGACCCGACCAAACCGGTGAGGATCGCCATATTATGGACCCGTTGGGTAATGGAGATGTCGCCACCCTGCAAGCGACATTAAAGAACTTTGGGGAGGCTATGGCCAAGCCGAACTCTGCCAGTCGTCGGCTCGGTTTGGTAACCCGGTTGGTGTTCGAGCTGGAGTACTGGGTCCCGCGACTGCCGCATCTGGGGCTGGAGAAGCTCCTGTTGGAGGCAGAGTGGGAGCGCCAGACTACTCTGGCCGTCATGGCGGGCGACCCTCTGCCTCCCAAGCCCGTCTGCCCGTCTCCAGCCACCTGCGTCCGCCCGTCTCCAGCCACCTGCGTCCGCCCGTCTCCAGTCGCTACAGTCCCCGTGGTGCTGGGGTTTCAAGGAGCCAGGCTGTCCCCGGGACGTCAGGCGGCACGGCTAGTGGCGTGGCCCGCACCCGAGCTCCCCGAGTCTGCTGCCGGAGCGCAGCCGCCCGAGCTCCCCGAGTCTGCTGCCGGAGCGCAGCCGCCCGAGCTCCCCGAGCCTGCTGCCGGAGCGCAGCCTTCCCCCGAGCCAGAGCTCCCCGAGCCTGCTGCCGGAGCGCAGCCTTCCCCCGAGTTTCCTGAGTCTGCTCCGCCCGAGTTTCCTGAGTCTGCTCCGCCCGAGTTTCCTGAGTCTGCTCCGCCCGAGTTTCCTGAGTCTGCTCCGCCCGAGTTTCCTGAGTCTGCTCCGCCCGAGTTTCCTGAGTCTGCTCCGCCCGAGTTTCCTGAGTCTGCTCCGCCCGAGTTTCCTGAGTCTGCTCCGCCCGAGTTTCCAGCCGGCCTTCCTGCCGGCCCGGCGGACCCGCCTCCACGTCTCGGCTTTCTGCGCCGGAGACGCCGCCCGCCGGATCCGCCTCCACGTCTCGGCCTTCTGCGCCGGAGACGCCGCCCGCCGGATCCGCCTCCACGTCTCGGCCTTCTGCGCCGGAGACGCCGCCCGCCGGATCCGCCTCCACGTCTCGGCTTTCTGCGCCGGAGACGCCGCCCGCCGGACCCGCCTCCACGTCTCGGCTTTCTGCGCCGGAGACGCCGCCCGCCGGACCCGCCTCCACGTCTCGGCCTTCTGCGCCGGAGACGCCGCCCGCCGGACCCGCCTCCACGTCTCGGCCTTCTGCGCCGGAGACGCCGCCCGCCGGATCCGCCTCCACGTCTCTGCTTTCTGCGCCGGCGGAAGAGACCGTCGGACCCGCCTCCACGTCTCTGGTTCCTGCGCCGGCGACGCCCGCTGGACCCGCCTCCGGGATTCCGGTTTCTGCGCCGGCGACGCCCGCCGGATTCGCTCCTCCGCCCACCTGTTGGGTTGTTTTTTGTTTTGGACAGTTTCTGGACTCTGGCCCCTTCCGTCGCCCCTCCACCCACCCTGTTGGGTTGTTTTGTGTTTTTGGACTTTTCTGTTTTTGTGGGCGTCTGGTATCCGCCCTTGAGGGGGGGGTACTGTCAAGATCCGTGTTTTTGTGTGTTTATATTTGAGTTTTCTGTGTTCAGTCCCGTTTCCCTGTGAGTCTCTGTCCTGTCCTCCCCGTTGATTGCTCCCCAGGTGTGTCTCATTCCCTTAATTACCCCGTGTGTATTTTTACCCACCTGTTGTCTGTGTTCCTCGTCGGGTCCTTGTCTATTGTCGTTTGCCTACTCGCGCCAGTTGTACTGCTAAGTCCTGGTTTGTGTTCGCTCGCACGAAGTCCTGTCATTCAGTTGCTACCGGTATTTGGCTGTGTGCCTGTCTCTCTGCCGTGCTGCCTGTTTTGGACTGAGCTTTATTTTCATCATTAAACATCATCTTCACCATAACCTGGGTCTCGGCGTCTCTCCTCACCACCATCCAACACACTTTATGACAGAAGGACCCGACCAAACCGGTGAGGATCGCCATATTATGGACCCGTTGGGTAATGGAGATGTCGCCACCCTGCAAGCGACATTAAAGAACTTTGGGGAGGCTATGGCCAAGCCGAACTCTGCCAGTCGTCGGCTCGGTTTGGTAACCCGGTTGGTGTTCGAGCTGGAGTACTGGGTCCCGCGACTGCCGCATCTGGGGCTGGAGAAGCTCCTGTTGGAGGCAGAGTGGGAGCGCCAGACTACTCTGGCCGTCATGGCGGGCGACCCTCTGCCTCCCAAGCCCGTCTGCCCGTCTCCAGCCACCTGCGTCCGCCCGTCTCCAGCCACCTGCGTCCGCCCGTCTCCAGTCGCTACAGTCCCCGTGGTGCTGGGGTTTCAAGGAGCCAGGCTGTCCCCGGGACGTCAGGCGGCACGGCTAGTGGCGTGGCCCGCACCCGAGCTCCCCGAGTCTGCTGCCGGAGCGCAGCCGCCCGAGCTCCCCGAGTCTGCTGCCGGAGCGCAGCCGCCCGAGCTCCCCGAGCCTGCTGCCGGAGCGCAGCCTTCCCCCGAGCCAGAGCTCCCCGAGCCTGCTGCCGGAGCGCAGCCTTCCCCCGAGTTTCCTGAGTCTGCTCCGCCCGAGTTTCCTGAGTCTGCTCCGCCCGAGTTTCCTGAGTCTGCTCCGCCCGAGTTTCCTGAGTCTGCTCCGCCCGAGTTTCCTGAGTCTGCTCCGCCCGAGTTTCCTGAGTCTGCTCCGCCCGAGTTTCCTGAGTCTGCTCCGCCCGAGTTTCCTGAGTCTGCTCCGCCCGAGTTTCCAGCCGGCCTTCCTGCCGGCCCGGCGGACCCGCCTCCACGTCTCGGCTTTCTGCGCCGGAGACGCCGCCCGCCGGATCCGCCTCCACGTCTCGGCCTTCTGCGCCGGAGACGCCGCCCGCCGGATCCGCCTCCACGTCTCGGCCTTCTGCGCCGGAGACGCCGCCCGCCGGATCCGCCTCCACGTCTCGGCTTTCTGCGCCGGAGACGCCGCCCGCCGGACCCGCCTCCACGTCTCGGCTTTCTGCGCCGGAGACGCCGCCCGCCGGACCCGCCTCCACGTCTCGGCCTTCTGCGCCGGAGACGCCGCCCGCCGGACCCGCCTCCACGTCTCGGCCTTCTGCGCCGGAGACGCCGCCCGCCGGATCCGCCTCCACGTCTCTGCTTTCTGCGCCGGCGGAAGAGACCGTCGGACCCGCCTCCACGTCTCTGGTTCCTGCGCCGGCGACGCCCGCTGGACCCGCCTCCGGGATTCCGGTTTCTGCGCCGGCGACGCCCGCCGGATTCGCTCCTCCGCCCACCTGTTGGGTTGTTTTTTGTTTTGGACAGTTTCTGGACTCTGGCCCCTTCCGTCGCCCCTCCACCCACCCTGTTGGGTTGTTTTGTGTTTTTGGACTTTTCTGTTTTTGTGGGCGTCTGGTATCCGCCCTTGAGGGGGGGGTACTGTCAAGATCCGTGTTTTTGTGTGTTTATATTTGAGTTTTCTGTGTTCAGTCCCGTTTCCCTGTGAGTCTCTGTCCTGTCCTCCCCGTTGATTGCTCCCCAGGTGTGTCTCATTCCCTTAATTACCCCGTGTGTATTTTTACCCACCTGTTGTCTGTGTTCCTCGTCGGGTCCTTGTCTATTGTCGTTTGCCTACTCGCGCCAGTTGTACTGCTAAGTCCTGGTTTGTGTTCGCTCGCACGAAGTCCTGTCATTCAGTTGCTACCGGTATTTGGCTGTGTGCCTGTCTCTCTGCCGTGCTGCCTGTTTTGGACTGAGCTTTATTTTCATCATTAAACATCATCTTCACCATAACCTGGGTCTCGGCGTCTCTCCTCACCACCATCCAACACACTTTATGACAGATACAGGTAAGATTGGATCAGTGCATCAACATCTGATTGCCTGGCTGATTTTGCAAAGTTTTATAAGTTTGCTCAAAATTCCCTTTACAATTTGATGGAAACCAAATCAATTCAATTAAGTGTGCTTCTATATCATAAAGTTGTTAGAGGAGAGATTTCTCACCATAGGTGCAGCAGCAATCAGCATGACACAGCAGGTTGACGCTCTCCCCCCAGTGAAGTCAGACACCAGGCCGGCCATGATGCCTCCTGTGGACACAAAGGACGCATCTGAACTGATACAAAGGATTAATTTGACTGTCTTTACATTCTTGGACAGCAAAAAAGTATAATACCAAAAGGTGTTTTTAACTGCCCAATCAAAACCTACCAAGGATCCCTCCTACATCAAATAACGTTGACATGTCTCCTGCTTCTTTTGCTTGAAAATGTGCTGAGAAAAAAAACAAAGAATTCACACATTAAACATGCAGTTACATATACACTGTATAAGACGACAAGATTTTGCACTGCATGAAAATTGCGCATAATTTTCTTCCTTTCTTCTACCAGACTAATATATAATATATGTTTTAAGAGTTTCTAATTATTTTCTATATCCATATTAATAACTAGTACAGTGAATTCATAATTGCTTGTCCATATAAGTAAGCATAATTTTTAGCATATTAAAGATGTAGTTCTAAATTAATATATCATAATACGGTAATATTTTGACAACTTCATTAAATAGTAACAATAACATTATTATTCATACTGCATGTATATTTGTTTGTGTGTACTTATGTATGTACATCTATATGGACAGAAGATATCTTTTATGATGATAGGCTGCTAAGTATATAAATAGAGTAGGCAGGTATAAGCTTTGGCATCAGTCTATTCCTTTTTTGGTAAGTTATGGGTTTGTTTATTATTATTGTTTTTGTTTCCTGTGTTTAATGTTGATAATTTACCAAAATACAATTAACTGAAACTGAAATCTCATAAATGTTCATACAGGTGAAAGGTAAGGTAAGGTAATTTTATTTAAGTAGCACATTTTCAGCAACAAGGGAATTCAAAGTGCTTTACATGAATTAAAAGGAAATACAAACAAAATGACAAACCAAAGGAAAGAAGAAGAAAAAGAGCGAAAGAAGGAAAATAATCTAATGTTGATCTAATCCAGAGGTTCCCAATCTGTGGGGCGCGCCCCTAGGGGGGCTACGTGCCATTGCAGGGGGGGCGAGGGAAGCCGTCTGGATGAAAAACAAAACAAAACAAAACAAAAAAACATGAACACTGTATGCGCTGGGTTTTTACCTTAGAATGACCAACTCTGTTATTCCTATGTCAATTTGATACAGTAGAGGCTTCCACACTTCCCATATCTGTCCTCTGTCACTTTTATCAGCAGTTAAAACTGTTTAATCCGTTGTTAACATGTGGTAACCTGTTTTTCCGAGCCGCCTTTAAACGCAACATAAACGCTATGACCATAGACATAATATAAGAGTAGACCCCGCATTGGCTGCTCTGGCGCAGGAAATACGGCGGCCATCTTGGAACGGTCGTCCTTCCTACTTTGCTCAACCAAAACAGCAGAAGATGCCTCAGCACTGAGGGATATTGTTGTTCGGATCGATGGATTATTGATGTGAGGGCTCCACAGACAACATTTCACAAGTAAGATGGACATATTGTGTATATATTGTGATTAGAATATTACTTTACTGTATTTATGTCCACCGGCGAGATACCAGCTAATATTAGCTACAGTGCTTGGTGTAATACGGGTTCAGCCCCGCTATGAAGGCTAACTGAGATTCTGTTAATCTAAAAAAAAAAATTATTCTCTAACATTGAGTTAGATTATCTGACACAAGAACCTACATTAGAAATGTGACAGTGTAACGTATATTATAAAACTTATATTATGTGTTATAACATTCACCAGCAAAGTTTACACAGGTGGTAAAGACTATTATTTATATGTAATTCTTTCACTCTGTCAAAAGTAAGAAACATCCCATATCTTTCGTTTTTGTTTTGAAGGTTTCCTAAAGATACGATGTGAGGAAGAAGAGGGAGAAATCTATAAAGAGAGACGGATTCACTGCAGCACGGATGGATCTCACATCGGATTTTGGACTCAATCTCAGCTGCTGAATTTCTCTAAAGCTGGAAATCATATACTATATGATTATGTATATAGACAACATTTATATATACATACATATAAACATATCCAATATATATTATTCATTATTAATCATTATTTATTAGTGTTTGTATAGTTATATAAATATATATTGATATTAGTAAATAATTTATTAAATAAATTATGAACGGCTGTGTGCTTTGTAATATGCTCTTCATACATCGATATCAGAATATTCCATTCCTATTCTATTGTTATAGCCACTAAGCATATTTAAATATGATGAACTATGTATTAAAAACATACTTAAAAAATACAATTGTTTATAAATGTAGCTTTGATAGATGTTTGAATATGGTTACAGTAACAAAAAAGTGTGTTATGATCGATTAAATGCGCTGATACGTCATTGTGCTGCTAAACACATAACGCTGAGTGGAGTGGTGTACCGCTCCAAGATGGCCGCCCTAAATCTTGTCAGCGACAATAGGCGAGAGCGGTCCATGAGGGTCTATTCTTATGTCTGTGGCTATGACGCTTGCGGCTGGGTTTAGACCTGTGCAAACAGTGAAGGAGACCTGCTGCTGCTGTACAGAGCTACGCAGGTGTGTTAGAATCACGGCAGAAAACCAGCAAAACGCAAAAAACTTTTCACAGTTTTTCCCCAAACTAACAGACTGTTGAGTAAAGCTGTTGGATGCAGGTAAAGTTAGCTAAAAGATGACTAGCTAATATCAATACAGCACCTTAAGCTTAACAAGTAGCCTGTAGGCTACCGATGTTGTTGTCTATGTCCAGCTACCTACATTCATTTTCCCCCAAAAAAGTCGATTTGCCCCCTCACCCACTCCCCTTTCTTAGGGGAGTCTCTAAGAATCCCCCCGCCCCCCTGCTCACACACGTCGTTCAACCAGACAGCTATTTGTAATTCATATGGGGGGGAGGGGGGAGAAAATGTTTGGAAACCACTGGGGGGGGTCCAGGAGAAAAAGTTTGGGGACCACTGATCTAAAGTATGTAAAGTAGGTGTTCCTGTTCAGGGTTGCCAAGTTTCCTCTGGTCTAATTCCATTTCTGGGTTGGGAGAACAGGAGTCTAAGTCAGTGGTTTCCAAACATTTTCTGCCCCCCCCCCCTATGGATTACAAATGGCTGTCTGGTTGAACGAGGCGTGTGGGCGGGGGGGGAAGAATTGACTTTTTTGGGGGCAAAATGAATGTACGTAGCTGAACATAGACAACATCTGTAGCCTACAGGCTACTTGTTAAGCTTAAGGTGCTGTATTGATATTAGCTAGTCATCTTTTAGCTAACATTACCTGCATCCAACAGCTTTACTCAACTCAGTCTGTTAGTTTGGGGGAAAAACTGTGAAAAGTTTTTTGCGTTTTGCTGGTTTGCTGCCATGATTCTAACACACCTGCAGCAGCAGGTCTCCTTCACTGCCGCACAGGTGTAAACCCAGCGCATACAGCGTTCATGTTTTTTTGTTTGTTTTTTTTTTCATCCAGACGGTTTCCCACAGTTTGGGAACCTCTGGTCTAAGTATTTCTGGATTCTAAGTTCGTAGTTATTCTAATTCTAATTCTGATTCCATTTCTGGGCTGTATAATATTGATCAAAATAGTGCGCACTCAACAATTACTAATATTACTAGTAAACTAAAAATAATCCTTTTCTGGGTTAAATAGTGAGTACTCCACAGTTTCTATCAAACTAAAACAAAAAAGAGGAAAGGACACATAAGGGAAAATGGCAACATTCAGACAAAACAAAGGGCAAAACAGAGACATGAGTGAAGGCGGTGACGTCAAAGGGCCATGAAACCACGTTGCTCAAACTCCCGGCAAAGTCTGGTAGAGGTGTTGTTTATCGAGGAATGTCCTTGGGAGCGCTCAGCTCCACAGCTGGATGGATACAGCAGGGAGTGAGATGGGAAGGAGCGTTATGGTTACATATATTCAAGGAGATTGGAAATATGCAGCCCTTCCAAGGTCACACGGGAAAAGTCAATTCAGAAACAGAATGTCTTAGGTCGGGAAGATTATAAATTTCAATCTTCCCTAAAGTCTCTCTGATACATCTCGGTTACCAATTATCCAAATTAGCTTGGTCATTCCACTGAACTGAAACTAGCAACTTCTCCAAGATCGATTCCATCCCATTAGTCCATAATTTGTAGATTTGGATGATGTGCAAAGAAAGGCTCCAAAAATATAGAAAAAAACAGGACAAAAACAGAGCAAGCAGGGCAGACAAGGGCATGGAGGGAGCAGAGGAAAAAAGCGTCTGCCTTCATTGAGAACAAGAGAGAAAGCAGGTGCGCAATCTGCACTGAGGTAAACTTGAGAGATCCAGCCACGAGGCACCTAGCGGTGTGATTGGCTTCGTGCCTGTATAAACCAACCGATCTTTCAGGAACGATTCTGCTCTGCCAGTGAAATGTTCAACGCAGCAAAGATGCTTGCAGTCGCTTGCTTATGTAAACAAAAACAAAAAAAACATTAAAAAAAAACAAACTAGCAGGGGGCAAATAAAGTCACTGCGGTCTACCAGGCTAATAACACACTGGAGGAAACTGCAACCTCTCTGTCGGACATTCAGGCTCAACCTTTCCTGCTTCAAGTCAGTTAGGATTCCTAAAATAAATGTCAAATGTTTATCAGTTAATCTCTTTACTTTCCTCAAAATTTGGAAAAAAATACCTTTTGATTTGTATTTGTGTCAAACAGTTTGGGTTTCCTTCCACAAGCTTCTCACCACAGTTTGCTGGGGTAGTGTTCCGTTAATCTTGACAGAACTGTTGTAACTGAGTCAGATTTTAACATCATATTACTCATGAAAACTTTTTAAATTCTGCACAGATTTGTGGTGGCAACTTCTAATCGTTTATGTTAAAAGTCCACCTGTTCGTTTTAGCACTACAATACCCATAGTGCATCTGTTCGTTACCCATGGTGCATCTGTTCGTTTTCTTCTTGTAGTTCGATTTTCATCTATACCAGTAAGCCATCGCTTCTTTTCTGTGCTTCTGTGGTTCTGTGGTTCGGTGACATTAAAATCCATCAATAGAAAAATTCTGAGCTGCATGCCTATTCCTTCTGACCGAGGAAGATTCAATTGACGAGACATCCGTAATTAGCGCAAGCTAGCACGCAGTCTTTTACAAGTGGTCCTTCGAGCCGGATACCGTTGGTTGAATCAACAACATGGCGACTTTACAAGACAACACTTCTCAAGAGGAAAGTCACAAGCATAGTCCCCGTCCACGCAGGAGCAGGAAGCTTCCGGGACATCTGGCGGAATATGAGCATGACCTACCTGATCCAGAGGAGTCAGAGTCGTCATCAAGCAGCGGCTCAGACGAACCTGATAAGGATAAGAAGCAAAGATGGGACAAGATGGAGGCAGTATGGGGCAGAGTTTTAGAAACGATGAATGAGATGTAAGTCACCATGAAGGAGACCCGTGGTGCATTAACCAAGCGCGTGGAGCAACTGGAGCGAACATGTAAGTCATGAAGCCCTCTCCTGCCACATGGTCACACTCAGCAACATGATAGAGCAGAATCCCTTCCTGCGTTCCTACCACAGCCTCGTAGTGTGGATATACACATCAGTCACACCAGGGATCAGTCGAACATCATGGCACCAACAAGGCAGGATAACAGAACACCTGTGAACCTACTAAGACCAGTAGAACCTGCTGCATCCTTATCATCTCTAAAGGCAAGCCCCACGTTACAGACAGCACCATGGCCAGCTCCACTGTCTTCAGACTCCAGTAATCAGCCAGTTCCACAACCAGATGTACCTCAGACTATGTTCCATCCACCATCTGCGTCCCAGCCTTGGATGAACACGGCCTTCCAGCCAGTAGGTCAGTCTGTACCTTCACCTGTTCCACAGTCGAGAGGTCCTCTGGTTTATCCAGGAATCCAGCCAGCATCGTTACCAGCTCCACCTCCTAGAGTGAGACATGTGATACAGCCTGCTCTACAACCTGACATTCAAGTATCACAATCCATGCAGCTTGGGAAGCTCGAACCGCATCAGGCTGAGTCCCAAGTTCTTCAGCTATCCAGGCAAACCACTCAGTCACAGTCATCAGACAGACTACGATCAGAGAGAAGTAACTTCAGAGCGCCTGCAGGGTCTAAAGAACAGAGTAAGTCCACATCCATATATTATGGCTCCGATCCTGCTCAAATATAGCCAAAGACAGACACCAAGGCTCAAGCTGTTAGTCCTTCTTCCCCTTCCAAGAAGAAACAGAAGTTTAAGCCATATTGCCCATACTGTGAGGGAACAGAACACTACCTCAGTGGCTGTGTAAACTTTAAGAAGTTAGACCTCACAGCTGTCGCCACTTGGCTAAAGGATAAATCAAAATGCTGGCGATGCGGCCGTAAACACACTACGGAACAGTGCACTCTGAAGAAGCCATGAAGCACTTATTAGTGCTTCATGACCTGGCTGAGGCTAGAAGGCGGGACCCTAACATCCTAACAATGAGTACCAGCAGAGTTTTTCTGGATCCTGTCAGTCACTCTGGCCGTGTAATGCTGAAGGTTGTGCCCATCCAGTTACACCATCAGAGGAAATCTCTAGACACGTACGCTCTCCTCGATGACGGCTCAGAGAAAACCATCATACTCCCAGCTGCTGTTAAGTTATTAGGCTTATCACCAGAGGAGGAAACTCTATCTCTGCGCACCATCCGTCAAGATGTGATCCAGATAAAGGGAGGCTACGTCTCATTCCAAGTGTCTCCGAAGAGCCAACCAAAACTGCGTTATAAAATAACACATGCCTTTACTGCTCAACAGCTCAGCCTAGCTGAACAGTCGTGTCCAGTGGAGCTCTTAAAGGAGAAGTATCACCACTTACAGCAAGTGCAGCTAGAGGGATTCAACCATATACAGCCTCTAGTGTTAATCGGTTCAGACAATGCTCACCTCATAACTCCCGTCCGTCCAGTCAGGCATGGCCCAGCCCGTGGACCTGTCGCTGTTTGCACTAAGCTGGGGTGGGCCATCCAAGGTCCAAGCAGTAGTATGCCTACACAGCAGGGAGAGATGCACTGCCTGAATATATCATGCCTTTCTCCTGCTGAGGCTCTGCATCAGGATGTTCAACGTATGTGGCAACTGGACACTCCTATACATAGACCTGAGAAGGAGGTCACACGCTTGAAGGAGGACAGAGAAGCCATAGCCATGTTAGAGGCTAAGACCATCAGGATTCCAGTGGATGGTGTGGAGAGATATGCCACCCCCCTGCTGAGGAAGAAGGACTTCCCTCAGATGCACGTCCCTCCAGAAGTCGTTAAAGGCCTGCTGAGGTCCACAGAGCGGAAGCTGATTAAACATCCGGACCTGGCACTCACATACAACCAGGAGATTAAGAAGTTGGTTGATTCTGGTTACGTGGTGAAGCTTACTCCAGAAGAGATTCACAGTTCTACTGAATCTTGGTACGTACCACACCATATGGTACATCATAACAACAAGGCTCGGGTGGTCTTCAATTGCTCATTTGAGTTCCAGGGCACTGTCCTCAATAACTACCTCCTGCCAGGCCCTCCACTGGGGCCTACACTACTGGGTGTACTCCTCCGCTTCCGTCAGTATCCTGTGGCAGTGAGCGGAGACATAAAGGCCATGTTTCACCAGATCCGCCTGCTCCCTGAAGACTGTCCTCTGCTACGGTTCCTGTGGAGAGATGGTGAAACAGAGAGGCTCCCAGATGTATATGAGTGGAGAGTCTTACCTTTTGGAACAACGTGTAGCCCTTGTTGTGCTACATTTGCCCTTCAGAGACACGTGAAGGAGCACCAAGACACTCATGAGGATATCTATAAATCTGTCCATACAGCCTTTTATGTGGACAACTGCCTGCAGTCCCTTTCTGACTCACAAGAGGCCAAGTTGCTCATTGACAGGATGAGGGAGTTACTCTTCCAAGGTGGATTTGAGATAAGACAGTGGGCCAGCAACCTACCTGAGGTGGTTGCCCATCTGCCCAGCATAGCCAGGTCAGAAAGCTGTGAACTGTGGTTGAACTTCAAAAGCCTTGATCCACAGGAGTCAACATTGGGTCTCAGCTGGCACTGCCCAACTGATGTCCTGGGATACAAGCATCGCCCAGTGTCTTACACGACTGTCACGTTGCGCAATATTTATAAGGTGCTAGCCAGTCAGTATGACCCACTGGGTTATATCTGCCCTTACACCACAAGAGCAAAGCTCATTGTGCAGGCCCTGTGGAATAAAGAGAGAGGATGGGACGAGCCCATAGAAGGAAGTCTGCTTCAGTGTTGGCTCGAATGGGAAGAAGAACTGTCTAATCTCCAACACATCATCATCCCTCGCTGCTACAGTCCTCACAGCATCAGTGGTACCTCAAACGAGGTTCACATCTTCTGTGACGCCTCTGAGAAATCCTATGGAGCTGTTGCCTATCTGAGAGCTACAGAGCAACAGGCTCACATCTCTACCTCTTTCATCATGGCACGCTCAAGAGTTGCACCCCGCAAACAGGTGTCGATTCCCCGACTGGAGCTGTATGCTGCGTTGATAGGAGCCCAACTAGCCAAAGTGCTCCAAACTGAACTCTCACTACCCCTGCACTCTGTCTTTCTGTGGACGGATTCTACTACAGTGCTGCAGTGGATCCAGTCCAGTTCCTGCAGGTACAAAGTTTTTGTTGGGACTCGGATTTGTGAAATACAAGAGTTGACCTCCTCAGAGCAGTGGGGTTATGTGAACTCTGATGAAAATCCAGCTGATGACATCACAAGAGGAAAATCGCTGTTAGAGCTCACCATCTCCAGCCGTTGGTCACAGGGCCCCCACTTCCTCACACAGGCTCCTGACACCTGGCCGAAACCCCCGACAGAGTCCCCAGATTGTGGTAATGAAGAACTCAGAAAGACCGCTTTCTGTAGCTTCACATCTATATCTCAAAGTCTGCCAGATCCTACACAGAGCACATCGTTAGAGGACCTAGTTCTGGCCACTCACCAATCCCTGCATGGGGCGGCTGCCACCTCATTCACTGCTGCCGAGCGTCAAGAAGCAGAGACTCAGTTGCTTCGCTCTGCACAGAAGGACAGCTTCCCAGAAGAGGTCCAAGCCCTCCAAGCAGGTGACACTGTGCGCCCCAGCAGTCGCCTTAGTGCTCTTTCCCCTGAGTATGACAGCCTCAGTGGACTGATCAGAGTTGGAGGCCGCCTGCGCCAAGCTATAGATGTATACCCTGACAGCATCCATCCAGTTGTGTTAGCTCCTGATCATCCTCTGACTCGTCTCATCATAAAGCACTACGACGCTCAACTGCTTCACCCAGGTGCAGAGAGACTCTATGCAGAGATACGACGCACCTATTGGATCCTCAGAGGTCGACAGGCCATTAAGAAACATCAGTACCAGTGCGTAGACTGTAGGAGATGGCGTGCCTCACCTTCCACACCAAAGATGGCTGACCTTCCCTCAGCTCGTTTGAGACTCTACAAACCCCCATTCTGGTCTACAGGCGTAGACTGTTTTGGACCGTACCTAGTTAAGATTGGACGTCGAAGAGAGAAACGCTGGGGGATCATCTACAAATGTCTGACCACTCGATGTGTTCACTTGGATCTCCTCCCTAGCCTCGACACTGACTCTTTCCTGATGTCATTACGCAGGTTTATTGCTCGCAGGGGGAAGCCATACGAGTTGTGGTCCGACAGAGGCACCAATTTCAGGGGAGGCCATAAAGAACTGCAGTGCGCCTTTGAAAACATGGCCCCAGTGTTGCAGCAACAGTTGGCCAAACAGACCATCAATTTTAACTTCAACCCGCCGCATGCTCCTCACTTTGGGGGAGCCTGGGAGAGGGAAATCAGGTCAGTCAAATCAGCTTTACAAGTTGTCCTGAAAGACCAAGTTGTGGCAGAGGAAGTACTTCTAACAGCTCTCATAGAGGTTGAAGGCATCCTTAACTCTAAACCTCTCGGTTATGCCTCCTCTGACGTGGCTGACCTGGACCCCATTACACCAAACCTTCTGTTAATGGGGCGGCGGGATGCAGGACTACCACAAGCAGTGTATGGTCCTCATGATGCCCTGTCCAAGAGGAGATGGCAACACAGTCAGGTCGTCAGTGACCATTTTTGGAAACGCTTCATCCAGGACTACCTTCCAGGACTTCAGTTACGACAGAAATGGAGGAAATCTACTGATAATACTGCTGTGGGACAAATTGTGATGATTGTTGATTCCAACCTTCCCCGAGGACTGTGGCCCGTAGGGACCATCACCAAGGTTTTCCCTGGGACGGATGGCGTTGTTCGAGCTGCTGAGGTGAAGGTCAAGGACAGCATCTACATTCGCCCGGTAACCAAACTGGTGGAGCTTCCTGAAGTGCCTGAAGATTTGGATCCTTCTTCTACCTAGTGGACTTTGTATGAGTGTATTTGTTTGCAAATACAGGGGCGGCTGTTAAAAGTCCACCTGTTCGTTTTAGCACTACAATACCCATAGTGCATCTGTTCGTTACCCATGGTGCATCTGTTCGTTTTCTTCTTGTAGTTCGATTTTCATCTATACCAGTAAGCCATCGCTTCTTTTCTGTGCTTCTGTGGTTCGGTGACATTAAAATCCATCAATAGAAAAATTCTGAGCTGCATGCCTATTCCTTCTGACCGAGGAAGATTCAATTGACGAGACATCCGTAATTAGCGCAAGCTAGCACGCAGTCTTTTACAGTTTACTTTATTATAATTGAGACAATTTCTAACTGACTTTGTGCTGTGCTTAGAAGTCCCTATCCACTTGAAAGACCTATTTGAACAAAGCTTTAACTTCCTGCATGATGTCTTGAGATGTCCCTTCTCTATTTTCACATTTTTTTCATCTTACTTCTCCTTTAAATGTAACTATTTTCATATTAGCAAAACTTAAATTTTAGATTAAGCAAAACACAGGAAAAGTCTCCAAAAATGAAGGTCTTTGTCCCTGAATGCATTTGCAAACTGTAATCTGGCTTTCTGTGTTGCTTCCAGAGAAATGGTTTCTACCTCATTGAACAGCTTTTCCGCCTGTGTCCATAAAAGCCTTGTTTCACTGTCATCATTTGGGATTTCTAATATGTAGCATCTGAAAGTAAGTAGCCTTCTTAATTTGAAAAAAGTACATATAAATGCTAAAATAAATTCCCTCGCTCCTTATTCTGATATTTACAGAACTCCTAAAGGACTTAAAACAGGAAAGTCTGAATTAATTTCGATATTGGACGGAATAAAGATTTCTAACATAAATGTGTGAATAATACTGACCAACATTAGAGATGTAGAGAGGAAGCCAGTAGAGGAATGTGTAGCTGACCAGTTTGGCAAACATGAGGCAAAGAGAAAACTCCACCACTCCCTGTGGACACATAAAGGATCAGATTAAGCATTTTAATGATCCCTCTCTCACTGTGCTGCAATGAAAATATGCCATGGATTGATACTACGGTTGCTGGTTTCAACAGCAATAACAAACATAGGATAAAAACTCAACTGAGCAACTTGTAAAAAAGGAAAATCTCAAGCTGAGGACAAGGTGAAGAAGTTCTAATAACTGTCATTGTATCAAAAACATAACAGAACATATTTAATTAACAGGCTCCAGTTTTTTGCAATTCTGCGATTGTGGAAAGTCATGCAAAATCAATAGATCCCCGCTTTCAAAAACATTTGGTTTAAGTGAGTGATAGCTCCTACCTACAGGTGGCACTATTACTTGATGTTGAGTTACAATCTGAATTTCCATTAAAATTAGCACAAAACTGTCAATATTTACTAATGTCAAAAAAATACAATTGTGGTATTTTCATTAAATATGAAACAATTAAAATCACACATGAATAAGTTTGTGCACACGATAAATCATTAAAAAGCACAGTGTGCCGTGATCCTCCAACTACTTCCTGTTATCCTCGTCTTTGTGGTTTGTGCCAGTGGTAACTTCCGTTGTTGATCATGTAACTCGTGTGATGCAAAAACAGAGTGTCCATTGCAGTTTTGACAAATAAACCAATTTTGATGTAGCCAAGAAACCACCTCATCCTAGAGCAAAAGCTTATCAAAAAATTATATATATATATACTGCTCAAAAAAATAAAGGGAACATTTCACTTTAATTTTGTGTGTGGCTCCAAATCCAGGCCTCCATTGGTTAATAAATTTGATTTCCATTGATGATTTTTGTGTGATTTTGTTGTCGGCACATTCAACTTTGTACAGAACAAAGTATTCAATGAGAATATTTCATTCATTCAGATCTAGGATGTGTTATTTGAGTGTTCCCTATTTTTTTTTTTTTTTTTTCTTTTGGAAATGTCAAATTGCATAATTATTTTGTCAATGGAAACACTGCTACTGTCTGTGATGGATATGACAAGTAATAAGAAGTCACATTTATCATAATCGAGCAAAGCAGCACCTGTTCTCCATTAAAGTTGAGGGAAATTATTTTGGATACCTTGCAATAAGCCAAAATGGGAGACCTGACAGGTATGCACAAAATCGGTGATTTGGATTGCAAAAAAAAAAATTACATGAAATCCAGGAGGGACTGGTCACTTCTCAGCTGAATGTGGAAACAAGAAAACAACATGGTAGAGATTCTGTTTTAAATCTCTAACTTATATGAATCTGAGTTTATAACCAGTTCCTTAATTTTGTTGGTTTTCAGATTATTCCTGTGTTGTTTTCATTTAATCCTCTCCTCAAGGTCTTGCAGATGTTATTGAAGTCACACAATTTTAAACATTTCCTCAGGTGAAAAGTTTTTTTTTATTTATTTATTTTTATTAAACACACTAAGTCAATGCACTTATTGTACTGCTTTCCTTGTTATTGTTGAGTGTTATTTTTTATCCAATTTATGGAAGAAAAATTGGCTTCATCAAGCCGTGATCTGGAGTTCTCATTGGAGCGGTTCGCCACCGAATGTAAAGTGGCCGGGATGAGGATCAGTGGCTCCAAATTCGAGGCCATGGTCTTGAGCCGGAATAGGGTAGAGTGCCTTCTCCGGGTCGGGGGTGAGGGGTGTCCTGCCCCAAGTGGAGGAGTTTAAATATCTCGGGATCTTGTTCACGAATGAGGGAAGAAGGGAGCAAGAGATCGACAGGCGGATTGGTGCAGCGTCTGCAGTGAAGTGGGCACTGTACCGGTCCATCGTGGTGAAGAGAGAGCTGAGTCAAGAAGCGAAGCTCTCGATTTACCGGTCGATCTACGTTCCCACCCTCATCTATGGTCATGAGCTTTGGGTCATGACCGAACGAACGAGATCACGGATACAAGCGGCCGAAATGGGTTTCCTCCGCAGGGTGGCTGGGCTCTCCCTTAGAGATAGGGTGAGAAGCTCGGTCATCCGGGAGGGACACAGAGTAGAGCTGCTGCTCCTCCACGTCGAGAGGAGCCAGTTGAGGAGGCTCGGGCATCTGGTCAGGATGCTTCCTGGACACCTCCCTGGTGAGGTGTTCCGGGCACGTCCCACCGGGAGGAGGCCCTGGGGAAGACCCAGGACACCCTGGAGGGACTATGAGTAGAGTGAAAAGCTGATAGATATAATTAAGCCTAAAATCATTCATAACCTGACAGTTGACCCAGGCTTAAAGTAATATTTTAATTTCAGCAACATATTTTTTCTGACAGGAAGCAACAATGTTCACAACTTGAATTTTATGGAGAATCCATGGAAGAAACTAAATATTTGGGTGATGGCAGGCAGGTCCACCAACCTCAAATAAATAAAACATGATCATGTCAAATGGAAATGGACCTTCTACTATAATTTTAAATGTGCAATTTCTCTTTCAGACCACTACATGGAGCCAAAGACTATGACTGGAACATGTAAGCAGCACAATAATGTCATATCTGGAGCAAAATCAGACAAATCTTTTTTTTTTTTTTTATCGGTTAAATTCAACTATTTATGCTTACAGGTATACAGAGAGCCCCATAGAAGCTTATGGCCTCAGAGTGTTCCTGTATGATATTCGGAGTCTCCGTGGAGACGACGCCATTGATGCTTCTGTTCCTGTTTTGCAGTAGAGGCTCGGTCTCACCGTTCTCCTGAATGATCTGACATACAAACACACAGCGGTGAGCTCAGAGATGAATGGTTCAGGAAAAAAGGAGAAAGTAGGAATGCAAGTTATTGATTAATGAGTTAATCTAAAGTTGATTGATCTTACTGACCAACTGTAGATTAATTAGCGGCCATTTTCTTAAAAGCTCGACTGTCTTTGTAGTCTGTCATACAAGACTGCATTTCTCGTAATAAGCCGAATTGAAAAAAGATATCATAAAATGTTGAAGTTATTTTGTGTCAGATTAATTAGATACCGACTGAATTAACAGAAAGCTCAAGTTTTCTCACATTATTAAACTTAAACATACACATGAAGTGCATTTTCCATCCCACACCAGACTCTGTCTGGACTGTAGATTCCTATGGTAGTTTCTCTTCCCTGCTCAGGTTTTTGCAGACATCTTTAATTCTGTATCTGCTTAAGTATGAGGCTCTGCTTAAGTATGACCACCGGCGCTCTCTGCTGTATGGCAGCTAAACTACAACACTAAAAGAAAGTCTGATGCACGTTAATACATTGTAACTAATTTTAATCATTTTAACGATTAATCAGCAATTAATCATAAATTGATTCATTTTTTGCATCCCTAGTAGATGTACTTAATTCAATTTCAATTCAAAAATACTTTATTGATCCCAAAGGGAAATTAAATAGTTTAGGTTAAAACTCACATGATGCTGAGGAGAAGAGCAGTTCACATCTTCAGGTTCTGAAGTGAATAAAGAGTGAAATGATGGTGTCACACTTATAAACAGAAACCCCCCCGAATTGATCCAAAACAACAAAACAACTCTTTGCAGAAACTGACTTTCAACCAGGAAAAAGAAGCAGAGGATCCCAGCGGCAGCGATGATGAGTCCTGGGACAATGAAGGACATCCCCCACTCTGAGGAGACAAAAACTCCAGCGATGAGGGAACCTAGGATGTTTCCCACCGAGGTGTGGGAGTTCCAGACGCCCATGATGAACCCACGCCTGACCATTAGAAAGATGAAAACAAGAAACACTGAACTGCTGCACAATCCTGCTTCTAGTGTATATTGTACATAATAAACCAGGGTTGTTCAAAGTACAACACAAGGCCACTTGTAACCTTTTAACAAGTTTGTGTAGCTTCTGACAGAAATAGTAGAATGGTTTAAATGTGTCCCTCCAGCATAAGGAGTCAATAAACATGTTTGCAATTGTTTTAGGATGAGATTTTAAAGGTATGCTATATTGTAAATTTTAAGTATAACACAAAGAATCATGTTTTTGTCTTTTTTTCTGCTTTTATTTTTATTTTATACAAAGTCAACATTTAGTGAGTTTTTTTTTTTTTTTACACACTTAGGCATCCATTATACTTGGATAAACTACGCTGAGATTGTAAAAGGGAAATTCAAATTTTTATTACTGGAAATAAACTAGAAATATTTTCCAGAAAAACAAGATAAAAAATAATTTACCCAAAAAAGTTAAATAACTGTAAACATTAAGGTAAATGTCATAATTTAAAAATTTACTTGTTTTATTGTTGTGTATGTAAAGGAGAAAGAATTCACAATAATATTGTCTTTGTGTTTTTGATTGAAGAGAAAAAAAGCTCATTTTGTCTCCTGGGGACTTTCAACTTTTATTTTCAGACTAATTAATGTTTGGTATTAATCTTCTATCATTCCAAAATTGTGTAATTTCAATCCATTCTTCTTTGCAGAATTGTTTTAATCTACACAAACTGAAGGGCTTTCAAACATGAGCAACCAATTTAAGGTCATGTCATATTATCTAAATAAATCCTAAGCACAGATTTTGACTATGTTCCTGCTAAAACTTTCTTTTTCTCTTAAACCACTTCCTGATGGTGCTTTGAATCAGTGTCCTGCTGCATAACAAAAACTGTTCTTGAGCGAAATAATTAAAAATTATTCGAAGGGCTGGAATTGGTTTCATGTTATATTTCAGTGCAGATATTCCTGCTGCAGTTTATTTTTCATGTGTTTTGTATGGTTTATGTAAAAGGGGCATTGTAGTATTTTACATTCAATTGTTAAGAAAATGCTGTTTATATAAATAGACAAGCAGAATTAACTTCACTTTCCCCTCTGGGAAGTCATGTATGGGAATGAAGCACAAATGACTCCTCAAAGCTACACTTTAAATACAAATTAAAAACAAAGGATCTTTTTTCTCTCCAGAAATCCAGACTGGATTTTAACGCTTCAAGCACACTTTTGAACAAAACCTAACTCAAAAAAAAGCACAAAAAAAAAAAGCACTTGTCTATTTACATAAACAGCATTTAAACAGAATTTAAAATAAATTTGACTTCAAAATCTTAATGCCTTGAAATTGGGGCTCTGTCTCTTACTATTTCCAACACTCTGCCTTCAGGAAGTCACCACAGCAGTACTTCTCATTATGATTTTTACATCCATACTTGAGAGTGTTAGACTGAGATGTAGTTCCTATGATAAGCTTAGTAGATGCACAATTCCACCAGGTGTCTGCTAATTGCTGCTGCTGCTAGTCTAGAGGAGCTTTATGTAAATAGGCGGCGCATTGTGAGAACAAGCATTCTGCAAACATGAATGGTTGCCAAAGGGGATTCAAAGAATTCTCAATCATGTATGAAAAAACCAAGGCAACGCTCCACGTATGTATTGATGAGGGAATAACATCATAACATGATGCTAAGCTCAAGTTAATTTTACAGAGGGCTGGTCAATAAGTCAATTCAGCATTTCAGCATTCTGGAAGAAAGGCTTTAGCCACTCAACCTCTGACAACCAGCTAAGCTAGGTTGGTGAACTCAACTAATCACTCCCTCTTTTGTTACCTAGCAACAGCCCGATGAGTAACTTGCGCAGCAGCACCAGCCTGGTGCCTTGTAACCATTTAAAATAAACAACAGTGTGGAGTGAAAACAGAGGATAAAACAGGAAAGGTCACACCACCAGTTTTACAGCATCTAAGATAAAACAAAAAACAAATTAATAATTATCAATATCGATTGATATAAAACACTTATACTATTTGGCCATATTGCCCAGCCCTAATTTTACATAATAACCACCCTTTGACAGTTAACCCTTATGTGTGGTATTATTGCTTCCTTTAAAGTAAGCAATAAGATGTAAGCAATAAGATGTAAGCAATAAGATAAAGTAAGCAATAATCAGCAGGAAGATGATTTTCTGCTCTGAAGTAACAAAAACAGTTAAAACGTTTACATTTGAGGATGATCTACTGACTCAGCAGAACTGAAAATCTCAAAATCGGCTTTAAAAAAATTAACTAAGCATTCTTTATGTGTTTATATTTGTTCTCCACTCTCCCTCTGTTCAATAATTTTGAATTCATCTTGAAGCAGAAAACCAACACTTACACCAGGTATTGTCCATGTGAAGCTGTCATGATTTCATGGGTCAATTGATTTCAAATTTGTGTCAGTATGAACCATTTAAATGTCGCCTCTGTTGGTGCTTTGTTGCAGTGCTGTTAAAATGTGATAGTGTGTGACTTAGTTGACTCCAAAGCTCTGCAGAGTCAGCAGAACTGCCTCCCTGTACTCACTTCCCTTTTCCAAACCAGTTGCCGACACAAGCCACCACAGCGGGCCAACCGGTGGTCTGCATGAGCCCGTTCATCACCTGCAGTGTCAAATGCAACAGAAGCCCATGTTCATTAGCTTACAGCTGGAAACGGAACATGAAAAGGTGAATGAGTGGAGAGGGACTGTTATTGTCTCCAAAGCTGCAGAACACGAGCCCAGACATACATGAGCAGTCATGTGGCTCCCTGTGAGTCATGTGAGTGAAGACTCACATCTTTGTATTTTGTTTAGGGAAGAGAAAAACTAACCAACAGCTACAACACCTACAATGAAGTAAACATCTTATTAATAAGTACATTTATTCTTAATATTGACAACGTCATTAAATTGAGTACTTTTTAAGATGTTTTTGAACAGAGGTTAGGCTTTTAACTTCACTTTCCCCTCTGGGAAGTCATGTATGGGAATGAAGCACAAATGACTCCTCAAAGCTACACTTTAAATACAAATTAAAAACAAAGGATCTTTTTTCTCTCCAGAAATTCAGACTGGATTTTAACGCTTCAAGCACACTTTTGAACAAAACCTAACTCAAAAAAAAAGAAAGCACATGTCTATTTATGGTTCTCTTCTGCTTTTCCGTCACAATTTAATGTTTCAGATCACATTTCGGCAAACAACTCAATAACAATACTCACCTTGTTGAGCCATGTTTTAATCAGGATTAAATACATAGTTGGAAAGTTGAGTTAAAATTTCAATCTGAAAATTTAACTCAACTTTTAACTTTAAATTAGATTATTTAGATTAGTCAACAATAATTTAAACAGCAAATTTATGACAATACAAAGTCGCAAATCATGCCAAGATCTGAAGAAATGTACCAAAGGTTGAACAATCACCTTTTAGGTTAAAGGGTGAGTGTCTTTTAGGCTAACAGACAATCACCTGTCTTTTAGGTTAAACCTATATGAGATAGGTTGATCTCTCTATATGTAGGTAATATATTTACCTACTTTATTTAGATTAAGAACTATAACAGAGCAACCTATCTCACGTATAGATAGTTTGATTTGGATACATTTTTTACAGTAAAAAATATAATCAAATGAAAAGGGCAATTTTTATATAGTCAGGCTCTCTTTTACAATAAGGAACTGAATTAAGTCAACTGTCAACTGTAAGAAACAATGCTACTGTAAGAAAAGACAACTAACGAAAAAAGAGGAACCCAGGAACCCAGAAAAACTGGTAACCACATTTATAAAAGGACTTTTAAGCAAAGCTAAGAGGCCTTTTTTTGAAGACTTTAGTTTCTGTCCTTACATGTAAGGAAAAAGACATTGAAAATAAAAGCAAGCCTGTGTCTGAATGTTTCTGAGTTGAACAACCGTGACGTGAGCTGGATTTGGTTACTAATGGTCAAAGGCAGTTTAAATAGCGAAGTGAAACAACGATGCCTGACGATGCCTTTTGTTTGCAGCGGTGCTCGGAATGTGTGTCCACAAAACAAAGTTTCAACCAAGCTGAGTGACAAATGAAACCTGGCTGTTGTGCTCTGACCTGACTTTGGTCAGCAAAAAATAGCTTGTCTGATCCATGTGCTTCTGCTTTCCACTTAGTTTCTGATACACAGTATGGAGACGGAATTCTTAGTAGTTAGATTTAATAAAGTCTCAGTTTCCAAATGCAGACCAAAGGTTTGCCAAACTGCACAGTAATTAAAAGGCAACTAGGCAACTCAAACTAAGAAAAGTGTGATATGTCATTATACAGTTGTGGTCAAAAGTTTACATACACTTGTAAAAAAACATAATGTTATGGCTGTCTTGAGTTTTCAATAAGTTCTACAACTCTTATTATTCTGTGATAGAGTGATCGGAACACATACATGTTTGTCACAAAAAACAGTCATAAAATTTGGTTCTTTCATAAATTTATTATGGGTCTGCTGAAAATGTCACCAAATCTGCTATACAGCAACATTAGTATTTGGTTACATGTCCCTTGGCCATTTTCACGGCAACTAGGCGCTTTTGGTAGCCATCCACAAGCTCCTGGCAAGCTTCAGGTCGAATGTTTGACCACTCTTCTTGACAGAATTGGTGCAGTTCAGCTAAATGTGATGGTTTTCTTGCATGAACCTGTTTCTTTAGCACTGTCCACATGTTCTCAATGGGGCTTAAGTCAGGACTTTGGGAAGGCCATTCTAAAACCTTAATTCTAGCCTGGTTTAGCCATTCCTTTACCACTTTTGATGTGTGTTTTGGGTTATTGTCTTGTTGGAACACCCAACTGCGCCCAAGACCCAACCTTCGGGCTGATGGTTTTAAGTTTTCCTGCAGAATTTGGAGGTAATCCTCCTTCTTTATTATCCCATTTACTTTCTGCAAAGAACCAGTTCCACTGGCAGCAAAACATCCCCAGAGCATAATACTACCACCACCATGCTTGACAGTAGGCATGGTGTTCCTGGGATTAAAGGCCTCACCTTTTCTCCTCCAAACATATTGCTGGGTGTTGTGGCCAAACAGCTCAATTTTTGTTTCGTCTGACCAGAGAACTTTCCTCCAGAAGGTTTTATCTTTGTCCATGTGATCAGCAGCAAACTTCAGCCGAGTCTTAAGGTGCCTTTTCTGGAGCAAGGGCTTCTTTCTTGCACGGCAGCCTCTCAGTCCATGGCGATGTAAAACACGCTTGACTGTGGAGACTGACACCTGTGTTCCATCAGCTTCCAAATCCTTGCAGACCTGCTTCTTGGTGATTCTTGGTTGACTCTTGACCATCCTGACCAATCTCCTCTCGGCAGCATGTGATAGCTTGCGTTTTCTTCCTGATCGTGGCAGTGACACAACTGTTCCATGCACTTTATACTTGCGTATAATTGTCTGGACAGTTGCTCTTGGGACCTGTAGCTGCTTTGAAATGGCTCCAAGTGACCTCCCTGACTTGTTCAAGTCAATAATTCGCTTTTTCAGATCCACACTGAGTTCCTTTGACTTTCCCATTGTAGCTTTTGTAGCTGAGTCTAATCACTGGGTCAAATGAGCCCTATTTAAATGGGCTCATGAGAAGTCAACAGCTGTAGTCAATCAGAATCACTTACAAGAAGTGAAGAGGCCATGACATGAAGCTAATTTGATTGACACAACTCGCTACATCACCAAAATTGACAAATTTTGTTGCTGTATCTATATTTTTGACCCAGCAGATTTGGTGACATTTTCAGCAGACCCATAATAAATTTATGAAAGAACCAAATTTTATGACTGTTTTTTGTGACAAACATGTATGTGTTCCGATCACTCTATCACAGAAAAATAAGAGTTGTAGAACTTATTGAAAACTCAAGACAGCCATAACATTATGTTTTTTTACAAGTGTATGTAAACTTTTGACCACAACTGTATTTCCAAACAGATCTGATACCATCTGTCAGTCTGAGGTGTGTGTGTGTGTGTGTGTGTGTGTGTGTGTGTGTGTGTGTGTGTGTGTGTGTGTGTATGTGTGTGTGTGCGTGTGTGTGTGTGTGCGTGTGTGTGCGTGTGTGTGCGTACCTGGACGAAGGCGTAGTACCCTAAAGAGTGGATGTTCCAGTAGTAGCCGAGGCCGAACAGACATGTAAACAATCCGCTCATCACCATCCCGAAGCTCAGGTAGTACCGCAGAGGAAGGCGCTCTCCAAAGATCCCACTGGGGAGAGAGAAGAGCCCCTGAGTGAGTCGGTGGAGAAACCCAGGTCTTTAACCTGGAGAGCTAAAGGCAGCAGCTACCAACCTGAAGAACATGCCAATGGCATAGGCGACAAGGAAGGAGTTATCCAGGACACCAAAGAGGGTCTGATAGTTGTCCTGATCTGCAGGAAGGCCACAGGTAAACTGTTTTAATCTAGTGACATTAAATAGCAAGCAAGGAAGCTTAATCTTGAATAAATAAAGGTTTATGTGGTAAATGTTTGATTTAGTCAGTTTTATGATGGTCCTGTTGGTTAGAAAGTCATAACTGGAAATAGCGTCACTCGTCATCTGGGTCAAACTTTATGTACAACTCATAGAGGCAGTAGCCTAGAACAGTGGTCCCCAACCTTTTTATTACTGCGGACCGGTCAAGACTTGGAAATTTTGCTGCGGCCCGGGGGAACCGTCAGATAAGGCTTCTGCATGTTGGTGTTCCAGCTAAATCCTGAATATACCCTATTTGAGCCAATTTGGCCCTTTTATCGCAGCCTGTGAGGTTTACCCTGACTGGGGACGAGAATACAACCTGTTGAATGTGACAGGTTCAACAATCAGAAAGCGCGGTGACGTAAGAACAGAGGGGAATCCTTAACAGCTGATATATCACGCAACTGAGAGTCTGGTGGATATCGGAGATGATATGTGGAAATGTTTATTATTATATGTAAAGGTCCTTATTATATATGTTTGTGTTTATTCAGTTAAAAACGTTAACTATGAAAATCATAACTCACCTCCAAATCATAGTGCAGCAAATAGAGCTGCTGCTCCCGTCATCTTTTATCCACCGCCTTTTCTTTTTGTTACGTCTTTTATCTCTTAAAATGACTCCACAAACTATCACTATTGCTTCTACATCGTCATCCGTGTTTATTTATTCTAAATTCCCATATGGTATGTTGGGGGTTTTACTGGATTATCCTCTAGAATCGGTTCATGTGGTGTGTTGCTCCAGCCGTGTGGCTGAACACGAACCGATCGAACCTGTTGTACTTTTATCAGCTCTGTGGTCACAGAGGTTTGGAGAATCGGCCGACAATTCTTAAATCTTGCCGTCCAAACCAGACTTAAGACTCACAAGCTCTACTCATCTCCTCTCGACCACTGCCCAAACACTCTGACTCTGGTTGCTAAGGTAACGTTTACATATCCCTTCAAAATAAGGTACAGATGCGCCACAAAAACGAACATTTTCATTTCGTGAACATTTTAACTCACGATAATGACTAACGGAGCCCTGAGCTTGTTTCTCTGCAACGAGACGGTCCATCAGGGAGTGATGAGAGACAATGACACCCAAAGTGTTGCTTATATCCACAGCCTGCTTGGTCTCTACGAGGTGAAGCAGTTTGAAGCCTCATTGCCTCATTAGCAGCCGGTCGCCGCATGTTACTCAGAGCGGCTTGTAATGTGGGACTCACCTACCGGTCCGGGATAAATCCATCCTCCTGTCTCTTCTCTGGGCCTTTTCCCCTTTGCAAAGAAACTTTCCAAAGACATCTGATCTGTTTCTTACTCATTTTGCTGCTTGTGGGCTCAGTGTTGGCGCGCAAGTAACCGAGAGAATCCAGTTAAAGGACTTTCAAAATAAAAGATCCTCCAGACTCAAATAATACATAAAAAGGAAACATTTAATTATTTCTTGCACGGCCCGGTACCAATTGGTCCACGGACCGGGGGTTGGAGACCACTGTTTTAGACAGTTTATCAGCAAAAATGTTGATTTGAGGGTTAGTTTCACTTTAAAATGTGAAACTAACTCTTCTGCTCACACTAAAACAATGTGAGCAGAAAGATCACATTGTTTATCTCTACAACCAGTGGGCGGTGCAGAAAAGAAGGTGCTACCATATGGGTGCTGCTGCTATTAATAGTGGCCTCACAGACACACCCACTAGAAGGAAACAAATGCACCCTTGGGGAGACTCCCATTGCCCATTATAGCACTTTTATTCTATTGGCTGGAACATTTCCAGGCGACTATCACTGTACTTTTTTGTTTTGAGAGAGAAAAGATAAGAATTCGCAAGCGAGCAGAGAGTTAATTTGTGCTGAGAGAAGTTTTACACGGGAGGAGAAAATTTGAGCATGAGCACAAAGATTTAAGAGAGCACAGAAAATATTTGAAAGATACCATACGTTTTCAATGCATTACAAGTTTTAAGAAAAAGAAATAAAATTCTGCTTTCAAACGGAAAATGTGTGCTCTTGACTAGGGCTGGACGATGTATCGAGTATACTCGATGTATGATATTTTCAATTTACGGTAGTTAAAATGGCTATATCGCAACTATCGAGTATAAATTGACGTTCAAATAAACTTTCGCCATCAAATTCACTGCTAGTATGGTTTATCTGACACCCTATGAATGCATCACTAGTCCCTCGCCCCTCTCAACCTGAACATTTTCTACCAATCACGCTGCACGGAGAAAACAAACAACATGGTGACAGCGAGAGTTTGAGGCGAGCCGTGAATGAGACGGTAACTGAAGAGGACTCAGATGAATTTGTTTAGTTCGGAAGAGAAACAGCGCTGGATCAATAATTTGGCAGTGGTTGGATGTCGAGGATGGAGGATGTCGAATAAAATGAGGTAATTTGCAAGACATGTTGTAAAACTATTGCCACAAAAGGTTGTACCACAAATTCCCCCCCAGTCAGACTATTCTTTTACATGCCGTTTGTATAGTTATCACTACGTATCAAATACACTGTGTATGTTAACGTAGATTAACAGCAAGCTAAACTCAAATCTCATGACCCAAAAAGCTGAGCGCCTTGCTCCTTTATTACGTCTTCTTACAATTTTCTACAATGGTGTGGAAGCTCAATGAAAGGTTGATTGAAAAGGGATTGTTTTCAGAGGTGTAAGAAAAGATTGACGACACAGGAGGTGAAGTTTATACATTAACAGGCAGGCTTTCTCTCTGCGAACAGGTATTCCTAACTGCAACTGCCTCTGCTACCCACAATGAACTGCTATTTCAAAATTCTCCTTCAAAATAAAATACCAAAAAATCAATACTGTAGAAGTTTTTAAACTAAATTATTAAGACATTTCCAACTTCCAGCCTTGGGCAGAACACCGTTCATAGCCGCGCTGCCGCGGTAGAATTAGTCCGTTAAAGTGAAAACTGGAGATGTAGGTATGATTCATTTAGTGCTATGCAATAGGAAAAATAACTCAAAACTACTCATTCTTCTTTTTCTCACTCTGTCGGCTTTACGCTACACGTAGACTCGTTGCCATAGTGACTGACAACAACGCAACTTTATGTATCAGATTCAGCACCAAAAACACTCAAACATTACCCCACATAGAACAGAACATTCAGTTTGTTACAGTTTTTGGTTTTTAAGCTTGATGTGTATTTTTCTTTTATTAATAAGTGATCACTGTGGTAGATTAGCCGCTGCTGCTATTAGCCACGCTAACACAGTGATTGTTGATTAGCTAATTTAAACACCTGCTTTACTGATGCTCTGTCAGTTTGTGTGTAGGTCGCCTTTTTTGTTTTTAAGCTGAACCAAAATACACCTTATTCCACAACACATCGATATGTTACGTTTGTCAAAGTCAAACATAACTGACCTACTTCCCCTCTGCCTCCCTATTTTTTTTTTCTTAGTTAAAACTTATTTCTCACCTTGTTATCTAGTCATAGTGTAGACAGTTCAAAACACTGCATCCCTTTTTATATGAGTCTTACATGGGTGACATCATGCTGCAAGGAGTCTAACATTGGAGGTCATTTAAGAATATCGTGATATATATCATGTATCGTGAGACAGCAAAAAATATATCAGGATATTAGATTTTCCTCATATCCCCCAGCCCTACTCTTGACTTATTTTGTCCTTAATGTAGTTTGTTTCATAACAGATATCAATAAACAATTCTAGAAAATTGTCTCAATTTATGCCAACAGTGCTTTCCTTCCCGTCTGGTCTACAGCCAATCAGATTGCCTTCACAGTTTGCCTGAAGGAAGTAAAGAGGCTTTGCCAAAATATATTACCCACAAATAATGCATTTTAAATAAAGAACAGCACTGAATAATACTCCCATGGAACTGTTTTAAATTATGATTTTTCAGATCTTTCAGCATATTTTAAAATGAAAAACTGCATGAAGATAATTTGGTAAAGAACTTACCAAAAGGCGCCCAGTCACACCAGGTATCATTATCAGTTATGTTGAGGTACGCTGGTCGAATGACTAATGAACAGTTTCTATGCAGTTCACTCTGGATTTCAAACAAAAAGAAAAAAACAGAACTAGACGAAACAACTCACATACACAGGAACAGATAAGTCAGATAAAAACCACACAGAATGATGTAGCCACCTCTGTACTTCACAGTTGTGAGGGTGATTTAAGGCAAAGTGACCCTTCATTTAACTCAGATGCTGCAAATTTAGAAAATTAGAAGCTTACAAAACTATGATGTCATCATTTTTGGCATAACTGTTAATTAAATTCTTAGCTAGGGGTATATACATTTGGTTAATTTGTTCCTTTTACAGCAGAAAATGACCTCAAAAGCTATTGGCCCTATTTAATTCTTTTCTCTTCTATTGCCACAACAGCAGAATAACATAAGCAATTATTCATAATACAAATTTATTTCCCCCAAAACCTTTAAGACCTTGTATTTAAAGTTTCACAATCCTGAGCCTAACTTTGGAAACCACTACATTCATCTTAAATTGACATGTTGCTTAGATTACCAATATTTTTTCTGCAGCTGAGCATTGTCAGCTTAAATCAGAGCAATACAAACACAGTTTGCTTCATGATTAACAAACGTTTCTCCAGTCACCTTAACAATGCTGATTGGCTTCCTTGAGAGGTGGTAGGCTGTGTAGAAGAGGAATGTGAGGAGGAGAATAAAACCACGATACCTGCAACAGTAAGAAATGAAACACAAGCTCATGTAAGTACTATCTTGTAAAAATGGATTATCCGTTTTTACAAGTCTAATAAGTCGTAAAGTAAGTAAGACAGACAAAAAAGAAAACTTGTTTATAAGTTGCATTAATGTTTGAATAACATAAATTACATTTAGAGGAAATAACACAGACCAGTCTGCTGTGAATGATTTTTTTTCCATATCTGGTCTCCTCTGTCATTAAACAACATGAATTTACTGAAGTCATGCAGCAACAAAAACATACATCATGATACAAATTTCATAAATGAACTGGTACATCTGAAGGATATGCTTAAATTCTTATATCTAAGGTGTTCATGTTTGTTTAATGTCCATGTTTTGGAATGAACAGTGTAAAAATCTAGCCTACTACTTTCTAAGGAGTAAGTAGGTTACTATCTTGATCATATCACAGGCTGTTTTTCTGCTTTCACTCTTAAAGATTGCTTGATCATGTTGGGCTGAATGTTTAATTCTCTATAGTGTTCATATGTGCTCTATTAACTTTTATTGGAAATTCTCAGAAAATAAAACTTGATTCCTTACAATCAAGGAATCAGTTAGCAAATCTTCATTGGCAACATGTTATTATTGGGTCATTCCTGACAATATTTGAGAAGCACTTAGTCAATTTTGCTCATACCACTAATTTTTCAAAGCCAAATATTCCTGAGCAGTCATCATGGCACTATGTAGATCTTGCAGTAAAGAAATGCATTGCCATCTTTGTTGAGAATAGTTAGTGTGGACAAGTTTTACTAATCCTAAAAAATACTTGGAATTTACTGATTGCTAGTCTGACAAAAATATACTTGGATACGTCAAAACTTTTTCAATCTGGCACAAGCGATTAATACTGTAAAACATCAAAAACTATATAATTACAGTGCATTTCCTGTTAACACACTTAAATACAATTTTTTTAATTCTTCTGCTTGTTGAGAAAAAACACTGACATGCATAAAACTAAGCAATCTGGTTGTTGGTATGGTAAATTATTTTTAATTAGGAAATATTTAGTTTTTACTATTTTTATGATCAGCGATACTGAAAGCACTGCAAATCAGTGCCAAGGGCTGTTGTGTCAATAAAACAAGCTACCTGGAAAGATATTTACATTAGTGGGGGATATTTATGTGTTCAGCTCCTAATCCTTAGTTTCTATGAGGACAGCGGGGCTATTTCCCTGCTGATCATGAAATCCTAGTAAAAGTAACATTGTTCTAATAAATGTGTGAACTTCTTGGTGAAGCAAAGCTGAGGCAGTACTTTGCAGAACAAAATGTTCTCTGCTGGGATATAATTTAACATCATTGTCTCCCAGGATAATTTAGTTGCCTTAGCTCTTACTTCCTCCACATAATTTGTTTCAGAGATAATGAGGTTGTTCCTGCTTTATATTACAAGCATGGTGCTAAACCTTTCAAACATTAACAACCTGCAAACATGTAAATGCCTACAGCAGTGGTACCCAAACTACAGCCCGCCTCCACATTTTTTTTCATATACCGTATTTTCCGGACTATAAGCCGCTACTTTTTTTCCTAAGCTTTGAACCTTGCGGCTTATAGGCTTATATGTGAATTTTTCTTCAACCACCAGGGGGCTCTTTAGTAGGAAGTGAATCATTGGAAGTCAAAATTGGAAATAAAAGAAGAACGCGCCCATTAAAATGGAATTAGGTTTGAATAGGGAATTAAAATTTGAGAATGTTGATCCATTAAATAGCATTGAGGGGAAAAAGAAGATTTTTCGTTTTTTTAAATAATACTGGGATCATTATGAGAATTTGAGGTATAGATATTAGGATCCAGTAGATGGCAGTAGTGCAACAATAATGGATGCAAGCTGCTGTTGGAATCTAAAGAAGAAGAAGAAAGCGCCCATTTTTATTTAGCTCATGCTAGTAGACATGAAGGATCAGGACTTTTACTGTTACAGTTACCATTTGGAAACTACCGTAATCAGTTCAGTTAAATCTAAACTTGGCAACTTTTTCTTTTTCAACCGTAATAAATGTGATATTCGATTGACCTGTTATGACTCAAATTTTGGGTGTCCGCCCCCCTCTGCTGCTGAGGCATCGTTGTGGAAAACCAAGAGCGGCAGAGATATCTGTGGCTTATAGCCCGGTGCGGCTTGTAGTCCGGAAAATATGGTATTTATTTCATAAATAGTGTTATTTCCTGGATTTTTTCTGTTAAGAACCCAGAGAGTGTTATTTGATCGTGCTTTCTGGAAAACAATAAATTTTTACATTTAGGCACTCCTGCAATCGTCTCACTTTTTCTGTTACAAACTGACTCCGGCACCCCACCGGAGAAGGGAAAAGTTATGTGGCCCTCACAGGAAAAAGTTTGGGGACCCCTGGTCTACAGCATTATGACAGTACTTAAATAGGGGCATCTGAGCAACAGTTTTAATTTCACTTTTCAACACTAGTTATTATTATTATTATTATTATTATTATTATTTTGTCATGCTCTTGGAGGATTGGGTTGTGTATCTGGCCATTGTTGCTGGTGGTATAAAAAGCTTATTTAACATTAAATTGTGAGTCTGGAGAATTAAACATTTTTCTGAATAAGACTTGGAAAACAGATAAAAACTACTTCCATACCCTATGAACTCTGCAACAAGCATCTAAGTAATTTACTTGTTAGTGTTCATAATGATAAGGCTGATTTGGAGTTTTAGCTTGCCTCCATCATTTGACCCATACAAGCCTAACTGCTCCACTGAGGCTGCCATCTCCACTGCTCTTCATCTGAGCCTGGTACACCTGGAGAAAAGGAACACCCACATATAGATGCTGTTTTTGGACTTTAGCTCAGCATTTAATACGATCATCCCCCAGGATCTGGTATGCAAATTAGGTCTTTTGGGCCTCAACACTCCACTATGCAACTGGCTGCTGGACTTCAGCACAGAAAGAACTCAGTCTGTCTGTGTGGGTAATAACAGAGGTGGGACCAAGTCAGTGTTTTGCAAGTCTAAAGTAAGTCTCAAGTCTTTATTCTAAAGTCATGAGTCAAGTCTCAAGTAAAGACAGTCAAGTCTCAACTCAACACAGGCAAAAGTTGAGTCAAGTCCCAAGTCTGAATCTTAGAATTTCAAGACTGTAGCAGACCCCCCCTTCAAATGATAGGCTTGGCTTTACTGATGAACCAGTTTATTGTGAGTAAAACCAGAGTTTCACCGTAAGAACTGTGTATAAACAAGGACAAACAATAGACAGTGTAAGCTGCAAAACGCTCTTAAAACCGTAACATTTGAACTACAACATAACGTTCAGTACTAAAATATCGATTCACATTCATAAACCAAACTAGTATTCAAAATAGTAAAAAAATTGTTTAAGGATTTGATGTATTGGTGCTTTGTGGGAGACTGAACTACAATTTCCCTGAGGGTAAATCCCAAAGGGATGAATAAAATCTATCTATCTATTCTTATACAGAAAATCAAATTTACAATTTCAATCAATCAATAAAAGACATTTCCTTATTTACAAAATAGACATACCTTGTGCCTCCATCTAGGGGGCAGCTAATAATAAGATACATTTATGGTAATTTAGTTGCAACTTGTTTTCTGTTCCTTCTGTTGTCAAGCTGCTGCTGCACAACAAAAACAGCAAAAGTTCTCTTATCAAAATAAAAGCATAGAATTCAAAAACCGGAAGTTAACTAATGAAAAGACAATAAATGCAAAAACGAGAATACAACAAATAACCCAAACAACCTGGGGTTCATTACAAAGACCTTTCAATGTTGCAATTGTGAGCTCAACACAAAATATGTATATAAAAAAAGACAGTAGACTTAATGCACTTACTGCAGTAAACTATTTATTGTCAATATAATTTCCTGACATAGATGTCTTCAAGTACACCATCAGAGGATGGGTCCAGTTCCGTCCTTTGACGGTTCAGCATTATGATGAGGACAGAGAGAAACTCTCTTCCCCGAGTTCAGGTACAGAACCTGCTTTCTGATTCACAGCCCCGGCTGCAGAAGAGTCTAGTGGGAGGGACATTGGATTATTTTGGGGGGCAGACTAAACTAGCTTTTACTTTAATATAAATATATAAACAAATCTTTATGTAACATTTCAAATAGGATACCCATGTAGCCCTGCGACAGTCTAGCGAACTGTCCAGGGTGACCCCGCCTCTCACTGGAGATGGGCACCAGCAACCCTCCTGACCCCACTAGGGAGAAGGGTGTATAGAAAATGAATGAATGAAGGATATAAACAGTGGCATTTATAAAATGCTAAGTACCGTATTTTCCGCACTATAAGACGCACCTAAAAACCTTCAATTTCCTCAAAAGCCGACAGTGCGCCTTATAATCCGGTGCGCCTTATATATGGACCAATATTGAGCCACAACAGGTCCAGCAACGGACCTTACCACAGGGGCCGCGTTTCATTGGCTAATGCCCATTTTAGGTCACAGTGCAGCTACCACGTGCGTGACCGTCTCACAAACACAAGCTACAGTAGTAAACACATGCTAATGTACATTGTGGACCATCAAAACCATGAATGCCGACTTACCCAGCCTTGCAAGAACAACAGGCATCAGTGATCTTGTCCACAGCTATATTTATGCTGAGGGTGTGAGGATCTGCTGTTTTCCTCATCTATCGGTAGCTTTTAGCTGTGACGCGCACAATGTTGGAGGCATCCAGTGGCTCAAACACCTTGATGTCGTCCAAAAAAGATGACATGAACTTGTTGGTTCCCCTGTCCATTGTCGTGGCTGATATGTTGTGAAAATCCGGCAGAAATGCTACGCTAATTAACTCAGATCGAAATGAAAGACGTCATGTTTACACAGACATGCAGTAGGCTGCTACGGTAAGCAGCCGCCAACTTCTTTTTCCCCGTAGAAGAAGTAGTGCGCGGTGCATGCTGGGATAGTTGTCAGAACACTGGTTTGTTAATAAAGTTTGATAATACATTTAAAGGGGGGGAGGGGCAGGGGAAGAGAGACAGAGACTGCAGCGGCAGCGTGTCGGTTGGTCTGTGTTACCCAGAAAGCAGTTGGGCACAATATCACAACACCAACACCGTGAGTGAAACAACGGCTGGGCCAGCCTACTATATAAAGTACTCGGGGACCATTTCTTTATTAATGTGGATGTGTAATAATAGAGTATGAAGCGTCTATTCTATGCGCCTTATAATGCGGTGCGCCTAATGTATGAAAAAAGTCCTAAAATAGGCCATTCATTGAAGGTGCGCCTTATAATCCGGTGCGCCTTATAGTGCGGAAAATACGGTAATTATGCTCAAATTAGTATTAGCATTATTTCATATGTTACAGAAATCTAAGCTTTCCCATCTCTGAAGTTTATTTCCTTAAATGCAAAATCAATATACTCAAGTAAGAGAAGAAATAATATTACTCAAATAAAAGAAAAAAAGTAGAGTGCAGTAAAACTACTTGTAAAAATAATTACTGTACTCAAGTAAATGTAACCAGTACTACCGCCTTTGGAACATAGATAAACACCCTAAATAACCTATTTTGTTAACAAGCTTAATGTGGTATACTAGCATTAGCAAGTCATTATGTAGCTAATATTACCTGCATCCAACAAAATTAATCAACTCATTCAGTACGTTTGGGGGAAAGAACTATGCAAAGTTCTTTGTCTTTTGCTGGTTTGCTTTTAACACACACTTGTGCAGCTCTACATGACAGCAGCAGGTCTCTATGGCAGCCACACACTGGCAACAGCTCATGCTGAGTTTAAAGGCAGCTCGGAAAAACACGTTATGACTGAGCGTAATGAATTAATGGGGCTCACTGTGTAAATATGTTTACCCAAACTTTAAATTTAAAGGGTAAAATATCAAGTATTTTCAAGTAAAAGGTTCAAGTCCAACTCTATTAACATTTTTAAGTCAAGTCTAAAGTCTTAGTATTAATGACTCGAGTCCCCACCTCTGGGTAAAAGCACCTTCAATGTCATTTCTTTGAACACTAGCTCCCCCGACGACTGTGTCTTGAGTCCCCTGATGACCCATTCTGTCGTCCCAGGTTTAACACCAATCACATCCTAAAATATGCAGATGATCACAATTGTGGGTCTCATTCAGTATAACAATGCAGTGAATAACAGAAATGAGGTACAACATCTTGTGGACTGATGTAGAATCAACAACCTGCTCCTGAACGTCAACAAGACAAAAGAGATCATTGTTGACTTCAAGAAGTCTCAACCCAGCGACACACCACTTCTCAACAACAGAGCAGTGGGGATCGTCAGCAGCACCAAGTTCCTAGGGGTTCACTTTACAGACAACCTTGACTGGACACCTCATGTCACTTCACTGATGAAAAAGGCACAGCAGCACGACAAATGAGAAGGGCTTTCCTCCCCCTTCCCATCTTCTCCACTTTCTACAGAGAAGCCACTGAGAGCCTGCTGACCAACAGTGTCTCCATCTGGTCTGGAAGCTGCAAGGCGTTAGACTGGAAGTCTCTGCAGAGTGGTGAAGACATCAGACAGGATAATTGGAACTCCATATCCCCTACCCAGAACATTACACACAGACACTGCTTAGCCAGGGCAAACCAGATCCTCTCCAATTCCACTCATCTTCTCCATGGTCTGTTCATCCGGCTGGCGTCTGGTAGAAGAACAGCCAGACTCAGAAATAGTTCCCTCCCACTGACCATCAGATTGCTCAACAATCCCATCACTAAGACTGCCTAAGACTGTTTGAAAATATTAGTTATATTTAGCAATACATTCTTATTTGTACATTTGTGTAATTATAATTATAGGCACCATTGCATTTTTGTGTGTGCTCAATCTACTCTCTTGTTCTCGATGAAGGCGGACGCTTTTTTCCTCTGCTCCCTCCATGCCCTTGTCTGCCCTGCTTGCTCTGTTTTTGTCCTGTTTTTTTCTATATTTTTGGAGCCTTTCTTTGCACATCATCCAAATCTACAAATTATAGATCTGGTCAACCAGTCTCTCAATGCAATTGATAAAATGTTCTCGACGAGAAGTCTGAGCACAGGAGAACCCTCTTGTCCTGCGGGGACACACCCAGCAGGATTCACCCTGGATTTATTCATGATAACAGGATTTCTGCTGTTTGGAGCTTGTGGATTCCTGGCTTATCGACAAATTTGTGACAAACTTGGCCCAACTAGCGAACACTCAGACTGTTGGTGTGGACAGAGACGTGGACTCTAAAACTCACAAATGGGATGGAATCGATCTTGGAGAAGTTGCTAGTTTCAGTTCAGTGGAATGACCAAACTAATTTGGATCATTGGTAACTGAGATGTATCAGAGAGACTTTAGGAAAGATTGAAATTTATAATCTTCCCAACCTAAGACATTCTGTTTCTGAATTGGCTTTTCCCGTGTGGCCTTGGAAGGGCTGCATATCTCTAATCTCCTCGAAGACATGTAAACACAATGCTCTTCCCACCTCACCCCCTCCTGTATCCATGGAGTTGCGAAGCTGAACGCTCCTAAGGACATCATGCCTTGATAGGACTTTGCGAGAACGCTCAGTAACATTCCTTTGTGGCCCTTTGATGTCACCGCCTTCACCCATGTCTTTGTTTTGCCCCTTTGTTTTGTCTGAATGTTGCCATTTTCCCTAATGTGTCCTTTCCTCTTTTTTGTTTTAGGTGGAGTACTCCCTATTTAACCCAGAAAAGGATTATTTTAGTTTATTAGTAATATCAGAAATTGTGGAGTACGCACTATTTAGATCAATATTATACAGCAGAATTAGAATTAGAATAACTACGAACTTGGAATCCAGAAATACTTAACAGGAACAGTCACTGCTTAGTTTATATTACTTTTAACCCAGAAAAGGATTTAGAACAAACTTAGAATTGTGGAGTACTCACTTTAACACTGAAAAGGAATTAGATCAGTCACTCTTTAGCTTATTTTATCAGAAACTGTAGAGTTTCACTATTTAGAAATGGAATTAGATACTTAGCAACCCTGAATAGGAGCACTTAGTTTACATACTTTAGAACATTAGATTAGTTTTCTTTCCTCTTTTTTTTTTCCTTTGGTTTGTCATTTTGTTTGTATTTCCCTTTAACTCATGTAAAGCACTTTGAATGGCCTTGTTTCTGAAAATGTGCTAAATAAATAAAATGACCTTACCTCCAGTGGCCAATAGAGGACATTTCATTGCCAATTTCACTAATGTGCCTTTTATGCAACAACAATAAAAATAAGTCTAAGTCTATAGTTATTATGCTGGACAAAATGTATTTGTAGGCATAATAAACTGCAAAAACCAAGAACATTAATTAATTTCTAGAAAATAGTTTTTCTGATGTAAACGACAAACTTGATTTTGAAAAATGTTAACAGAAGTTTAAACACTTTCTCTTGTTTTTTTATCTAAATGGTAAGGTTTTTTTATATAAATAAAAGATTACAAATATGTCAATGTTTTCATGACTTATTCACTTTTGGCAGATGATTGGTGAAAATGTATTTTTCCACAATTACAAGAAAACCTGTACATTAGTAGAAATTACCATGGTCATTAATATAACTGTTTTTTAAAATTACAAATAAAAATTCAGATGACTCATTTCTTTTTGTTGATAACTGAAAGAATATTTAAATTTTTTATCAATTTATTTTATTTTGTTACAAAAGATCTAATCTTAAATTCTAATGTTTCATGTTTTGTTTGCAAGTGACTTATAAAATTGGTGCCCTTTTTAATTATGTACAGTACAACAAAGTAGAAGAAAATCCAAGTTCAACAGCTGAGTTTTTTAGATAATTTATAGAAACTTGTCACCTTTTTATAATTCTTAAGTTTGTTGCAAAGTTATAAGAGACCAACTATTTTCTTGTCTTTGTTAAAGTAAAATTTGTAGAAAGAAGGCATTGCCATCAGTGGTTTGCTATAATCCCTACCATGCACCAGCTCTGTGATCAGCACCTTGTCTTCACGAAGTCCTTGAATGCTGGAGGACAGTATTGACTCATTAAAGTGCAAATCTGAGTCGATAATCAAATGAAGAATTTCGTTTAAAAATGTACTAAATGAAAGAGCTATACTGCTCTTTCAAGCACGTTATTAAATACTAACTCGCAACGCGTGATAAATATGCAATAAACACTACAGCGTTGAGGTCAACTAATTTACAGAATCCATGTTTATCAATCAGACTGAATAAATAAAATACAGCAGGGAGATAATGTAGAAGCAGATAAAGCTGCCCTGAAACCAATTTGGCTCTGCAGAAAATAAAGAAAGGCTTACCAGCTGTCCCGAGAAAAGGAGGTGATCAGTCGTATCCCGGGAGCCAGAGGAGACCTCATTGTTGATTAAAAACCGGTTAAAACTTCCTACTCAGACTGTTACCAGTTGATCCCAAACATCATGTTCTCGAAGCAGATATCAGTGAGATAAGGCTGGTTGCAGTTAACTACAGATTTATAACTAAACACCCGAGAGGAAGCTTCCTGCTATTTGAGTCATCGATGAGAGGGGGGGGGGGGGGGACGGAAGAATGGTAAATGAAGCCAGAGGATAAAAGCAGACGTTAGCTGTTAGAGGAGAAAAACGGCTGTCGTCCGACTTCTAGTACGGAGATGGAGTCCGTTAACATCCAGCAGAGCTCCATAGTATGCTTCTAAGTTTATATGCCGCGATGAGAAGAGTCAGCCTACGTCCCTGAACCTGAATTAAAACGTTACGGCGTGGAAAAGCGCCGGATAAGAATAAAGAACTACTAATAATACTCAGAATATGCAGAAAATCTCGTGGAGTACCCACGAGATTTTCCAGGAGGAGCCTCCCGACGTCAGAATCAGTCTTTACGTAATCGCGTCACTGTAAATAGAACGTTGTATGGAAAGCTAATTTTAAAAATAATCAAGCCACATTCCTAACAATTTTTTAAACCAGTGGTGTACAAGATTTTTACTACACCCATCAGGTTGGAAGTAATCGCAGGGCACAAAAATCATATTTTAATTTAAGTTTTTAAAAAAAATGTTAGTTTTTTTTTTTTGACCTGCTTTTACAAATATTAAACCTAGATTGGCCCCATATGGGAAAGAAAGAGGGCAGACAATATGGATCCCAGAAGGGTTTGTCCGCAGTTTCCATGGTGTCCCTACTGCCATATAGGGCCCATGTAGGACCCATGTAGGCGGTGGCCCTACATGGGTTTGCCCTACATAGGAAACTGTGGACAAAACGCTTTTGGGACCCATATTGTCTGCCCTCTTTTTTTTTCCCCATATGGGGCCAACCTAGTTATGCTGGCTGAGTATAGTCACCAAAAAGAAAGGGATGTATCATTGTAGATCCAAAAAACGGGTTTTGTAAATTTGCCATATTCAAAGAATCATGCAGTTAAATTACAAATGCCAAAAATTGACAGATTTTTCTTTTTCTTTTCCAACAAGAACAGAATTTGGTCATTCCTTATTGGAATCAATTAGACTTCGGTTCACCCTGGTCTGATTTAGTAAAAATCCGAGAAAATAGTTCAATTTAATACTAAATTAAAAAAAGAAAGAACGAAAGAAGCATGATTAGTGAAAGATGGATACTTGCTTATATGTTGTTTATAACATTTTACCTTACGATTTTGATATATTACCCACAATTTTGCATCATTTAAAAAGATAACCGCAAATGTTTTATAATAATTTGAAGTATTATAAAACATATAATACTATTGTACACACTATTGTGGATGTATGTAGAATAATAAATATATCATTCTTGTGAAAGGAAAAGCTAAAAAAAGGTTAAATGTTCTTAATAGTAGCAGCTGGAGAGCTGTGGTGTGTTGGTGGTCCACCATTCTGTCTCAGTTCCTCTTGTCACACACTCAAAGTGTCAAACATTTTTAGAGATTTTGGTGGTTATGGATGTGTTAGCGTTACATGGTTGTAGAGGATTTGCAGATGGCCACCGCTACTAAATTGGAGATTAGACTTGATAAAGAAAGTATATTGAGATGCTTTGCATGTTGGTGCATTATCCTGCTGGAGTTAGCAATCAGAAGATGGGTAAACTGAGCTCAAAAGGAAGTGAAAAAGATCTGCAAAAATATTCGGTAGCTTTCAACAGATGCTAAAGTAGCACAAAGTGAATTAAAGGTATTCTCCACACCATTTCACCACCACCAGTCTGAATCAGTAATGCAAAGCAAGATATGACTTCCAGTTGTTCAAGCCAAATTGCAACTGAATATTGCAACTGAAATTGATACTCTAATCTGGTATTACCCTAAAGGTAGAGATGGTGTAAATTGCAGCTTCTGTTCTTTGGTCCTTAGCTGAAACAAATGGCATCCGGTGTGGCCATCTGATTCAAGGTTCAGTGTGGGCTTTTTATTAACACTGACCCCCATTCTGTAAAAATGACACAAGCAAGCAGGATGGAGGGTTTAAGTCAGTGACTCGTCACCTTAAAGGTCCTCACATTTGGATTGCTGTTATTTAAAACTTGTAAGAATGCTTATCAGAAGTAAATAAGCATTTTGTTTGAGACAAGTCTTCAGGAAACAAAAGAAGTTACTCAGGAATTTGTTCCAAAGTTCCTCACACCTTGGTTGTAAAAAGTTGTCATTCAAGCTGTTGCCTTTGGATAATTTCTGTTTAATCTGCCTTATTTTCTTTCACACTAAATAAAAATGATAAATGATTATATGAAACACAATCTATTTACACAATCTATTCATGGTTACAGCAAAGAAATATGGTAATGTCTCTCCATTACCATAAACATATTGCTCTTTTGGTTTGAGCAACACGTCAGATGTAATACAGAATTGTAATAAATAAAATAAAGTTAAATTAGACTATAGCTACTATTTTGAAAGCCAAAATTGTATGAATGAAAAAAGGTATGAGAAACAATTTGATTGGATAGTAAGAACCATTTCCTGACAGCGAAATAGTTAGTTTTGACAAGAACTGAACTGAGAAAATGACAGTTCAATTGGCCAATATATGGTAAATGGCTTGCCGTACTTAGCTGGGAGCAAACGCAAACATTTTCTGCCAAGTTTCCTCAATGTGATGTTCAGATTTTATTATAAGAAACAATTAGATTTTAATTGGGATAAATTAAACTACATGTAAATTAGAGAGACTCCCTGTTTGACGCAACCTGTTAAACAATGTATGTCCAGGGTGGTCGGGGGTAGAGACACTCTTAGAGACTCTCTGATATACTCTTCGACCCCCGAGCATTCATCGTTGTTTTTTTTTGTTTTTTTTATTCATCCATCCCGCACCCCACTAGGGAGCGCCCCCCACTGTTTGGGAACCTCTGTCTTACAGCAAGATTCCAGGCTAAGGGTCTTTCTGCATGGGGTCTCCATGTTCTCCCTGTGCATGATGGGTTCTTTCCAGGTACTCCGGCTTCCTCCCACAGACCAAAAGCATGTCTGTTAGGTTGATGGGTCTCTCTAAATTCTTCTTAGGTGTAAGTGTGTGCATGCATGGTTGTTTGTCCTGTCTGTCTCTGTGTTGCCCTGCAATGGACTGGCAACCTGTCCTGGGTGATCCCACCTCTCACCCATTGACCGCTGGAGATAGGAACCAGGAATGGACAAATATGTAAAACATTTTGAACTGAACCGCTGTTTGTCATCAGTAAGATTCTGCTAGATTAGTTTGTTGTGCATTGGCATCGTATGATTACTTTGAGATTGAACAGGAAAAATAAGTTTCATTATATTCAGAACAAATCACTCTCAAGTTTTCACCTGGATCCTGTCTCGTCCAACCAGCTTTGTTGGAGATTTTTGGAACTAAAACTGTCAGTGACGTGCGGTCAGGGGAGGCAGGTGAGGCACAGCCTCACCTGTCATCATGGAAAAATTAATATATAATAATAAAATAATTTATATTGCTATTTTCACCCTGTGGTTTGTACTATAAAGTATCTATTTTTTACTTAGCTTAACCAATTCTGATGATTTTTCCATAAAATTACAATGAATTACAAATACATTTATTTAAAGTTGGTGCTGAAAGTTATTCAGGACTAAGTTCGTATTTAAGTTGAGTTTTACTTCTAAATTAAATTATATGTGTCATTTTATTTTATTAAGTACTATGTTTATTTTTAGGAACATAAAATTACTCTGAACATTTGAAATTGCTGGCTAATTACAAGTTATTTGCAGTTGAGACAGCTATAAGATTGAATCCAGTCATTCTTAGAGTTTGATTTGTGATTTTGTCTTTTCTGATAGATTTTGTAATTTTACATCCAGGATCTTCAGGAGAATTAAGCGAAACCCAAACTCATTGTTCTCAACAAAGACCTTCTGTATGACCAAGAACATGAGTCTGCTCCCTCAAGGTATTGAAGCTCAGAAGAAATGTTCTCTAAAATGTTGTCATGCTTTCTAGTTACTGCAGCATTTTAACACTAACTTATGTTTGATACAGAAGGTGATTTAGTCCTGCAGCTGCTGCCAGTTCCCCTTCCTGCCCCACCTTACTAATTTGGGAGAAGAGTTTCAGATCCATTCAGAAGGTTTCATTGATATCCAGCCTGTAAGTCAACATTCATCTCTGAATCATGCTCAAATTGTTTGCTGTTTATATAAGTTCATCACTAATGGCCTGTTTTTTCTGTCTTCTCTCTCCATCAGGTTGGGACAAACCTGGTGGTGCATCTACAAAATGTGACAACCTGTATGTCCTCATGCAGGGAGACAGGCAAAATGCTAAAGTGTCGTTAAAAATGCTCCTTGTTTAATGGCTGAAAGGTTTACTTGTAGTTTGCTTTAAAACAGACTTTTTTCATTAAATGTTTTCTAATCTGGAGTAACAGATACTTCTGGAGTTGTAGCCAAATGAATTGAAGTGATTTAACTACTTATGTTTTGTAACTTTTGTAAATGAAATTGCTGGCTCTATATATGTATCATGTGGAAATAAAAGAAGCTTTAAATTCATATGCCTTTTAATCCTGTTTTTATATAGTGAAATTTAAAATAAATATATTTTTTAACCCTACTATAGTGGTATAATAACCCTTGAGTTGGGTTATGAGTTTCAGCCCAATTTTGGGTCAATTTAACCCAACATTTGGTTAGTTGCCATGACCCAATGTGCTGGGTCAAACCCTCAACCCAACCCAGTTGAGTTAAAACAACCCAGCGCTGGGTTACGTATTGGGTTATTTTTAACCCAGCAGTTTTTACTGTGTAGGACCAATAACATGCATGGTGTCTAATGCAGGTCTTGTGAGAAATTCTGTTTCCCTGTGAAAATCTGTTCCCCCTGTGTCGGGAGCAATGAAACGTCGTAAGGCGTTAATGAAAGAGTCTGTGTCAAGGGATGAGGCAACCTCAATATGTACTGCTCTGATTGCCAAACATGTGAAGATAACTCCATATTTCTTCACAAGACTTCTCCCACGCTTCACTTCAAATGGACCAAAATAGTCCACTCCAACAAAACTAAAGGGGGGTTTCTCAGGTGTCACTCTGCTCTCAGGCAGGTCAGCCATTTGTTGCTGGCCTGCAGCTCCATGAAGCCGTCTGCAGATGACACACCTTGACATGATCTTTCTAATCAGTGCACCAGCACCAGGAATCCAATATTTCTGATGGAGCTTTGAGAGTATGTGGTTCCTACCACCATGACCCACCTCTTTATGGATATATTGGAGAATAAGATAAGCAATATGAAGATCTTTAGCAACAATGATAGGATGTTTAGAATCTTCAGACATGACAGCCCTGCTGAGACGTCCTCCAACACGCAGCACATCATCTACCAGAACAGGATTTAACTTGTATATATGACTGCTTCTTTTGACGTTCTCTCCTTTTTGGAGACAGGAAATTTCTTCAGAATATCTTTCCTTCTGACAAAACTTGATTATCTGCATCTCAGCATCCTCAATCTCTCCCAATGAGAGAAAGCCAAGCCAGTACATAGCTCACCCCTCTGATGAGCACTTTCAGACTGGGTTGTTTCAGATGCAGGCTGAAAATGTGTCTTGTTTCTTTTGTGATGCAAGAGCAATGTTTTGAATCTTAAAATCCAACCCATCACTCTGACAAGACGAGTCCAGGATGAAACACAATGAATCAGAAGAGCCAAAGGATGATCATCATCTTGTGCAGGAAAAACACCAACAGAAGCAGACACTTTGACTTCAGGGTCGTCATGTAGAGGTTCCTGTAAGTTCTCTGGGTTTACAGGCCAATCTGTCTCTGGCTGTGTAAGAAATGCAGGACCAGATAACCATGTAGTGTCATGTAGAAATTGTTGTACCTTCATACCTCTCGAGGCAAGGTCTGCTGGATTATTTGTTGTATTCACATATCTCCACTGGGAGACGCCAGAAGCCCTGAGAATCTCTGACACTCTTTTTGCCACAAAAACACGGAACCTGGAAGTCTTGTTATTAAGGTATTTCAATACAGAGGTGCTGTCTGTCCAAAACACTGAATCTAGGAGAGGTAGCCTTAGTTCTCTTTTCCACAGTATGTCCATGCGAACTGCCAGCACAGCTGCCGTCAATTCCATACGGGGAATTGTGACTGGTTTTAAAGGTGCTACCCTGGACTTCCCCATTATAAAGGAACTGTGCATCTGGTAGAGACTGTTCTGCAGCACGAGGTAGGTAACAACACCATACCCCTTCTCACTTGCATCTGCAAAATGGTGCAACTGAGCAGTGGTTGCTTTTCCAAAATCAGTAGGTTTCAAACATCTTTTTGATGCTGATGTCTAACAATTGCAATTCCTCCATTCAGCTTTTCCACTCTTGAGCAACGGCTGATGGAATAGCATCATCCCAACCTATTCCCTTCTGACACAGGTCTTGAAGGATTCTTTTAGCTATAAAAATGACAGGAGCTAGGAATCCTAACGGGTCATAGAAGGTGCTAACAGTAGAAAGGATCCCTCTTCAGGTCCATGGTCTATTTGGGATGGATATACAGAACTTAAACGCATCCGACTGTAGACACCACCATACTCCTAATGCTCGTTCAACAGGCAAAAGGTCACAATCCAGATCTAGGTTTTTAACCTCTTTGGCTCTTTCCTCCTCAGGTATTACTGCCAGGACGCTTCGGCTATTACTTATCCACTTTGTTAAGTGGAAGCCACCTTTGGCGCAGATGAGTCTAAGGTCTGAATAAAGAGATATGGCTTCCTCTTCAGTGCCTATTGAGGCAAGGCAGTCATCCACATAGAAACTGTACAGAATGGTGTCAATCACCTGTTGGCTAAAATCTGCTTCGTTGTCTTCTGCACATTTCCGCAGGGCATAGTTAGCACAACTCGGAGATGATGTTGCTCCAAATAAATGAACACCCATGCGGTACTCCTGCATGCTCTGATTGAAATCACCATCAGGCCACCAGAGGAACCTCAATAGGTCAGAATCTTCCTCTGGCACATGCACCTGATGGAACATGGCTTCAATATCAGACATCAAAACAACAGGCTCTTTTCTGAACCTAGTCAGCATGCCAATCAGGCTATTTGTTAAATCAGGACCACTCAAAAGTTGTGCATTGAGAGAAATGCCCTGGAATGATGCAGCACAGTCAAAAACGACCTGAATCTTTCCCTTGGTAGGATGGTACACCCCATGGTGAGGGATATACCAAACCTTTCCATCACTGCGCTTCAAGTCTGTGATTGGCACTCTTTTTGCATAACCTTTAAATAGAAGATCTTTCATGAAGGCAGTATAGTCTTTGTGAAAGTCTTTATCTCTGATTAACCTTTTCTTTAAGCCTAAGGCGCGTTGTTCAGCGATTGCTCGGTTATCAGGCATTCTTATGTCTCGGTCTCTCAAAGGCAAAGCAATGTTGTAGTGTCCATCACGCAAGGTTACTGTCTTACTGGCCAACTCTAGAAACTTGGAGTCTTCCTTTGACAACCCCATTTGCTCATCATGGCTGCTCTCAGGAAAATCTATCTTGAATTGTTGCTTCCATAGATTATCCAATGTAACAGCAGAAATTCTGTTCATGGTGACAGCTGACAGACAATTTGGTCTTTCACAGCATTCCCGGTCAATTGGCCCATTCACTGTCCAGCCAAGCACGGTTTTAATGGCAAAAGGTCCATCGCCTTCGCTCCTGATAACCTCTAAAGGTTCTAGGGCTCTGGACATGTTCATGCCGATCAAAAGCTCCACCTGTGCTTTAATCTCTGGCAAATGAACACGCTTCAAATGTGGCCAAATATCCAGATCTTGTTGCTTTGGGATATTATTCAGATCTACAGGCATTTTATGCTGAGTAAAGCGGTCAGGCATGTCATAATACAGTTCGCTGTCCAATCCTGCAATTTCAAGTTCAGGTACAATGAAACTGTCCACAACTTTCTCTTGTCCCATGGTGCGCAAGAGAATCTTTGTTTTTCTCCCAGTGAGATTCAGCTTATCCAAAAGACCCACTGTACAAAAGGATGCTGAACTCCCTTGGTCCAAAAAGGCATACGTTTCCAATGTTCGTTGGCCTTTCTTTGATTTCACTTTGACTGGCACGATGGGAAGTCTACAGTCCTGTTCACCGGCCCCAGTAAGACCACTAGTCTGAACTGTGACAGGAGATTTCACTACTTCAGCATCAAGTTGAACTCCATTCTTCATCTTGTGGTGGATATGGAGTATGCTTGCATGTCTGAAACCACATATTTTACATGAAAGGCGTTTTCTGCATTCTTTGCTGATGTGCCCTGTGCACAGGCAACCAAAACAGACGCCATTTCTCCTAAGAAATGAAATCTTCTCATTATGAGGTTTTCTTTCAAGCAGAGAGCATAACTCCAATTTGTGTCCACCTTTGCAAAACAAACAAATCATCACATCATTCTGATTGTCTTGAACCTCTGACGGATTATTTCTCTCAACAGCAGAAGTAGTGATGCCAAAACTACTTCCTGTAGTCCTTGGGCGAGAAAAACGTTTCCCTCCGTCTGTGCTCTTGGCTGATGGATTTGTTGATGGAGCGTCACTTAATTTTCCAAAAACAGGATCTGTAGTAATTTTGACTTGACGCTCAATAAAGAAAACAATGTCCATAAATGTTGCTCTTCGATGCTGCTTCTCCTGGATGTCACATGCTACAGTTCGCCAGTTATCTTTTAACTTGTATGGCAATCTTTTAATCACAGCAAGCATATTAGCAGGTGTGTTTAATTCAGAAAGATCATGAACCTCCTCCATCGCATTACAACACCCACGTAAGAACAAACAGCTTTTCCGTCTTCTGATTTAATCAATGGCCACGAATGAACTTTATTCAGGTAAGCAGATGCAATAACATGTCCATTTCCAAAATGCTCATACAGCATAGTCTTTGCTTTTACATATCCACCACCATCAGACATATGTTGACAACTTTTGACCAGTTCATTGGGCTGCCCCCTGGTGTACTGTGCGAGGTAATGCAGACAATCGTCAGGATCACCAGTCTTTGATTCAATGACCTGTTCAAACGAACGCATAAGGGCCTGAAAATGAAGCGGATTGCCATCAAAAGGTTGAATTTCTCTTTTGGGTAGTGAAGAGAGACTTTGTTGACGAACCAACATGCAAGTTAATTCATTTTGTTTCTCCATAATAACAGATTTTCATTGGTTGCTGATTGAGCAGCTTGCTGCAGAGGCATATTTGATATTGTTCTGCTTACAGGATGAGAAGATCCAACTAAAGGTGGAGACCTTTTCTTTGTCACATTTTGTTGCATTGGTTTTATTTGAAGCTCTGCATTTTCATTAATTTGTTTTCTCTTTGTCTGTAGAACAAAAGTATTAGCATCTGCATTAAGACTTTCAACAGCATTTCGTTTTGTTTTAAAATATGATTCCATTCCATTGGATTTCCGTGAAGCTGAGCTTCGCGCTGCAGATCCAGTTTTCAACACTTTTACTTTTGCAGCAGTTGCAGCTATTTCTGCTTCAAGTTGAAGCTGTTCTCTTCTTTTCCTAAGTTGCTCCTCCTGTTCTTCAATAGCATGCTTTTCTTTCAGCATAGTTTGACGTGTGAGCAAGGCAGCCATTTCAGCCTCTGCCCTGAGACGTGCAGATGAAGTTGATGAAACTTTGGAGCTTAACTTGCTTCCTTGATTTGAAACACTGTCAGATGGCAACACATCATCTTGAATGTCATGCTGGAAATGAGCAGATAACTGAGGCTCCATTTGTTCTTGAACCTCCATTTCTTCTCCAGTTGGAGTTTCCTGTGACCGTAACATGTCAGAGGATGGTCTGCTTGAACATTTATTTGTCTCAGAAAGCCATATTTCAACATCCTCAATAAACCCTTTGTTGTATTTAATGATACTTGAAAACCATGTATTTTGTTTATCTTTCTCATCAAGCGGAATTAAATGCAGCAAAGATTCATGCATCACAGTAGCATCCTTAAATAGGTGTGTTAACTCATCCAGCTGTGACTTCACTTGTGAATAATTTTTATCATCTTTCATTAACTCTTTAAGAGATGTTATTACATCTTTCATTTTCTTCACATGCTTTTTCCGCTCTGTTTGGATAGTTTCAATATTATTTGCGAGAGCTTTCTCAGTGAGAACAATCGTTCTTTTATCCTTTTCAGGATTCTCAACAACAGACACAGCAGATGATCCACTCATTTTTAATCCAAAATAAAGGAAACTTCCAAGTAACAGCGAATCCTTAAACTTTATTGAACGCACGCAGAGCCACAGCACACACTCGAACACCAAATCCCGCAGCCACAATCCCACAGCAAAACATAGCGGGGGGGGCGTGATCAGAACAATAGCTTCACATGGCAGAACCAAACTGCGCTTAGAAGAGCGATACGCAGCATCAAACATTCAGGTTACATACCACTGTCGTCTTCTACTTCTCTGTCAAGAGATCCTCTTTCGCAAGTGCAGTGGCGGTGGTGTGTGGGCTCGCGTTGGCGTTCCAGCTGTGCGAGAAACTCAGTTGTCGTGCCTTTTTTTGCTGACAAATATTAGCGACCATCAAACAAAGTCGCTGAGCGGCTGAGTAGGGGAGTGGTTGTTGATGCGCAAGCTGATCAAAACGTAAATCCAAGCTGCAGTTGCAACGATTTTATTGTCCATATCCAAGCAAAACGGTGTTCAAAAGCAGCATAAAAACGGATCCGTAGAGTCAAACAGTGATCAAAAACAAAACATAGCGGTCAGCAAAAAGTAGAACTCCCCCATCACCCACTCACTGAAGTCACCAAGTGAGCAACAGGTGATCTACAATCACTAATAACACCACGTGATCCCGTGGTACACCTATCCACAACAATTCTTATTTTGAGTGTTTATGAAAATTTTTATCATGACTATAATTTGTATGTTTTGATAAAAAAAAAATGTACTTAGCCAAAACATAATACATCAACATGTGAAAACAGTTATTTAACAAAATTGTTTGTGTATAACTTAATAATTTCATTTCCTGTAGTTATTAAAAGTAGATGCGGTTGAGGGTCAAGAAAACCCCCAACATCCTGCATATGTACACTATTAGAAAAAATTAAAAATGCGACACTTCAAATCTGAACTAGATTATTCTCCTCTTCAAGAAGACTCTTTATTACCATGTTTGCGATTTGTGAAACCTTTTTTCTGATTTGTGAAACTTCACTTAAAAGACCACTGAAGAAGATTTTTCCTTCCTTGAGCCATCACCATTTGCAATTACTCTTTGTAGAAGTAATGAGTTACACCACATTTAATTTCCCATTGGGATTAATAAAGTGGTTCTAAATTAGAATTGAATTTGAAAAAGACTGCATGGAACAAGTGTGAATGGTAATCTCATCTTTATTGAAGTCTCACAAATCACATAAAGGTTTCACAAATCCCAAACATGGATTAAAATATTCTGCTATTTGTTGAGAATAATTTAGTCTAGCTTTGAAGAGTCTAGGTGTGAGTTTTGGAGTTGGAGCAGCTCTCATGTGACACAGATCCAAAAAACATCTACAATAATTGAAGTTTCAATTATTGTACTTATTAAGTGTACATATGCAGGATGTTGGGGGTTTTCTTGACCCTCAACCGCATCTACTTTTAATAACTACAGGAAATGAAATTATTAAGTTATACACAAACAATTTTGTTAAATAACTGTTTTCACATGTTGATGTATTATGTTTTGGCTAAGTACATATTTATTTGATCAAAACATACAAATTATAGTCATGATAAAAATTTTCATTAACACTCAAAATAAGAATATTAATGTTATAATCACCACTGTTAAGAATAAGTCTCACAGCAATGTAAACCTCATGCTGTAGACGCCGCAGTGGAAACAGGAAAATCCACAACCTCTTTTGCTAGGAGTTTTTTCTGCAAACTGAAATAAACAGCTTCATTTAATGATTCACATTTTAGGTAACAAAGAAAATAATTCACTATACATGTCCATTTTATGTAGGGGGAACATATTATTTCAGGTGGCTGAAAGAGCTAAAATATTTTGTTCCCCCATCCTAACTTTGGCAAAAAAAGAGCAAATGTTTTCAAACTTGCAGGATTTGTTGTTGATGGTGAGTGGAATCAACACATTAAAAGACTTGCAGTTAAATTAATGTTTCCATTTTAAGGGGGGGAACAGATTTTATCAGACGCTTAAAATATTTTGTTCCCCCATCCTAACTTTGGCAAATAAAGAGCAAATGTTTTCAAACTTGCAGGATTTGTTGTTGATGATGAGTGGAATCAACACAGTAAAATACTTTGCAGGTAAATTAATTTGTTTCCATTTTATAGAGGGGGAACAGATTTTATCAGGCTGGTGAAATATCCATTCTCTCCTCTTCTCCCCCTATAACTTTGGGAAATAAAAAGTAACTGTTTCCAAATTCTCAAAAATTATATGTGATAGCATACTAGACATTTCCTTATTTTCCATTAGAACGGGATTGACCAAAAAGTTTACACTCTGATCTTTTCAGGAAGTCTTTATTTTTGTGCCCTGCTATCACCCAGCTTCCCTCCTCCTTTATCAGAAATGAAAAATTATAAATGCACACTTCGTGTTGGGAACTTGTGTTTGTTGACTGACTTTTATTTGTCAGGCTTACGAGGCAAAAGCTGAAAAAAAAAAGATCGATTCTCTTCGCGTTTAAAATAACACAAAACAGCGTAAAAAGACCTTCACACAAGACCTCGTTTATTTATGTATGTATTTTTATTTCGATAGCTGCCGATTAAACTGAAAGTTACAACATTGACATGATTATATGAGTAGTTTTTACCGAAAAATCGATCAGAAGCGCCGTGAAAATGGTCAGATCCACCGAATCCACCTCTCTGGCTGCAATGCGCGCTCCCGACACAGGGGGAACAGAATTTCTCACAAGACAGGTGTTCTGTCAGATCAGCATACATTGTCAGATAGTCATACGCTTTGCTCAGACATGTATATGCTGTCATTACCATATGATTTTATTTAATCAGCAACATAAAATCATGACGTAGATCATCATACACTTTGTTATGAACAGCTGTATGACATCCTGATTTAGCGGTTAAATAGATTAATGAGTTTTACACGGGCGTGTTGTAGTTGACTGCAGCTGCAACCAGACCTGCTTTAAATACACTTTGAAACCACGACAACGCATGTCTATCTATCTAGTTATCATGTAATATCATATTATAAACAATTTAATGACTTATTTTCGTCATAACTTGTTGCGTATGCTGAACTGACAACTCCACTGACGGTCGGACTTCTTAATGCGCATGCGCGGGCATGCGTACTAACTGCATGTATGCTATCCTGACAGCGTAGGGCTATCTGATAGAACACCGGCCCTGGTTTGGTAGGTGACTCAAGCTTCGCTGCTGTTCACTGATTGGCTGAGGGCGTGGACAAGACGGAGCAGCGAAGAGAGAAGGAAAATGAAGGCGCAACGTTTGAAACTTGCTGCAACACGGAAGTGATGGAAGATACAAACAAGTCGTTAACTAAAAAAAGATGCCGGCTTTTTTCTTTGTTTCGGATTTCAATATTCAGCGGCAGCTCGATGGAGCCGTGAGGGATGAGTTGTTTTTGTCAGTAGTGGAGCGAATGCAAAGCCTCGTTAGCCGCTTCGGAGCGACGGAGCCCCACGGTATGAGAGGCCCCATAGGCCAAAACCTACAAACTCTCTTACACGTACTATCAAACTCTCTGACAGAGTTTGATTGCAACGGAAGTTATCTTAAAATTTCAGTTTCTGATTGGACCCCTGGCAGGCTTTTCAAAATAAAAGTAGACCTCCGGTTTATGTTTGATTCATGTTTCTCTCCTGCGGCTTTAAAAATGTAAAGCTTTGTGTTAATTGATTTGCTAAATGTTAGAGCCATAAATAGGAAATATTTAAGTTATTTGTAAGATGGTTTGTTTGTATTTTATAAAATTTAGTTAGGACGATTGATATTTGTTTAGGCATTTTTATTGTGCAATTTAGTTTTATTTTGAAAGGTCCAGGGAATGAAACAGATATTGGATCTATTGCCATAACACTAAAGGAAATCATATATCTGAAAATAAATTAAAACATATGTTGGCAAAAAATTCTGTAAACCACATATGTGCTACCTCAATCAAAATTGCTGACATTTGACATTTAACAAATGACATTTAACAAATCTTTCAGATTACATAAACAATACCTTACCAGGTACTTTTCTGACTTCAGGATGACACAGGGACACCTATAAGACCAATTTTAACTGAGTTTGCACATATGTGCTTTACAGGATTTTTTGCCCACACAATAATTTTTTTTCAGATACGTAATGTTTTTTCCTGCATTCTTTTGGGAGCTTGTTGGTTCCTAATTACATATCAATCATAAAATCGGACCCTGACACCTCCCGGAACCGAATTTGGGTTTGTTGCCTCAGGGCAACATTGTGCTACCAAGGGGTCTAAAACGGCAAGTTTTCTACAGTGATTATGAGAAATGAAATACAAATCAAACAAAAACTATATTCATAAAAAAACCTTTTTTGACAAAAATAAATCAGACATGGTTCCAACTCACCAAATATAAAATAAACAACTAACTTTCATTAATAAATGGTACATTTGCGCAAATTACTAAAACGAGCATTTGTGTGTTTGTACATGTGTATGTTTGGCAGAGTTAGAATCACTAAGGATGTTGAAATTAGTCTTTTTCCCCATTATATGTTAAACATCAGGAAGGAATTGCTTGCTAATGTGAAAAAAAGTGTGTATCACATTTTTGGCACTTGATTATTGGCGTACCTGGTGTTAAGGAAGAAATTTCTAAATTGGTTAACTTTGGAAAAAGTTTGGCTCTCTCTCTTCCTCTGGATCCCAGGTCCTCTCGGCGGGCCACGTGTAGCCACAAGGAAAACAACAATGCGTGTTGACGTCACAGAATTACAGAATTTAATCCAATATGAGACAATGCATAAATTTAGAAGTAAGACAATGCACAAACTTACACCAGAAACTGCAGAACAACGGAGACATACATTCATTTACCTCACAGACTTGGAAAAGAAGGAAAGAAAGCAAAGACGTGCAAAGACATCTTTGGAGAGTTGCAAGAGCCAATCTGATCTGTTACTTCTGTGTAGAAAGTTTTATAGTAAAAGGCGTATTCCTATCTTTAATTTATTCAAACAAGGCGTATCTTTGCTCATCCAACCAGGAGCTACCTCTGACCCTCTCTCAAGCCAGAAACCCCTGCCGTGTTTACGGCCTTTCACAGATGAGTGTGAAAAGCTACAACTTCCACTGTATTGTTTTCCCACAGACAAAAGGCAGTTCAAACGATCCTACCAAACCATCTGCTGTAACTACAGGTAACATAAAGGTCAATAGGCCAGAATAAGTTACTGATTTAAAACCATAATTTAGGCCATTTGAATCAAGACATGTTAAGTTTTAAAACTAGCTTATTTTAAATTTATTTTCTCAACAGTTCCCTCTTTTAATCTCTTAATAGAGATTACACTCTAAAATATAAATTTAAAATATGCTATGTGACAATATAAGCCTAACACCATATTATAGCTGATAAATTACACCCCTCTTTTTGCATGCAACCTTCTACATAACATTTGCTGTTAAAATGTTGGCATATTCATTGCACATAAAATCAGACAGCAAAATCATATAAAGGATTAAAAACTTAAAATGTTCAAAATTGTCTAGCCCATAGTCATATCTTACCAAAACGATGATTAAAAATGCATACATTTATCAATACTTAACAGAAACTTTACCACAAATCTTAATGTAATACTTAAAATGATATTTTAGAAAAGTCAATCATATTCCTGATACAAATAGGATGTTACAAAAATATTTGTCCAAAATTATCCCTGCAATAAATGAGCAAGTTAGATACAAAATATTGCATATAAAAGACTTACAAACTATCAACTTTTGTACAACAATTTTTTCTTTTTTTTTTCACATATCTTCATTTTGTGTCTCTGTGTTCCTTGATGCTCCTTGAAGTAAAATATGAGTTCGTTGGCACGTCGTAGACGAAAACTTGGTAATAGAAAAAAACAAAGATGATCCTCTGGTCTCCAGCAGCTCATTTTCCTTATAGTTTTGAACTCAGGGTCGTCAGCTCAGTAACCGATGCTCACCTATTTAGGGATTATTGTGCCCACAGTTTGGTGAGTTTAACAAAGAGGTCGTTCCCTCTTTTCCAATTTGATGACATCAAAAGCAGAGTAGAATGAAAGAAATCCTGATGAACATCTAGGTGTGAGGTCGTCCTCCGGTCAGGGCTGAGGATCCTCAGTCACACCAGGTTGTGGTCCTTTGTTATCCAATGAGGTCATCAGCTGGTCACCATACTGGAACAAAGTCTGTCACCTATCTAGAGCTCCTTAATGTATTTTAACATAAAATAAGTAATTCCTTCCAATTTGAATTAATATTTTATTTGCACTGATTTATTAATTGATACTCTAATGTTACGACTGGCTCAGGGTCGTAACAAAAACATGAAACCATGCCGTGGTTAAAGTGCACAAACATAAGTCTTTATTAACAAAACAACAATGGATTGTGGAAATCAGCATCAGTGGTGTAATGTGAATGCTTGGATGTGTTGTATGAATGCATATGGAGATGTTGAAGTGCCAAAACAAAGACAAAATCAAAGGTGCAACAAAAGGGAAACTGAGGACTGGCCACCAAACATCTCCAGCGGCAGAGTGGACGCTGCGGAAAGCCAGCGACACTGAAGTCGGGGACAGCCAGGTTAAAATACTCTGCACGCCCAATCACCAGATCCGAGTCACCTGCAAAGGGGAGGAGCATAAAGACGGACACCAAGACACCTGCAAAACAGCCCACAAGGCCCAGGGCCGTAACACCCCCACCCATAAAAAAAAGCAGGTTCCAAAAGGGAACCCTGCTGCTGTCCAACTCGCCATGTGTAAACAAACCCAGCCACCATTAAGATGTTACTTGCACCACCAGTTGTACTTAGCCAGATTAATATGTAATGCACAGGTTCTCCCCTCCTCACTCCAAACCAGCAACTGGTGCACTCAGAAGCTCTTTTAAGGATAGGAAAAAGGAAACAGAGGGAAAAGCACAAAACAGGCTACTAAACTGGAGCGCGAGATAACGCGTCAGCTACGACATTGTTTTTCCCTTTAATATACTGAATATCTAAATTGTAGGACTGCAAAAACAACGACCAGCGAATTAATCGCTGATTTGGACACTTCAGGGAAGACAAGAAGGTCAATGGATTATGATCTGTAAACACCACAATGTTAGCGCCACCACTTAAACATCAAAATGTTTCAGGGCTAAGATCAAAGCAAACGTCTCTTTCTCAATCACTGAATAGTTCAATTGGTGTTTATTGAACTTCTTTGAAAAATAACTCACCGGCCTGCCAATACCCAGATCATCAGTCTGTGTAAGGACAGCTCCGGCACCCACGTGACTGGCGTCCACGTAAAGCTGAAAAGGACGGTTAAAGCGTGGTGCAGCCAATACAGGAGCAGCACAGAGGAGTCTTTTCACCTGCTCAAAAGCCTGCTGACAAAGAGAAGACCATTCAAACTTTATATCCTTGCGCAGCAAATTTGTTAGCGGCGCCACCACAGATGAAAAGTTTCTGTAAAAACATCTGTAGTATCCTACCAGCCCAAGAAAACGCATTAGTTCCCTTTTCATAGCTGGAACAGGAAACTGCTCTACCGCCTGAACCTTCGCTGCAACAGGGCGGACCTCACCGTGGCCAACCACACGACCTAAATAGGTAACAGTCGCCCTTCCAAATTCACATTTGGCTAGGTTGACTGTTAACCTCGCTCCCGCCAAACGAGTGAAAAGCTCCCGGATTCGCTCTACGTGCTCTTCCCACGTATCAGAGTATACCACCACGTCGTCCAAGTAGACCGCACACCCAGTCATGTCACCAACCACTCTGTTCATTAATCTTTGAAACGTCGCTGGCGCATTTCTCAGGCCAAACGGCATTACCGTGTAGGAATACAAGCCTGTAGGAGTCACAAATGCTGACACTTCACGTGCGCGTCGTGTCAAAGGCACCTGCCAGTAACCCTTTAGGAGGTCAAACTTGCTAACAAAGTTAGCAGAACCCACCTGGTCAACGCAATCATCCATTCTCGGCAGCGGGAAACAATCTGGTTTTGTCACAGCGTTAAGCTTGCGAAAATCTGAGCAGAAACGTAGGGTGTCATCAGGCTTGGGGACCAAAATACATGGAGATGCCCAACTGGACATACTCGGTTCTGCAACCCCAGTACGAAGCATGTAATCTACGTCCGCATTCAGATGCTTACGCTTCTCTAGATTCACTCTGTAAAACCGTTGTTTTATTGGTTTAGCGTCTCCCACATCCACATCGTGTTCAATCAGATGCGTGCGCCCTGGCGTGTCCGAAAACAAACAAGGAAATTCACCTATCAGCTCTGCTAACTGTTTAGCACGACCTGCAGGTAAGTGAGCCAACAACGTGTCCAATTTATCCAAAGTTTCAGAGTTTTTAAGACGCCCATGAATCAGAGCGCTGTCCAACTCATCCGTGCCGCTGTCATTCCCCACAGGTGACAGTGCGCTGTCCGTGGTGCTGAAAGTCTCGCTCCCCCCAGCAAGGCTGTTTGCGGCACACGCCGGGGTAACGCCCTTACACTGTGGGTGAAATAAATCCTCCTGAGCATAATATGGTTTCAACATGTGGACATGACACAACTGGCTTTTCTTTCTCCGCTCTGGCATTGATATCAAGTAGTTCTGGTCGGACACCTTCTCCAGAACTGTATATGGACCAGCGAACCTCGCCTGAAAAGGAGAAGTCAAGACTGGGCACAAAGCCAACACTTGATCACCAGGCAGAAATGAACGAGTCTCAGCACGGCGATCAAATAAGTTTTTCATATTCCTCTGCGTTTTAGTCAGATTCTCTTTTGCGAGTTCACGCGCCAGATACAAACGTCTTCTGAAACCATTTACATAATCCAATAAGTTTGTCGGTGGGACGGGTTCTTTAAGCCCGTCCGCCACCACAGCCAACGGACCCCTCACGTTGTGTGCAAAAACCAGTTCGTTTGGGCTAAACCCGGTGCTTTCCTGGGTTACCTCTCTGGCAGCCAGCATCAACCACGGCAAACCTTCCTCCCAGTCGCCCGCCAGTTCTGTACAATAAGCTCGCAGGAGAGATTTCAGAGACTGGTGGAAGCGCTCCAACGCCCCCTGACTTTCTGGATGATACGCTGTTGCTTTATTGTGTCGCACCCGTAACTGCTTCAAAACCTGACTGAACAAATGTGATGAAAAATTCGTTCCTTGGTCAGACTGAATGACTTTAGGGATGCCAAACACCGAAAAGAACTGGGTGAGTGCACGTACAACTGACCTAGAAGTTATTGAACGTAGTGGGTAGGCTGCTGGATAACGTGTAGTTTGACACATTACAGTGAGCAGATACAATGAACCAGCTTTTGAGCGAGGTAACGGACCAACGCAGTCAATTATTAAATGCTCAAATGGCTCAGATGCGGCAACAATTGGGCTCAATGGGAACGGTTTCAAAACCTGATTGGGTTTAGCAATGAGCTGACAGACATGACACCTCTTAATGTAAGACGACACGTCCTTTTTAAGAAGCGGCCAGAAAAAATGTCTGAGAACCCTGTCATACCTTTTACGCACACCAGAATGGCCAGACTCGTCATGAGCAACGTTCAACACTGTGGAGCGGAGATTAAGGGGAACCACTATTTGAAATACTGGCTCACCCACAATGTCAGCATGAGGCAACCATTTCCTCACCAACAACGAATCCTGCAGGAAGTATCCACATGCACAGTCCGTGATTTCAGTCAGCGGGCGCACCTGATCGAAGAGAGTCTTCAGAGAAACATCAGCTCGCTGCGAGACAGAGACATAGGGAAACTGGACAATGGAAAAGTTATTTGTTTCACACATTTCTCCTCTTTCCCGCTCTGAACACGCAACATGGCTCGAGTAACTGCGCATGCAGTAAACACATCCGGGAATTCCCTGTCATTCTCGTCAGTCTGAGAAATGACTCGTGTAATCGGCTCCGACTTAACTAGCCCATCCAACCGCACAGTGTTCGCCCACAAACGTGTCCCAGCTAGACCGTTACCCAGAATCACAGAGACTCCGTCAATCGGCAAAGCAGGGCGCACAGCCAACTGCGCGTCACCAGTAAAAAGTTCGCACTCGAGAGACACTTTATGCAATGGAGCAAACAGCACGTTTAATCCCATTCCCCGAATCGGAACACAGGCACCAGTCTCAGATTCAACCGAGAACGGCAAAACATCAGCTCCAATGAAAGAGTCAAACGCGCCAGTATCCCTAAGAATCTTAACTGGAACCTTTTCCGGATTATTTGGCAGTGACACATACCCATCACGAATGAAAGGCTGATACGAGCCGCCTACTTCAGAAGACCGGACGTTCGTCGCGTCCTTCAAAGGACTCTGCACCGGTGCAGCCAAACCAACGCCTTTAGGAGCAGTCTGAAACTTTTTCATTTCAGCCTTGAGCTGATAACAATCTGCCTTAATGTGTCCGCGTTTGTGACAGTAATGACAGACACGATCATCCCGAACAACCGGACCTTTAAACTGCCTGGCCCCATTTGACTTTGCGACAGCATCAACCCAATCAACACGGTTCCCGCTTCGCCCAAAAGAATGTCTGAGACCAACATGATCTGAAAAATCCTTATGAGTCAGCACGTATTCGTCCGCCAACACTGCTGCTTCAGACACAGTCTTAGCTTTCTGCTCATTAATGTAAGTTGCGATGTTTTCCGGCAAGCCATTTTTAAATTCCTCCAACAAAATACGCGGAGCTGATCAAAGTTTTTCACATCCTGTGCAGCGCACCACCGATCGAACAAGGCCGTTTTTACCCGCCCAAATTCAGTGTAACTCTGATTGTCGGATCTTTTATAGCGGCGAAACTTCTGTCTATACGCCTCGGGCACAAGTTCATAAGCTTTTTCCACTGCACTCTTCACTTTATCATAACTCAAACTGTCACCAGATGACAGCGAGGCATAGGCTTCCTGTGCTTTACCAGTAAATACACACTGCAAAAGCAACGGCCAAACCTCCTTAGGCCACTTAAGAGTCTTAGCCACACGTTCAAACAAGACAAAATACTTGTCTACATCCAACTCTGAAAAGGGTGGGATCAAGCGAATGCATTTATTAATGTCAAATTCCGCCGCTGCAGAACCGCTGTCCTGATCAGCAGAACCGCGCGCCGAGTCGCGTTTCAAAGCTGCCTCCAGTTCCAATTTACGCATCTCAACTTGATGCTGCATCTCCAAACGACGCATCTCCAATTCCAACTCCATCTTACGTATCTCAGGATCAACCGCCCCAATTTCAACCTGGGTATTTGGTGCAGGAGGTGGCAAAACTTTTTGTTCAACCAACGCGTCACATAATCGCCCTTTAATAATTCCCTTTTTCTCTTGTTTAACCACAGGCACTTCAAAATGAGCAGCAATGGCTATGAGATCGTTTTTAGTAGCACTATTAAACATCTCCAACGACGGATCAGCTATAAAATTGTCCAAATCGAACTCCATTGTCAAGAGGAAAAAAAACTGATCACACGTCACAGAGTGAAAAAAAACGCCAGCTAAGCGCCAAATACAGTGTGAAGTGAAAGCAAATTGAAACAAGTGCACAATGGGTCCAAAGTAACCATGTCCCCACTATACTTTACCTGCCTGCCACGACTCACCTGATCAACTGATTCCTGGCTCTTCACGTGGATCGGCGGCGGGTTTATTAAGCACCAAACCAGTAAGAAATTAATCTTACGGACTGCCCCCGAGATCACTGCTTGCACAGTGAACGCCAACCGCAAACCCCCACGACACTATCAAAACAAACAGGTGAAGTCTAAAGCGACAGCACCTCTTATCCTAGCAGGAGACACAGCCACTAAAACAGAACCATCACTGATGCACAAGCCCAAAGCATTTCACTCACCTGAAAATTGGACCAACCTACCAAACACGCCACAGCTGCCCCCAACAAGCAAGCGGGTTAACAAAGCCGCGTCCAACCCACACGATGACGTCACTGCCCACTCCTACAAACACGAAAAACAATGAGTGAAATACATCACACAATCAAACCAGCAAATTGACGAACTGTAGGATTTTAGCTTTTGACGAGCCCCCATTTGTTACGACTGGCTCAGGGTCGTAACAAAAACATGAAACCATGCCGTGGTTAAAGTGCACAAACATAAGGCTTTATTAACAAAACAACAATGGATTGTGGAAATCAGCATCAGTGGTGTAATGTGAATGCTTGGATGTGTTGTATGAATGCATATGGAGATGTTGAAGTGCCAAAACAAAGACAAAATCAAAGGTGCAACAAAAGGGAAACTGAGGACTGGCCACCAAACATCTCCAGCGGCAGAGTGGACGCTGCGGAAAGCCAGCGACACTGAAGTCGGGGACAGCCAGGTTAAAATACTCTGCACGCCCAATCACCAGATCCGAGTCACCTGCAAAGGGGAGGAGCATAAAGACGGACACCAAGACACCTGCAAAACAGCCCACAAGGCCCAGGGCCGTAACACTAATTATTCTTTATTGTTTCAAGTCATATATTGTTCTTGTTATCAAATCTTATTTTAATAGTTATTTTATTATCATAAAGTAAGAGATTTTGTGGTAGCTTTTAGTTTTATTTATTTCTCTTTAAAACTTTATTTCAAATTATCATTTATTTCCTTATGTTAAGTCTCTTCCAGTAATTTTCCTTTTGTATTATAAATCTGCTCCTTTAGAGCTGTATTTTATCAATCCTTTGACCCTCTTTTTATATAAGGCCTACATGAGAAATAAATGTTTCCTATCATGTTGAACCCAAAACTTAACTGTATTTTAGAAGCAGTTCCATAATTGTTAATTTGTAAATCTCCAATTTAGACCAATTTAATTTCAATCATCATATTTTCTATTTTAAAACCTTAAAGAATGATCAGCCTGTTTTACATGAGTAAAGTTAACCAATTTATAATATTCTTCCTTAACACTGGGAATCACCATCTGTTTATCTGATTATCTATGGGTTGTAGTGACCAGATTCACATCAGTGACAGGACTTAGGGCTGCAGGTTCTTTTTATAAGAGTTTGTAGTTCTGATTTTTTTGGTAGAATTTGAGCCAAGCAAAGGACAACATTTCCACCAGCTCCCATATCTGGTAGATTTGGCCCTGTGTAGATTTTCAAGTTGTGAGGAACACCATCTGCACCAGCCATATGAAGTACCCTGCAGACCCGTATATTTGGGTTCAGGAGGTATTGCTTCAGTCTTTACCTGCCTTGGAATGGGGCCATTTGTTCACTGATGACCAGCTCTTCACCCTTTGGGACTGAAGTCAGTTTTGAGGATAAACAAACAATGAAATAATGGTTTTACAATGGATCCTCATGTTTTCATTGGGTTTTAATTTGCAAAACATTATGTATCTGAAAAAAAAAAAATTGTGTGGGCAAAAAATCCTGTAAAGCACATATGTGCAACCTCAGTTAAAATTGGTCTTATAGGTGTCCCTGTGTCATCCTGAAGTCAGAAAAGTACCTGGTAAGGTATTGTTTATGTAATCTGAAAGATTTGTTAAATGTCATTTGTTAAATGTCATTTGTTAAATGTCATTTGTTAAATGTCATTTGTTAAATGTCAAATGTCAGCAATTTTGATTGAGGTAGCACATATGTGGTTTACAGAATTTTTTGCCAACATATGTTTTAATTTATTTTCAGATATATGATTTCCTTTAGTGTTATGGCAATAGATCCAATATGTTTCATTCCCTGGACCTTTCAAAATAAAACTAAATTGCACAATAAAAATGCCTAAACAAATATCAATCGTCCTAACTAAATTTTATAAAATACAAACAAACCATCTTACAAATAACTTAAATATTGCCAGGGGTCCAATCAGAAACTGAAATTTTAAGATAACTTCCGTTGCAATCAAACTCTGTCAGGGAGTTTGATAGTACGTGTAAGAGGGTTTGATAGTAAATGTGAGAGGGTTTGATAGTACGTGTAAGAGAGTTTGTAGGTTTTGGCCTATGGGGCCTCTCATACCACGGTGAATACCGACCAGACGCAGCTATGAGAGGCCCCATAGGCCAAAACCTACAAACTCTCTTACACGTACTATCAAACCATCTCGCATTCGCTATCAAACCCTCTTACACGTACTATCAAACTCCCTGACAGAGTTTGATTGCAACGGAAGTTATCTTAAAATTTCAGTTTCTGATTGGACCCCTGGCAGGCTTTTCAAAATAAAAGCGGACCTCCGGTTTATGTTTGATTCATGTTTCTCTCCTGCGGCTTTAAAAATGTTAAACTTTGTGTTAATTGATTTGCTAAATGTTAGAGCCATAAATAGGAAATATTTAAGTTATTTGTAAGATGGTTTGTTTGTATTTTATAAAATTTAGTTAGGACGATTGATATTTGTTTAGGCATTTTTATTGTGCAATTTAGTTTTATTTTGAAAGGTCCAGGGAATGAAACAGATATTGGATCAAACGTTAGCGATTGTGTAAAATTTTAAACTTCAACATATAAAGCTGCTGCAGCTATCAATTGTTTCTTGATATCCGATTGACTCCAGACCTTCTTTTACAGGCTAGTACCGATGAGATCTGTGGCAGAATTTTTGTCTGCATGTTTAAACTTTTAAGATATCATTAAAAATATTCCCTACAACGGTGTATTAGGGCCACTGTACATTTTAAAACATGAGAAAATTTCTAAAGTCCAGAAGTAAACATTTGCCAGACAAAACCCCAGTTTGACATTAGTCTCCAAAAATTCTAGAAAAAACACGGACATTTCTGAGTTTCAAAAGTTAAAGGGTTTTTTTTTTTTTTTTTTTTTTTCTCGAATTTTCAAAACGTTGAAATTTTTTGTAGATTAATCTAAAATTTCTGAATACTTTCTTTGAAATGTTTTGATTTTCAAACTCAGAAATATATTTGAATTTTTTTCTAGAAAAATTCTGAGATTAATCTCTAAATATGAGGGGTTTTTTGTTTTGTGTTTTTTGTTTTTGTTTTTTAGCAAATTTTTAACTTATACATTTCTCTGTTTTTTCCAGAAAATTTCTGGAGATTTCTGAATTATTTTACAAGCAGGTTTCTAAATATCAAATTCAGAAGTTTCTTTTCTGAATTTTCTGACATTAATCTCAAAATGTCACTCTAATAAATCTTCGAATTTTCAATCTCAAAGATGTCTTTGCTTCAAAAAAAGAAATTTTCTAGAAAAAAGTTTTTTGACACACATACATGTTCTTGTTTTTTTTTTTTTTTTTTAGAAAAATTTTCTAGATCTCAAAATTTCTGATTTTTTTCCAGCAAATTTTCAACTTTTCAAACAGATACATTTGAGGGGGGTTTTTTAATGAAAATTTTTAGATTAATCTAAAATTTGGGGGGTTTTTTCTAGCAAGTTTTTTATTTTTAAAAGTCAAAAATGTCTTTTCTCAGATTAATCTAAAAATTTCTTAGTTTTCTCTAGTAACGTTTTGAATTTTTAAACTTAGAAATGTGTGTATTCCAGAAAATTTCTGAGATCAATTTAAAAATTTTGAAACTTTATTCTTGGTATTTTATGTTTTTATTAAAATTTTTCTTAGTATGGCCTCTCATACTTTTGAAATTGATAAATAAAAAGCTAAATATTTTCTATGGATGATCTCAGACTAGGCCACCAGTTTGTCATTGCAGACAATAAAGATGTAAGTAGTTACATTTACTCAATCACAACTACGCTGTACTTTTTACTTTACTCTGAATGTTTTTGTTATTAGAGATGCCCCTGAACATGTAAGGCGAGGAGGAAGCTACCGCAGTATGACTTCATTTCTGTGAAATCTGCCCGTTGAGAACTTCCAGGGATGACTGGATGACTGAACTCAATAATTTATGCTCCATGTAGCTGCGGCGATCTTCTGAGGAGCAGCTTCTCATGACATCCACTGGAAAACAAGAGCTAACAGGAGCGGGAATCCACATTCCTGAGGATGGCCTTGCTGGCGGAGGCTCTCCTTCACATCCTGGTGAGGAATGTCAGATTCAGCCTTTGTCCACACACTGACACCCAGACTAATAACCAGGATAAATATGACCTCAGAGGTGCTGCTGTGACACCCTGAGGCCTTTTCTGACCAAACATCTGGCCCTTTAAGAACAAACTGATTACTTCCTGAAAGATTATTAGCTTCTTCACAAATTCTTCACTTGTTTCTTATATATATATATATATATATATATATATATATATATATATATATATATATGTATTGTTGTGAAGTTTGTCAAGATTGGTTCATTTATTATTCAAATTCATTTTGTTTAGTCAAAAAGCTATTTTCTACTGACAATGGGCTCTTTGCACCTCAGCTTCCGCGTTCGGGGTAAAGCGGCTCGATTGTTTCCGATCCAATACAAATATCATTTACATTAGGTGCTTGCAGGGCTTGGCCAAGGTTTGTACATCGATCCGAAGCCCCAACAAGTCAGCTGGAGAAAGGTTTTAGATGTTCGCCTCGTTATACATTCACTGACACGAAGGTGAGTTTTACTTAAACTTTGTGGCTAACATTAACGTTAGCTTATGCTAGTAGGCAATATTCTCGGACATTGTTCTTGTAAAATGTGCTATTTAAGTATCTAAACATTCTAACGGACAATGTATTTATCTTATTTTCAAGTATATTATGTGTGTTTATTGTCGTTAGTGTCAGAGACTAATGGGGAGGTTACGGTTCGGGCTTTTTACTTCCGAAGCCTGACGGAGCTCAACAAGCCTCATAGCTTAACAGTAGCGCAGCTCTGGTGTCAGAGATCTGGTTCAGCTGTTCAGGTTCAAAGTTGCTGCTTTTAGAAAAATATGACCGTGTTGCTTCATGTCTCCGTGTTATTTCGTTTTATTACCTTTGCATGTTTCTTGTTCAGAGCTCAGATAGGACGGTGTTTACAGCAGTATGTACAGGCGGATCAGTTGCTCGGCTTCTGGCTCTGGTCTGCTCTCTCGTTCCCATAAACTCTTTCAGGCTGAATATAGAAGTGATTCCATGGAAATAACTCAGGGAGGCTCCTTTATTTACCATCCGTATCCCCGGTAGTTTTAGGCTGATCCGGAGTGAAGTGAAGGCTGCAAACTTTGCTGTGCGGCGTTAGCTGGTAGCGACAGATATTTACAAGCCATCTTCTTAATTCAGGATCGCTTGGAAATTAACGAAAACTTAAAAGCCCATTATATTAGGAAGACAACAATGTTAATAGTATTGTTTTTTTGCATCTGAAATACGACTTAGTCTTTTCTACCAGTCATGGTAACTCAAAGCGGAAAAAAGTGAGCCGCATTAGCTCCTGGAGATGTGACGTCAACGCCTTAGGTGCAAAGAGCCCATTGCCATAAGACTAAAGGAAATCATATATCTGAAAATAAATTAAAACATATGTTGGCAAAAAATTCTGTAAACCACATATGTGCTACCTCAATCAAAATTGCTGACATTTGACATTTAACAAATGACATTTAACAAATGACATTTAACAAATCTTTCAGATTACATAAACAATACCTTACCAGGTACTTTTCTGACATCAGGATGACACAGGGACACCTATAAGACCAATTTTAACTGAGGTTGCACATATGTGCTTTACAGGATTTTTTGCCCACACAATATTTTTTTTTTTCAGATACGTAATGTTTTGCAAATTAAAACCCTCTATGGCATGGCGTTGCCCTCGGGCAACAAACCACATTTCTGTACCTCACATTGCTCTGTAATTTTATTTTGGGGGAATGATTTAAAATACCTCCAGACATATTTTTGTCCAAATAAAAGAGGTATCGAGGTTCATGTGACCTTTTACTTAGAAGAGGAGCAGTCCTTTTTATGAAGCAGAGGTGCATGCTACACCTTGCCTCCTACTTGTAAGTTATACATCACTTTTCTTTATGTTTAAAGTTGGGTCACTCTAACTAAAATATTTTAATATCTGTAAGTATGTAAAGAAGCATTATAGATCATTTCAAGACAATTTTTAAAAATAATTTATATGCTAAAACTGTGTTTTTTTTGTTTGTTGCCTCAGGGCAACATTGCGCAGTTAGGGCCCTTTTTCTCAGACAACATTATTCTAATGCGATGATATTCAATTGATTACAAAATAATTATCAAAGCCAAATTTTTTTTACTTTATTATTGACTAACAGCAACAGGAGATGGATGCAAGATCATTTCATGGACAAAAGGTGCATGGTTCATCTGGGGTCATTCCCAATGAAAATTGTAAAACCATTATTTCATTGTTTGTTTATCCTCAAAACTGACTTCAGTCCCAAAGGGTGAAGAGCTGGTCATCAATGAACAAATGGCCCCATTCCAGGGCAGGTAAAGACTGAAGCAATACCTGCTGAACCCAAATATACGGGTCTGCAGGGTACTTCATATGGCTGGTGCAGATGGTGTTCCTTACAACTTGAAAATCTACACAGGGCCAAATCTACCAGATATGGGAGCTGGTGGAAATGTTGTCCTCTGATTGGCTCAAATTCTACCAAAAAAATCTGAACTACAAACTCGTATAACCTGCACCCCTAACTCCTGTCACTGATATGAATCTGGTCACTACAACCCATAGATAATCAGATAAACAGATGGTGATTCCCAGGTACGCCAATAATCAAATGCCAAAAATGTGATACACACTTTTTTTCACATTAGCAAGCAATTCCTTCCTGATGTTTAACATATAATGGGGAAAAAGACTAATTTCAACATCCTTAGTGATTCTAACTCTGCCAAACATACACATGTACAAACACACAAATGCTCGTTTTAGTAATTTGCGCAAATGTACCATTTATTAATGAAAGTTAGTTGTTTATTTTATATTTTGTGAGTTGGAACCATGTCTCATTTATTTTTGTCAAAAAAGGTTTTTTTATGTATATAGTTTTTGTTTGATTTGTATTTCATTTCTCATAATCACTGTAGAAAACTTGCCGTTTTAGACCCCTTGTAGCGCAATGTTGCCCTGAGGCAACAAACCCAAATCCGGTTCCGGGAGGTGTCAGGGTCCGATTTTATGATTGATATGTAATTAGGAACCAACAAGCTCCCAAAAGAATGCAGGAAAAAACATTACGTATCTGAAAAAAAATTATTGTGTGGGCAAAAAATCCTGTAAAGCACATATGTGCAAACTCAGTTAAAATTGGTCTTATAGGTGTCCCTGTGTCATCCTGAAGTCAGAAAAGTACCTGGTAAGGTATTGTTTATGTAATCTGAAAGATTTGTTAAATGTCATTTGTTAAATGTCAAATGTCAGCAATTTTGATTGAGGTAGCACATATGTGGTTTACAGAATTTTTTGCCAACATAATATATTTTAATTTATTTTCAGATACATGATTTCCTTTAGTGTTATGGCAATAGATCCAATATATTTCATTCCCTAGACCTTTCAAAATAAAACTAAATTGCACAATAAAAATGCCTAAACAAATATCAATCGTCCTAACTAAATTTTATAAAATACAAACAAACCATCTTACAAATAACTTAAATATTTCCTATTTATGGCTCTAACATTTAGCAAATCAATTAACACAAAGTTTAACATTTTTAAAGCCGCAGGAGAGAAACATGAATCAAACATAAACCGGAGGTCCGCTTTTATTTTGAAAAGCCTGCCAGGGGTCCAATCAGAAACTGAAATTTTAAGATAACTTCCGTTGCAATCAAACTCTGTCAGGGAGTTTGATAGTACGTGTAAGAGGGTTTGATAGCGAATGTGAGAGGATTTGATAGAACGTGTAAGAGAGTTTGTAGGTTTTGGCCTATGGGGCCTCTCATACGCAGCTGACGCCGCTGCTGCTCTCCAGCCAGGTGAGCAGTTTGGAGATATATCTGTCTGGTTTTTACTACATTTAAGGTTGCATACACACAGTCATGGAAGACATTTAAAACACAAAGTCTGCTGTATTTTTATTGCTCAAACACAACATGAGCATTTTCTGAAGACACATTACAGTTCTAAATAACTCAATATTGTACAGCATTTTACCTTCGCTTGCTTCTTATCTTTGTGTGAATCTACGTGCTTCGATTGTTTCTCATTTTGCTGTTGCATCTGAGTTTCCCCCGTTGCGAGATAATAAAACATATTATATGACATCCTATTATTGTAAAATGGCTAGATATCAGTTCTCTAATCAAATTATGAATTAGTAATTGTAGAATGAACAATAAACCTGAAGAAAACGATAGTGGTATTTTATCCATGGCTGTATGCATGCATAGGTCTAAAACTTACAAGTAATTACATTTTGTCTTTAATTTACACTATTCCAGTTATTTATAATTCTGTATAGTTGGATGGTAAAAAAAGTGTTTGCATGTATATATAAAGTAACATGTCTGTTTTAAATAGTTCCTTATGTGTAACTTCCACATTAGTAACTGTTATTTATCTACAGTTATGTGCTATAAGCTATAACATCTGATTACTTTTCCCAGGTAGCAGAATGAGAGCAACATGGCTGACATGATGGAGAACGATGAGGAGAACCATCAGAACAGGATCTCCTTCAGGAGGAAGCAGCTACCAGCAGATATGGCAGAGCTCCATGGAGAATTGAGACAAACAGAAAAATAAAAGTTGTTCTCTCAGTGAACAAAGTCTCTATTTCTGCTCACTCCACACATTATTGTATATACTGTAGTTTATATGGCATCAAACTCCTAATACAATCCTCCCAAAATGTGAGGAGCTTTAGCCAGAGTGAAAATAACATTATATTATATAAATATTTCATTGACCTTAACATTGTAGATTACCAATGAAGCCATCCGAAACTGAATACGTTATTCAGCAAACCAAACATTTTGACATTATTATCAGGGTTACTATTAACAAGAACCCTAAATACAAATCATGTTAGTTTCTAGTTTATACATCATCATTCTATCCACTCACTGTTTATCTGTCTTCCTGCAGAATCTTCAATGTAAGAAAGGGAGAAAATGTGTCCAAAACCTGTAACCTTAATTAGTGATAAATAAGACTGAGTTTAAACTTTAAATTCTTAGTGTCCAAAATGTGAAAACATGGAACTAGAACCAGTCAGATTGGAAGGAATGTGGTTTTATTTGTTCTCAGTATACCTTGGACATCAGGTGAATCATAATTAAACGTATTGAGAAGTTAAAAACAACAGACACATTTTTTTTATCAGAAATGTTTCATCAGCATATTGAACACCGACCAGCAGTCAGGAAGATGGACACTGATGAGATCCTACAACCCAAAGGCTGCACGAAGAACCACGATGGTCTGCGGCGGCAGTTTACCAACATGAAAACACATTGAAATATATTATAAATTAATTCTGATATTTGTAAGTTATTTGCAACACCCTGATTGACATTAGCTCATGTATATTCGGCACTATTACAAGTTTTATCGTAGTTTAATACAAAAATCATCGTTAGCTCACCTGAACCGTCTGAGCCACCTGCTTTCCTGCCGCTGCAAGGCGGAGATCAGCTCCTCCTCACCACATCGCTGCTTTCCTCCCACTGTCACATTTTCTTTTAGTCTCAGAAAAATCGCAATCAGGCTATAAAAAATAGCTCAGCTCTCTCTTCTTCTTTTGTATCAGAAAAACAACAACTCGCCTTAGGTCGCATGTAACGAAGCACAGCACGTCGCTGCTGGAGGCGGGGCGCTACACCCCCCCGCCACCCTGCAACAGAGCCAAGTGGGCCGGTGGAAACGCAGTCACTCCGAAACAGAGCCGAGCCGAGCCGGGTTGTTGAAGTAGAGCCGGTGGAAAAGGGGCATAAGTCATAAGTCAGTGCCTCACCAGCAATGAACCTCACTGCACGTCACTGAAAACTGTAGATGACATATTTGAAATGATTCACAAACTACATTCAAATTATTAAAATAAAATAGCAAAACCTTGAAAGTCAGTAGCTTTCATATGTAACCAGGATGGATATTTTTTTACTGTTGCATTTGAAGGACTTTGCTTAAATTGAGTTTTAATTCTAGTTATTTTTTCATCTGCTTACTTAGTGCACGTTAATGCATCAAAACTTCAAATTATTGTTGCTGATTGAATCAGAAGCTGTTCATTTATTTCAAAAAGTGCTTCAACTACAATTCATGTTGATGTGAAACAGCAACATTTACTCAAGTACAACTGTTTGTTCTACTAAAATGTTTAAATGTTTTGTGGCAACGTAATGAGTATGTAGGTGCCAAATATTAAATATATTGGCAGTGAAGAAATTAGCCTTTAATGACAATAATAATAATAATAATAATAATAATAAATATGGAGAAAGCAGATATTTTCTTATTCCTCACTGGATATAGTAGTGAGGTAAAAATAAGCATAAGTATAAAATATCAATTATCTTTTTCATTACAACTTTGATAAACACTTAAGTTTAGGATATCAAAAAAGCCATTTGGACTGACAGAGTGGTATTGATTCTGAAATCTCATAGAAACTAACAGATAGTGAGGGAAACGTGAGATTTTATTTTTTTAATACTTTTAAAAAAAAAAAAACAGCAGACCAGTAGGTGAATTCTTTCAAAATCCACCCAACAACAATGAGTGAAATTCAAGTTTAACTTTTACTTTTACTTATTTTCTGTAAAAGTCACATTGACATAATTTTACAAAGTCAATGTGCCTTTGTAAAATTATGTCAATAATTACATGTACAATGTTCACATATACACAGAATTCATAATTTGCAATAAATACAGTAAGAAAAGTTAACAAAATGCAAACAAAGAAAAAATATTTATTATACCTAATCCAGAAAAGAATTGCTTAAATTGTTAGAAAGTTGAGTTTGAGCTGGATTAGAACCTTAACAAAGAGTAATGGGGATATAATTAGTCCAACTAGGGTGCTATTAAAATCACTGGGAATGTTAAACTGGCCAGGTAATTTGGTGACATAAAATACAAGCAGCCAAATTCACCCTACAAAGAATATGTGTGAAAAGTACTACAGCATGTCTTCTAATGATGCAACCACTTAAAGTCTAAACATCTGACAAAAACGGAAAGCGAGATGCCAGTTCCTTCAGAAATTGCAGTTTCCATTACTGTAAGTCCAAATTCACCAGTGTTAACTGCAGAGCTTTAGCATATGCTGTGGAGGATAGAAGCATTTCAGACAGCAGTTCACAGGCCATATGTGTGCATAGGTATAAGGGTGTGCCATTAGTACCTCTGGGGTTGTTGTGGAAGATGCAGTTGTTGGCGCAGGTGTCAGGGTGGGAATCCCAAAAAGAGGAGGCACAGCAGCAGAGAGTAGGGAGCTCCAGCTTCATCTGAGACAAACGCTCCTTCATCTGAGCTCTCAGAGCTTCGACAAACCTGCAGAGAGTCACATACAGGTTATTATTCAGCTCAGAAATGCTTACCGGCTGCTTTCTATTAACTGCAAGTAGCAATTTGGCTGTTTGCACATTAAAACAGATGAAGATTAAACACTGAGGGCTTTTATTTCATGTTAAAGCAGCTCAAAAAGGAAGATTGCATGGCTGCAACTAACAATTATTTTAGTTATTAATTAATTTACTATTCTGTCAATTAATCAATTATTTGTATAAAAAATTGGCAAATTTTTCATTATCTTTTTATACATTAGAAATACATAAAAAGATGTAAATAAACAAATGATTCAATTCCTTTTCTAAATAAGAAAATAGACATTTTATTGCCTAAAATGAAATAACAGAGCATTCTTTTAGTGAACTCTTGATCATTTGTAGCAAAGGATGCATTTGATTCAACAACCCTTTCTGATTGACTTAACATCAACACAATGTAGGCCTGAAATGTTGATGATTTTTAGATTAACTTGGATGCTTAATAGATGATTATTTTTTTCTTACAGTATTTGAATAAGGCGATCGGGCCTGGTGCAACATGTTTACATTCAATGTTTTTTTTTTCTTAAATGCACACTGTATATATTTTTTGTGCAGTTTTGCTCCAAGTATGCTATTATTTCAGCAATTAGGGATGCAACTATTACTAGTTATTGATTAATCTATCGATTATTCTGATGATTTATTAATTGAATTTTTTTAAAATGGGCACATTCATTTAACCACTTAAGCTTTTTTTACACAATATTAGAAATACATTAAAAACAAAAATAAAGAAATCATTTCAGGGTTTCCCCCAGTGTATTATAAGCCTGGTGGCCGCTGTTACGTCAATCCGCGTTTCCCCATCAGATACGGTTCCCCCTGCGTCTTCTTGCCGCTCTGCACCACCCAGGCGGCAAAATACGCGCGTGCTTGTTATGAGCGCTGAGAAAGCACGCGCTTGTTCAGCGCGCTTATCTGGAGAACTACGGACACCGCAAAAGCTCAAACAATCTGTTTCGCAAAGTTGTCACACTTTATTCACGTTTTTGTGAGAAAATAATTATAAAAATAAATATTTATGTGTGTGTGTGTGTATATATATCTATATATATATATATATATATATATATATATATATATATATATATATATATATATATATATCTATGTAGATATTAGAATAGATAGATAGTGTTAAGAAAATAAATTTCAAGTATGCTAGTTTTAAAACTTAACATGTCTTGATTGAAATAGCCTAATTATAGTTTTAAAATCAGTAACTTATTCTGGCCTATTGACCTTTATGTTACCTGTAGTTACAGCAGATGGTTTGCTAAGATCGTTTGAACTGCCTTTTTGTCTGTGTGGGAAAACAATAAGTAGAAGTTCTAGCTTTTCACACTCATCTGTGAAAAGCTGTAAAACAGCAGGAGTTCCTGGCTTTAGAGAGAGGGTCAGAGATAGCTCCTGGTAGGATGAGCAAAGACACGCCTTATTTAAATAAATTAAAGATAAGAATACGCCTTTTACTATAAAACTTTACACACAGAAGTAACAAATCAGATTTGCTCTCGCAATTCTCCAAAGACGTCTTTGGACATCTTTGCTTTTCTTTCTTTCTTTCCTTCTTCTTCTTTCCATTTATGTCAGGTAAATGAATGTATGTCTCTGTTCTGCAGTTTCTGTTGTAATTTTATGCGTTGTCTTCTATTGGATTAATCTGTAATTCTGTGACATCTGCACTCATTGTTTTTTTGTGGCTACACGCGGCCTACCGGGAGAACCTGGAATGAAGAAGTTCGAGCCAAAGAGTTTCTTTCTTAAGAAATATTATAACCTAGAATCTTCTTCAACAATAGATAGATAGATGCGTTTTAGTGCTCAATATTACCCATCACATACCATTCCCCCTGTGTTTAAGGGGGGAACAGTATCTGATGGGTGATACCGTTCCCCCCTTTTAACACAGGGTGAACCGTATGTGATGGGGAAAGGCGGATCAACGTAACACCGCCATGCTTTACTAGCCCCCCGCCCCACCAGGCCAAGCGTTGCTTGTTTTTGTTATTAGAAATTTTTGTTATTTTGATTTAATAATCAAAATAATAATAATAATTTAATTTTTTTATAATTTAATCTGGATTGAAAATGTCTCTGTTGTTCTGAGCGTTTCACTTACAGAGCAAATTTATTCCTAAAAGATAAGTTTATAGTTTATGCATTTAAAGCCGGGAGAGTGGACAAATCACACAGCTGGTGCCTCTGCACGTTGCCTCGCACGCTGCTGCCATTGCTTGATCTCTTAAGTCTACCTCAGTGTGGATCGCGCGCGCCTCCTTTCACACAAACTGGACACTGGCTGACCTGTATTGATATTTACATCAACCCCCTGCATGGAATTTTGTTTCTTTGGCTAACTCCACATCAAAGTAAGAGTTTAAAACTCACCGCATTACCTCTGATTGGGCAGCTCAATATGAACTGCAGGAATAACTTGTAGTCACGCTTTCAGATCGGTGAGAATGATTTATCTTTGTGAACAAAGAATTATGTGGGGCGTTTACATCTCAACACGCTGCCCAGCGTCTGGCTCTGTCTTCCCTGTAAAGTTTATGTATGTGTTCCCGGTTGGCCGGTGTGTTAGGTGTTAATGAACCAGCGCTAACCTCATCATGCAGGTTCAGCCCAGTGAAGAGCTTTCACGCTCTCCTCGTAGTCACGCTTCACCCTTGTTATATTTTTTTTTTTTTTTTTTTAGTATTATTTTTCCAGTTACATGATGCATATAAGATGCTTTGTCCACTTAGTCAGCCAGAGTTAATGTGCCTGGCCATGCGGAGATCTGAGAAACTCGTCCCACAAACTTGAGCAACCCAAGGCAGTTTCTGTGACTCTTATTAAAAACTCAACAGACACGAAATGGAAGAGCTACTAAAGCCACATTAGCAGCATTACATTAAATTACTGGCAATGTTTTCCCGTAGCATAAAATCACCCAGTAGTATTTACTATTCCTGTTTACTTAACATCTTTTAATACAAAAACATGGTAGACCACCTCAGCTCCCCGACCACCAGGCTTAGCAAGTTTTTTGGGGGAAACACCTAATTAAAAAAAAAAAAAAAAAAAATCTATTTTATTGCCTAAAGTAAAGCTAAAACTATGCCACCAGAGGAGTTTTGATAAAACATATTTACAGACAAAGGTGATGCTATATATATATATATATATATATATATATATATATATATATATATATATATATATATATATATATATATCTTGCACCCTGCTGTTATGTGCTGGACTGTCTCAGAGGCCTCCTTGCACAACCTACACCTTGGGTCTTGTCTGGTGTGGTAGATCTGAGCCTCTATTGCTCTGGTGTTTAGGTCCTGTTCCTGGGTGGCCAGGATGAGGGCCTCTGTGCTGTCCTTGAGTCCAGCTTTCTCCAGCCATTGGTAGGATTTCCTGATATCAGCCACTTCAGTTATTTGTCGGTGGTACATCCCATGTAGGGGCTTGTCTTCCCATGATGGTTCCTCCAGCACCTCGTCCTCTGTTCCCCATTGCCTGAGACATTCGCTGAGCACATCGTCCGTTGAGGCTTTGTCCTTGATGTATTTATGGATCTTGGATGTTTCATCCTGGACAGTGGCTCTCACACTCACTAGTCCTCTGCCTCCTTCCTTACGGCTCGTGTACAGTCTCAGGGTGCTGGATTTGGGGTGGAACCCTCCATGCATGGTTAGTAGCTTCCGAGTCTTAACATCCGTGGCCTTCATCTCTTCCATTGGCCAGCTAATTATTCCGGCAGGGTATCTGATTACTGGTAAGGCATAGCTGTTTATTGCACGGATCTTGTTCTTGCCATTGAGCTGGCTTCTCAGGACTTGCCTTATTCGTTGGAGGTATTTGGCTGTGGCTCCTTTCCTTGTGACCTCATCGAGGTTGCCAATTGCTTGTGGTATTCCCAGGTACTTGTAACTGTGCTCTATGTCTGCTATCGTTCCCTCTGGGAGTGAGACCCCTTCTGTGCGGACGACCTTCTCTCTCTTTGTAACCATCCGGCCACACTTCTCTAGTCCGAATGACATCCCAATGTCAGTGCTGTAGATCCTGGTGGTGTGGATCAGTGAGTCGATGTCTCGCTCGCTCTTGGCGTACAGCTTGATGTCATCCATGTAGAGGAGGTGACTGATAAAATCACTCCAGAACATCAGGGACATCTTTTATATTTAACCAGAACTCCAGATTACTTGAGATCTTTGCTTGGCTCTGGGAGTTTAAGGGAGTCGAGAATGATAACTGACTAATCTCTGAGTAATCTCTACAGTATGCTCACTGCTACACAGATTAACATATTTCTACAGCTTCGTTAGAGTCAGAATGAATCAGTAGGTCATACATCAGTTAGATTACCTTGCAGAGTTTTTCCACTTCTCATTGTTCCTCTCCTTCTCCTCCCTCTTTCTCTTCTGCAGCTGTATAGCTCTCTCCTTCTCCTCCTCCTCCAGCGCCAGCTGCTCCAGAACCTGCCGTTCTCGCTCCTCCAGCCTCTGTCTGGCCTCCAGAAGCGTCCGAGCTCTCTCCAACTTCATCTCCTCGTCCTGACGAAGCTTTTCTTTCTCTGCTTTGATCCTTAAATGACAAAATTTCAAAATAAAAATCTGACCAAGATTACTTTTTCCCTTCTGTGAAGCACTATAAAAAGAAATTACTGGAATCCACTTAATTGAATTGAATCCAACTCAATTTACTAAGTTTATCCAGCTCAATACATTATGATCATCCAACTCAATGTATTGAGTTTTTTTTTAAATGAATTCATTAAGTGTGACAAATGACGAATCTAAGTCAGTCTTACTAAAATAATTTAGTTTACTTCAAATAATGAAGGAAATTAATAAATGATCTCCTTTTACCAGGGTTTTTTGGTTCAGGCAGGACAGGAATTTCTGAACTTTATAAATCAATAAAGTTTTAGAAAATGAACTTCATAAGGCTACTGATAAGTTACAATTTTGGAAGGCTATGGGTTATGGTAATCAGTTAAATGAAGTCTAAAAACAGCCTGGTTTATTTCAGATTTTCTTCAGTCTTTTTGTCACATGTTTTCAACAGGGTTTGGTTCCATCTGATTGGCAAAAATCTATAATTAAACCAATCCCAAAGTCTCAAACTGCTGATTCTCGAGTACCTATGAACGACAGGGATTCACTGAAGGAATTCCTTGGCACTGCATTTTTACTTAGATGAGTTTATAAACTTTACTCAAGTGTTCTAAATTTTTGTAGTTCAATCATTTTTGTCTCTATGCACACCCGACCTGGGTGTAAACAGACCTGGTAAACTGGTAAACAGACCTTGTTTACCAGTTTTTGGAACCCGACCAGAACCCCTCAGTGTTATTACGTTGAGAAACAATGAGATTTGGTTAAGTATAAAAACAGACTTTTCATGCAGAAAATGATCAAATGTTACAAGCCATACATGTCATACAAATGGAACAGATACAGAGTTACATTGACCGTCCAGCGCTGGACCATACTTAGCACACCTTATGGATGGAACCAAGTGAGACAAAGATTGTAACGCGAGTTTAGCTTTTTATTCTTTTCTGCAATCTGTACCCTCCCTAAACAGTAGTCTAATCAGTTTCAGTCTGTTTATGTATGACTGGTGACAGCTTACATAACACAAACATGGTTATATAAACTGCAGCGTGTACGTGTAAGCAGATGAAGGAGATAGAGGAAAACACAGAATCCATAACAAAATGAAAGGTTAGTTAAGTACTTAGGATCTTGTAATTTATTAGCAGAGAAACAGCTAGATCAATTGGACCAGAGGTGCCCAAACTTTTTGAGACCAATATCTACTTTTTCTCTCATCAGCCAGCTGAGATCTACCACATCACACAAAGATATAAAAATTGTAAATGAAACTCTATTGAAATATTTTACATGCAATTATACATCAGTTATAGCAGACATATTAAACTGATATAAAACCTAATGCAGTAACTTCCTCATTGAAATTCTGACACTGGGAGTAGGCCTGTCGCGATAAACGATAAATCAATTAATCCCATGATAAATTAAACCTATCGACCTCATTTTAAATATCAGCTTTATCGTCTCTTCCTGCCTTTTTTTCTTTCTGTTGATGACACTGAATGAAAAAAAGGCTCAACTCCAGTGCTCTCCACTGACCCTCCCTTCCTCATTTTCTTAGTGTAATGTCCAGCGCACACTACACGAGTTGTCGGATCATTGTCGTACCATTTTCAAAACCTGAGAGACACATTAGCCGACAGAAATCCTAGGTATAACGGTTCGATCGGGTTCGTCGTGCCGTGTGGTGTCCAGCCACCTGGGCACAAAATAAGGGCTACAAGTCCAGTTAACTAATTTTAAAACCAGGCATTAATCATTGCTTTACTAGAATCTACCTGTGATGCATGTGGCTAGAGTCAGCTTAAAGTCCTGACTGAATGAAAATCATTATAACCTATTTATGTTAACGAAGAACAGCTGAAAACTTACAGGGTTTATCAACTGCGGTAGCAATTTGGCTCCAACTCCTCTCCTTGTCATTTCTATATTCTTTGCACAAAATGTTGGATAAATATTAATGTTGTTTTCCACATATCATCTCCGATGTCCGCTGGACTTCGGGTTGCGCCCGTCAGCTGTTTGGGATTCCCCTCGTAATTTTCCCTCAGCAAGCATGGAGGAGAATCCGCGCTCTCTGATTGGCTACCTGTCACATTCAGCGTTAAAGCTCCCAGTCGGGGAAAACCCTTGATTTAGATCGGAGCGGCCACGATGATCTAAATCACACTACAGGATGATCGGTTCCGAAATCACCAGCGAGAATCTTAGATCAGCCAACGTTCTAAGATTGTCATAAGGGAAAAATGGGGCAAAAAAAATGCTGTAATGTGAACTACTGCATTAGGTAGTCGGATGTGCCCATGTTCTCTATCTAAATCTAGTGATTACCGAGGGCAATACAGTATACAGACTTCATAATCTGCACTCTTTTGGTTGAATGCAGTATTTATTTCCACTTTGGCTTTATGTTGTTTAGTTTTTATTCAAGTACATTTTTTGTTAATGGAGACTGAGAATCCATTTTATTTTTGTTTTTGGTTGTTTTGTTTATTTAGTTTATCAGTTCCAGTGTTATGTGTTCTTTTGAAAATAAAGTGTATCTATATATGGCAGGAAATCGCATGCATTATTAGTCATTTCCATTAAATCAGTGTCAAAAGGTCTTGAAACAATATTATCGTTTATCGTAATAATTTTTTAGACAATTGATCGCTCAGCAAAATTTGTTATTGTGACAGGCCTAACTGGGAGGAGGTTACTGGTTTCTCTTAGTCAGAAGCAAACATGAGGCCAACAGGAGTCAGTCAGTTATGGTAGATTTGAAATTTGGTTTGATGACCTCAAATGAGAAATTGCAAACTGATAGGAGGAACCAAAGAGTACAGTTAAGTTAAAAGTACATCTTATGAAGTTAGGATATTTTTCCTCCAACAACAGGTTCCAGAGGTTCGTTGCTATGGCGGCGCACATAAGTGCAGCGGCTTCTCAAGCTCCTCAGATTAGCAGCACCATGCCAGACTCAGCTTTCCAGATCAATGGTCTTCAGTTATTCCGAGCGGACCGCGACCAACGGTCAGGAAAAGGACGGGGAGGAGGACTCTGTATGTACGTGAATGAAGGTTAGTGTACTAACTGTGGACTGGTTAAAAGCTGCTGCTCTGAGGCAATAGAACTCATGACAGAGAAATGTCGGCCATACTATCTGCCTCGGGAGTTTACTGCGGTGTTCGTCACCATTGTTTACATCCCGCCGGGTGCTAACGGCAACAAAGTATTGAAGGAGCTACATGACACCATTAGCTCACTGCAGATGAAGCACCCGGAGGCGTTTTACGTGGTTGCGGGGGACTTTAACCACGTGAAACTGACGGACAGTCTGCCCAGTTTTTACCAGCACATCACCTTTCCCACAAGCGGAGACAACACTCTGGACTGTGTGTACACCAACATTGACGGTGGGTACAGAGCCCTTCCTCGTCCCCATCTTGGCCTCTCCAACCACATCTCCATCGTGCTGGCGCCAGCATATCGTCTGCTGATGAGACGCATCAGACCAACAAAGAAGACAGTCACTGTGTGGCCCAGAGATGCAGCCTTTGTGCTCCAGGACTGTTTTCAGTGCACAAGATTGGCAGGTCTTCAGAGAGGCAGCTACTAATGAGGGAGAGGTGGACCTGGAGGAATACACTTTCTCTGTTCTTGGCTTCATCTTCAAGTGTGCTGATGATGTCACCACCACCAAGACAGTAACCTGTTACCCGAACCAGAAACCCTGGCTTAATGCTGAGGTGAGAGCTCTGCTGAAAGCTCGGGACACTGCGTTCAGGACAGGCAAGGCATCAGCACTCCAAGAAGCAAGGAAAGAACTGGCTGCAGGCATTGTGAGAGCCAAAGCCATACGCCCAGAAAATTCAAGGTCACTTCACCACCAACGACCCCCGGCGCATGTGGAAGGCCATAAAGTACATCACTAACCACAACATCCGGGGTGCACAATGTCCAATGGACCCCTCACTGCCAGATGCACTCAACAGGTTCTACGCCCGCTTCGAGGATCCTAACACCTCCCTCAGCATCAGAGTCATTCCACCACCTGGTGACACGCATGTCTGTGTGACAACAGATGTGAAGAAGTCCCTCCAGGAAATTAACCCCCGAAAGGCTGCAGGCCCCGTCAACATCCCAGGGCGAGTACTGAGGCACTGTGCACATAAGCTGTCTGAGGTGTTGACGGACATTTTCAACACCTCACTCACTGTCATCATCTTTAAGCCCACCTGCTTAAAGACCACCACTATCGTCCCCAAGTGCTCCACAGTGACGAGCCTGAATGACTACCAGCCCATAGCCTTAACATCAGTAGTCATGAAGTGCTTCGAGAGGCTAATTATGAACCACATCAAGGACTCCATCGACGTCACTGTGGACCCCCATCAGTATGTCTACAGGAAGAACCGCTCCACTGCTGACGCCATTTCATCGGTGATCCACACAGCCCTCACCCATCTGGAGAGCAGGAACTCTTACATAAGTCTCCTCTTCCTGGATTTCTCCTCAGCATTCAACGCCATCAACCCACAGACCCTGGTGCAGAAGCTCTCCTCTCTTGGATTGAGTTCTACACTGGGGAACTGAATTTTGGACTTCCTGACAAACAGACCTCAAACTGTCCGGATCAACAACAACGTCTCCTCATCCATCACCCTCAGCACTGGCTCGCCGTAGGGCTGCGTGCTGAGCCTCCTCCTCTTCACTCTGCTGAAGTATAACTGCTCAGCAAGGCATTCCAACTGTAATATAGTGAAGTTTGCCGACGACACAGCAGTAGTGGGACGCATCATGAACAGTGATGAGTCCAAATACAAAGAGGAGGTGGAACACCTGGTGCAGTGGTGCAGAGAAAATTACCTCTGCATCAATGTGAAGAAGACCAAGGAGATGGTGGTGGATTTCAGAAGGAACAAGGATCCTCTTCAGCCCTTGTACATCAGAGGAGCAGCTGTGGAGGTGGTCTCCAGCTACAGGTATCTGGGTGTGCATATATCCAGTGACCTCACCTGGAGTACCAACACTTCCCATCTGGTCAAGAAGGCCCATCAGCGTCTCTACTTCCTCAAGAAGCTGCGGACAGCTGGACTTGGGAGCTCAGTCCTGAGGAGCTTTTATCGCTGTGTGGTGGAGAGTGTTCTCTGCACCTGCATCACTGTGTGGCACAGCAGCTGCACTGCTGCTGAGAGGACGGCTCTACAGAGGGTGGTCAAGGCTGCACAGAGGACTGTGGGGAGCAGCCTTCCCTCCACCTCAATGCAGGAGGAGGGCGCTCCTCATCATGAAAGACTCAACCCATCCTGCACACAGGCTGTTCCAGCCGCTCTCCTAAGGCAGGAGGCTGAGGAGCATCCAAAGCAAGACCATCAGGCTGAAGAACAGTTTCTTCCCTTCAGACATCAGACTCCTGAACTCAAGCTGCACCAAATGCAGCTTCACCTCATAGCTTGAGACACATAGACACAGACACATAACTACATCACTTAATCTACTTTATGTTAATTTGTTTATTTTATTTCTTTATTTATTTAATTTTTGTGTAGTGGATTTCTTTATCTGGGACCTGAGTACAAATTTCATACCACAAACTCCCAAGGTGGTATGACAATAAAAAATCCTTGAATCACCTCAAACCAGATGATGGATTGGATTTTATTTCAATGTAATTTGTGAATGTTAACTCCTCATTTTCAACAGCAGAGCTGTGCAGGTTGAAAAAGCTTGTCATTTTGGAGAAAATCTCATCAACATTTCCACTACATACGAGATGAAAATAAATAGCATGTTTGATAGAGGAAAAGCTGTAATGAGCACAGCAAAGTTAAACAAACAAAGTTAAACTGAGTCAAATATTGTTGTGGAATATAAGGTGTAAACTGAGTTGTATAGATCTTGTGTTTGCCCAGCATTAGATTACGGAACAAGAGTCTGAGGTTACTGTCAACAACCTTACAGTGAAAAAGTTCAGTGTTTGTGTTAGTTTTTTTAGATGTGCATAGAAATACTCCTAAAACGGCATTAAATTGCGATATGGGTTGGGAACCATGTGAAGTTAGATATATTGTAGATATGGTCAGACTGTGGAGGAGGTTTGTTAATATGCCAGATCATCGATTAACAAAACGCATTTTTCTTTCACAAATAGGTATACTTGGACCAGACAAATTGAGAAGATATTTGAGGAGGCAGACTTTCAGTACATTTATAGGAATAAATTAAGATATAATATTGAACAGCTTAAACAGTTTTATTTTGAAGTTTCTAAGCGCAAGTGGGAAGTCGATATCTTACATAAACCAAAATTATGTACTTATGTTTTACTGAAGGATGCCTGTATGGTCTTGAGTCATATATATCATGGACCTTGTCTAAAAGATGACGGTCCATGTGCGCCCAGTTCAGACCTGGCACTTTGCCTTTGGCTTTGGAGACTGGATGTTTTCGTTCAGTGCCAGAGCATAACCAAAGATGTTCTTTGTATTATTTGGGGGAAAATGCAGTGCACTTTTTGTTTTACTGTCCTTTGTACGTGAGTTTGAGAAATTATTTATTTACTAAAATATTTTATGTTTATCCAGATTTCTTTTATTTAATGGATGAGGATAAAATGTGTTAATTAAGTATTTTGTGTTTCTGTTAGCACAGTTTATTTTGAAGGACTGGCACTTAAGAAAAAGGACATTTGTTGTTTAAAGAATATTTATGTCCATCCGCATGTTTGTATATGTTTTTATTGTGTCTTGTAAGCCCATATGAGCTGGGCACTTGCAAAAGGGTGTATGACACATATGAAAATAAAGACTATCTATTAATTTATGAATTATTTATTAGAAAAAAATTAATGATTTGAGTAAGAGCAACTTAATGTGTTAAACATAACACATTAAACATACTTAATGAATCAAATTATAAAAACTTAGTAAATTGAGTTGGATAAACTTTGTGAATTGAGTTGGTCAGACGTAGGATACAAAACTGGCATTGAACTCAACTGTTTCAGGTAAAGTCAAAGTAAAATGTTCTCTTAAGTTAAAGATTTGTAACTTTTAAGATAACTGAACACAAAAAAGTAAGTTGTCATCACTAAATCAAAGGATTAAGTGAGATTAATGTAAACAAGTCCATAAGATGAACTATAGCCCCAAAACACTTTTGGTAACACTTTATTTGAAGTGGGGTGAATAAGACTGACATGACACCGTCATCATGAATAAGTCTTCATGAATATTTATGACTGTTGTCATAAAGCGTCATTCGGTAAATTATGACACTTTTAATACAAAGTTGACATTATTCAAAATGTCTTTGTTATGACAACTTGACATTAACCAAGAAATCATTACTGATATAAATTTGTTATAAAAGTATTACTGATTGCACTTTAAAAATTAGGTAACTTTATATTATTAAAGGTAAAGTTTAAACAGTCATGTTTATGACAGTGTCATGACAGTCTTATTCAACCCCCTTCAAATAAAGTGTTACCACACTTTTTAGAGTGAGGTTTATCAACACTATCGTTGGGTGAAAACAGCAGCAGAAAGTGATGCAGGAGGAGCAGTGGTAGTCTGGTCACCTTGCAGTCCTCTTCAGGTGTTTCCTAAGCTGTTGGTTCTCCTTCACCTGCTCCCGTTCAGTGTTCATGACCAGGCGGCGGTGTTTCAGGAACTGAGACTGACGCTGCAGAGAAAGACAAAGAGTCAGCTGTGAAATTTTAGCTGAACAGGAGAAAAACAAGCAAAATCTGGTCTTCATCTACCTGCTTTTTCACTTTTTCTTCATCCGTCATTGGCCAGAGAAACTTCGGGACTTCTAGGCTCGTATTAGAACCGTGATCAATGAATGAATTATTCGGATTCAACAGGGTGTGTCTGCTCACCTTAAACATACGAAAGCGTTATTAGGGACCCAACAACCTGCAAAAGTATTCACATCCACATTTTACAGCAATCTTGAATGTACTTTATTAAGATTATTGTGGAACATAAAAATTGCATAAAAAGTAAATATTTTATGCAAATCTAAAACATGGGGCATGAATTTCTATTCTGTAACTTTTACAATAATATGGCAAAACAATAAAAAATACAAATCTGTCTCTAATATAGTTCCTACTAGTTTTCTCTTATTAAAATTCTTCACTTTTCCAGAATGAAAGTTTCAGATTTCTTTTAAATTTTCATTAGTTGGGAAATATATATATATATATATATATATATAAATATATTTTATATAAATATGTCTTAATAAAAATAGAGTTTTTACAAACTATTTTTAGTGGAAACATGTACAGTATTGACTTGGGAACTTGTGTGTTCAGAGAGACAACTGAACAAGAAAGTATGGTCAGGTTGAACCAAAAGAAAGAGAGGGACAGAGAGACAGAAAAAGAAAGAGGAAAAAATAAAGGAAGAAAGAAAGAAAAAAGATGAATGGTTCATGGAGAAAAAGCAAACAGATGGCATCTCAAAAAAATTAAAAATCAGATAATTGTGTCTAAAATGACAAACTCCTAAAGTGGAAGATGAAAAAGAAAGCGAACACCTTTTTAAAAATATAATTAAAAACACTCAAAAAAAACCAAAAAACTAAAAATTCCTCATGTAGACAACGGTATGAAGAAACACTCTGGACATATAAATATTTCTCCTTACTGGAAAACACTTGAATAAATTTCCTTTCCAGGCGTTTTCCCTGCAGTAGATAAAGCTAATTCAAAACAGAGCACAGGCATGGACTGCCACCTCCTGCTGTCCACCACAGTAGGTTTGAGGAATAGCTGAATTTTAACTTCCTGTGTATTTTTCATGTTCAGATGAATAGTTGATGAAATAAAACATAAATCTGTTTTGTAAGCTCAGATACAAAAATGAACTTGTCACAGTTTTACAGTTTGTAATTATGCTCTGCTGAGGTTTGGCAGTCAAAATTTGAACTAGGGTAAGCTAAAACTGCCACTCGAGAAGTTCTGGGGAGGATGTGTACAGAAAATGCTAAATGTTTATATTTTTATTGTTTTGGCTTATTTGCTGCTCAAACTGTGTTGTTCTTTCAGCAAATGTCTTTTTTTCAATCTGCATACTCCAGTTTACAACTAATCGCGTACTATATACTTTTATTTACATATTGTACTTATTATCCATTATTGTTATACATTATTAGAATTATTATACGTATTATTTACATATTTTATTGTATATATTAATATTGATACTTTTATTATTATTTATTTATTGTTACTGGAGCCTAGCAACAAAATTTCTTTAAAAATGTACAATTGAATGACAATAAAATCTTCCTATGTCTCTGTGTATGTCTAAATTAGTTGACAGTTATTTCAATAATCAGTTCATCATGATTAATCATTTTAGCCCTACTATTAACTGCCCTCCGCATCTTGCAAAATGATTCATACATGCTGTGGTTTTTTCAATGTTGCCACATTATAACAACATCCTTCACTGTTAATATATTAGCATTTTATGTCATAAGGAAGCACCATTGTAGAGTGGAATTAAAAGGATAAATGTTTTTTTTTTTTTTGGAAATTAAAAAGTGAAATACTGTTTGTATTTCACTCATCTTACTGCAATATTCCTAAATAAAATCCAACCATTTGGAGCCGCCTAACTGGTGAATAGGTGGCTATCATGTGAATAGCATGCAGTTTAATCTCTATAAATACAGCAGGTGTGTGTAGGTTTGTATTCTTAAACACACATCATGTTGACAAAAAAACGTAACAGAGAGGTGTAAAACTGAATTAGATTATAAAACTATATTCCGAGCTTTGAACATGTACAGAAAGCTCTTCAATCCATCATCTGAGAATCAAAACAGCATAGCACAACCGCTATAAGAAGCAAATTGGAAAAAGTTTCAGTCTCTGTGTCAAGGCTCAATACATGCCACAATGTTTAGATTATTTCTTTTATTTGTAAAACTGGGCACCGATTCCTTCCACTTCACATTACATATTGCTTTGTGTTCCTCTATTACTTAAGGTCCAGTTATAATACACTGAAGTTGTGGTTATAATGTGAGAAGATAGGAAAAGGTTTGAGATGTAAGAATACTTTTAAAATTGAAGTTCATGTTTATTGTGCAACACTCACAGATATTAGACAAATTAATAAAAGTAAAAGTATAAAATTGAAGTCTGAAAAATGTAACACAACATGTTTGATTTCACTGCTGCATGTTGAGAAATTCAGTTACCTTCTGCTGAACAAGTGGACATTCATGTTGACTACTAAAGAGAGGAACATCTCTTGTTTCCTGTTCCTCCTCTGTTCTTCGCACACAAGCATTAGCAATCTGCTGGGTGGACAGACAAAGGTTTTCAGTTATTCCTTCAACTTCCAGGAAAAAAACAAACATGACCACAGGAAGAGTGCTAAAAAAGCAGAACAAAGGTTTAGACACAGACACTCACATGTCTGGTTGGAGAGATACTCCATCTGCCTCCTGGAAGATCTGACAGCGTTTCCTCCCCTTGGGTCAGCCGACAGGCAGCCAGTCTGAGTCTGACCTGCCTCAGGGGCTTACTCAACTGGAAAACAGTGGAAATAAATAATATTCCACATTAATCATGGTCACATTACCTGATAAGTCACACAAAGGGAAATAGTTTGATCCTTCTGGAGGTCAAAAACACAACAAAAATGCTAACAAAGAAAAAAAAAGTAATTGTAAATTTGACTGAGATTAAAACATGAACTATTTACCATCAGAAAGAAATTTATTAGTGCTCCCTGGTGGGTAAACTTCCACATTACAGTTTGCACCCATAAATAACTCATAATGTTTATGCAGAATCTGCAGCAACTGTTTAATACTAGATTCTGAGCCTTTTGTTTTCAAACCCGAAACCAAACCGGGGAGAAAATAGCTTCATCAGCCCAGGTTTGGGCAAAGAATAATCAAGTTAACTTATCAATAAACTTTTATTTTAGCTTAAGAAGAAATTCTTAAAAAATCATTTACATATTTTATTATCATTTTACTATGCAACAGTGATTTCAGTGATGTTTTCAGTTTAATTTATAATGTGTGGTGCAATAAATAAAAATAATAGTGTCTCCAATATCAGCAAGAAATCCATCAGAGCTTTCTGCTTCTCTTATGCTGAGGAACCTTCACCTCACCTCTGGAGAAGGGCTCTGTTGTGCAGCAGGTTCTGAGTGGATATGCTCCTCTTCCTTGCACACCTGCTGGGTCAGGATCTGATAATGTGGAAGTCCTCTGTGGGGTTTTACCTAGACAAAGACACACACGTCTACCATGAGAAGATCAGTCAAGACAGAAAGCTAAACCACATCATGATCTTTTCAGGAAATTTGATGTCTTGTATGCCATGGTGCAGCTTGCAAACCACACAGAGTTTTTAAGAACCTGGTATTATTATGAAGATACCAGTGTAAAACATAATGATTAGCTAACTAGTCAGCTACATCTTCTAATAAGAAAATGTCACTTTTTTTAGTTAGAAGACTGTTACTAAAAACCTAATTTGTTCTCTCTTTTTTTGTTTCAGATATGAAAAAATAGCTGTGAAAATAACAGCAAGTTGTGGCTAGGTTTGTGCTGGCATTTTGCAACGTTTGTACCTGACAAGAGGAGATGTAAAGAGTGTAGTTAGCCTAAGTGCAATTAAAAGTGATTTTTGTTTTCTGAATGTCCTAAGGGTATCAGGAAACTTTACCGGGAACCAGAATTGTTTTCTGGGGCCCATTTTTTACATGCATCTGCCAGGGAACGATCAGATTATCTAGGACAAAACTAACCACAGAAAAAAATCCCTGGAAACGGGGTCAAATTTTTGTTTATAGCCTGAACATGCAGGGAAGGTGGAAAACATTTCAGACTGGGTGAATTTTCTGAGCCTTATGTTTCACTTAATACTCTTCTGAAGTGATATTTGGTGTGTAATATAACAGACATTTCATAAATATACCAGATTTTGAATAACTTCTGTCTTTAGGTGAGGGTGAAGTCAAAGAGAGTATATGCTCATGTCATAATATTTTGTGTTAAAATGATTTACAGAATTTGAACAATCTGTCCTCATTTATAGAGCACCATCATACATAATGAAAGAATGAAAGATGAAAACGTTGAAAAACAAAGACAAAATAAAAGAAGAAATAAGCTAAACAAGATAAAGCCTGGAAAAGAAAAAAAAATAAAACAGAAATACAGCATCATGTTTGTCGTTAGCAAACATGATGCTGCTTTGAAGGGCTGAGGAAACATTGTTCAATATAAAGGGCTGTAATGCCAATAAGAGGTGCAATACTTTCTGCTTTCTTCTCGTTCTCGTCTGAGCTTTTTACACTCTGTGACCTTCAACACTTTGAACAAATCAGCCCTTTGGTCTTGTCTGTTTTTTTCTAGGACTTCACAGTCAAGTGGGTATACTTCACCAAGGGATGTGAATGAGGTTGTTGTCGTCGCTTGCACACGTGAGCTTGATGTGTGACTCGTCGTCGCACTTCATCTTGAAACCGCTTCAGGTTGTCTTCATCCTCCCTTCTCTTTTGTGCCTGTAGCTCCTCCGTTAGCAAAGCAAGGTTCTAAAAAAATACAGAGCTCTGAAAACAACAAGATTATCAACCCTAAAATCAGATTACCAAATGTAATCTGTAACAACAAAGCTAAAATGTTTTAGAATAAGACTATAAAAATTATCTCAACTTGGACCTCTAAACCAAACTGTTTAGCTTCCATTCTTATGCAGTGAATTGTTGAATTAGTACAGTTGAACTATTTTATAGTAGAATCATTGTAGCAAAAAGAACCACGAATAGCCATTTTCTGTGTTTGTCTCTCACATTATTTTGGAGGAATTTTGAGTAGCTTTTCTTAACTTAAATTATGCTACCAGCATTTTGTTTAGAGCAAACCGGCTTCCTCCTGGAAGCCACTCCAAACAAGCCTTTTTTTTTTTTTTTTTTTTTTTAATTTAATACTTTTTGATTGGAGCTCTTAGGTTGTTTTTGGGAAAATCGGAGGCTGTCAAATGTTTTCATATGGTGAATAACAATCAATTCACTAAAAATTGTTTGGAAACCATCTTATAACCATTTACAGCTTGATAAATAACACCAATTACTTGTATATTAAAAAGCCTTTGATCAATTAGTCAAATGTTTTTCATGTAGGGCCTCCTTGTTTTTTAACTCCTAAATCCAATCCAGCAATTTTTTCCCCCAAATTGGATTAAACTACACATCAAATATCTAGCAAATTATAACAAGAATGTACGATATATCGGCCGAATTAGTCATTTTTAACACATGGGTCCGATAAATAAAACTGAGGCGATGTAAACAACCAATATTCATTTTTACAATGTGATCCTCTGATAATGGCGGGGGATTTCACCCAAAGGAGTCTCGATTGTAGAGAAAAATATATAAAATCTGTAAATATATCAGTAAAAAAATTTAATGTTGCATCACCATTTTGAAAAATTTGAATATTGGCGCGTCCCCAAACAAGTAAAATATATCCAGCAAAATTAACCCATAGACAAAAGCCAAACAATAAAGCTGATATTTTAAATTTTATAATAATTTATAAAGTTGTCAAACTTGACGTTTGGGCTAAATTAATAAATTCCTAATGGTCTGGATAAAACCTGTAGGAAAAGTAAGGGCTCTATCAAAACAAACGGGACACTTGGCACTACCGGTCATCGCCTTGGTAACGGCTAAATTAAAGCTAGCTAGTCGCGGCAGATTTTAAAGCCAAACTTACAGCCGGGTGCTCCAGGAAATCCTGTCCGACTTCCACCCAGGCTCCAACCGCCACCACCGCCTGGTTCCTTTCGGCCAACACTTTACTGGGTCTCGAGTGTCCATGCTGGCTGTTCCTGCTCCCCGGAGATTTAAACCTGCGCTCTATCGGAACTTTGAAACGGTCAGTACTCATTAGTAACCGAAAACACTACTGCTTATGTTGATTCCGATTGAATTCAGAAGATTAATTCAACGAGAAACTACTTCGGTGGCTAAGTTGACACAAAAAAGAATGCTATTAAGCTTTTAAACTAATGAAAACGATAAAAGACCTGATGTGAGGACAAAAGAAAAATATCTCATCAGAGGTTTGATTTTTGTTCATTTCTTCTCGTTTTAGTGCGGAGTTTAGCAAACACCTCACTGCTGCCTCCATGTGGACAGGAGGAGACAGTGAACGTAGAGGATTTCAGAAACAACTCCCTGTAGAAAATCTAGAAAATAACAGTAGTACAAAGATTTAATCAAATAAATTGTTTTGTATTTTAAACGTGCTTTTTAATGAGTGCACTTCTAGAATACTGAAGCATCTTCTGTTCAACTTAATGTGATTAAAGTTAAACTTCCTAATTTTAACAGCAAAATTATTGACTCAAATATAGAGGAGTGAGTCTAAGCAATAATTTCAACAATGGCATAAAAGACTCTTAGATATTAAGAAGCTTTAAAAATATTAAGTATAGATCCAAGTGTGGAGAAGAAGTTTTGGACAGAATAAAGAAGCTTCTTATCTGTAGCTATTTTGTTTGTGTTTTTTTTTTATGTTGAAACAAGTCTATTTTAACAATTTTTATTTTAAATAAAATGTGTGGACATGAATTGGCATTTTTAAATTGACGCTACACCCTGCACCATTTTTTGTACTGTGCCTTTAATTTAATGTTTATCTGTTTGATATCAAATTTATCCTAATTTTATTTCAAGTCCAAAGTAAAATGAATATATTCTTTAAGTCTGGGAGTTATGCCAAGAGGCTGTCATCAGAAGTTCAGATATACATTTAATATGGATTTATTTTTTTTATTTTGAATTTTTATTTCTAATTTATATTTGTAGTTAAACAATATATTTGTTTACTATTAATTTTATGTTAATTTTTAGCTTTTAACCTTACATGAATTCATACATTTTACAGTTGTTATTCTTCACTGTCTCAAAAAGAAGTCAAAGTAAAGATAACGGAGAAGATCACACCAGAAGAGATTTTCTATTGGATTCAAAAATCAAACTCATCCAGCAAGTGGCACTACACATTAAGCAAACTGATAGAGAAATATGATCTTGTGGGATTAGTTTTGACAAATCTGGACTGATTTTTTTTTTTCACAACCCATTTGAGGAAAATAAAAATCCAATATCCTAATCTCATTTTGTAAGAAAGCAAAAACATAAAAACTAAACTTGGAAATTTTTGCAAGGGTATTCACACAATTTTGTTTTAATTAAATGAAACCATTGAAAAAAACAAACAGCACAAACTGAACCCAAGATCTATGGAAGGGTGATGAAATCAATAAAATACAAAAGCAGAACAATTCTGTTGAAGGAATAACTTTATTTTAAAAAGACAGTATTTCATTACATTTCATTAAACTTAATCCCAGAATTCATTCCATCAAATATAAAGGTTACTCTGAATCTCAGAGCTTCTGACAAAATTGCGGAGGACATCTGTGCTTCGGGATGAGTCCACCTGAGGAGAGAATTTCAGAAAATAATAATAAAAAACAGATTTAATTTTTTTTCCAAGAAATTCTTCATCCCAGTAAAAAGTCTCATTCAGACTAAAATCACCTTTCAACAAACCACTTGAACCAGGAGATAATAAATTCTTGTAATAAGAATTCCCTGACAATGCCAACTAAATTCTTGGAAATTTAGTATTATATTCAAATTTAGAGTCTATTCGTTGCTCCTTTTCAGAATTTTTCAGATAATTTGTATATCAGTCTTACAAGACATGTACAAAAAAATACCTTGTAGGGTTTTATCATCTTGATGTTGAGCAAATCATTAAGTAACTCCATGCTGTCTTCAAAAGATTTTTGACTATTTCATGACTTTTTTGGGCATTTGGACCAACTAAGTCAGCTCCGATTCTAAATCTTTTCCACTCTGACTTTTAAAATCTGGTCTAGATTACTCTACATTAAATATAGACTCTACAACCTGTCAGATCTTTATTTTAGTTGAGATAATGCCCCAATAGTTGGAGGGCCAACAAAGCTTAAAAACCACAGACAGTCATGGATATTTTCTAACTTCGACTCATCATTTTGTTGAGTGAACATAAATGTCAACTTTCGACATGAAGAGTGACATTAATTTCTTTAAAAAATATTTTGTGAAGAACTTTTATCACCCTCAATCAATTTCAATGAAAAATGTTTTTAAAAAAAACAAGACAGTATTATCAGAAATGTATTTTTTTTTTACTATTTTTATCACTATTTTTTTTTCCATAAGAGGATCAATACATATCAGTAAATTTGAAGATATAATTGAATACAGTTATTGTATTACAAGTTACAGTTTTACAAGAGCAGTATTTGTGTGTGGTGCCATACAGTTACGTACATAAGATGCAATAAATAATTTATCATCAGTTTTATTGTTATCACAATAGCAACACAAAATATGATACAATTCTAAGTCCATGTCGCCCAGCTCTATTGAGAAACATGAAAAAAAAACTATAAACATGTCAAAAATTAGCCTGATATATCATTAGTAAGTAAAAAGAAAAGAAAATAACTGTTGCCTAAAAGACTGCTTTTTTAAATACAGTTAGATTTATTTTGCAGCACAGTGGTCCAGTTGTGAGCACTGTTGCATGCAGGCTCTGCACTGGGAGAGCCCGCATGCTCTCCCAGTGCATATGCATGTTCTCTCATGGTTAGGTTAATTGGTTAGGTGTGAGATTATTTTTCCTGTGTGACTCTGTGATGAACTGTCCAGGGTAAACCCTGCCTCTTGCCCAATGACCGCAGAAGATAGCAACTCTGTAAGGATAAGCGAGTGTAGAAGATGGATGGATATTTGGCAGCACTTTCTGTTAGTCAAATTTAATGCTTTGACTTTGCTTTCCCCTTCAAGGGAATTGTAAAACACAATTTCTCATGAAAAAAAAAAAGCTGAGAGGATTTCAACTTGGAAAGTGGAGACTCTGCAACTGGTAAGAAAAAGAAAGGCAAATGCTTTTGGCATGAGCTGCTCCTGTAATTATAAAACCTAATCCCATCAGCTGTCAGAAGTTTGCAGCAACAGCCTCAGCTGGAGCGCAGCCAGATCGCCGTGATGCTGGACATGAGGATACATCCACCTTCACTGACCTTTATTATAAACAGAACAGTGGCTCACCTGTATGGACCTGCCAAGCTTGGTTAGCACCGGCTTGTACTTGTCCATGGTGATGGAGTCAGGACTGGTGACATCACTGTAACACTGGTAGACAACAGCAGCGATGCTGTGGACCTGGCAGTGGTTCAGGACTGATGAAACATCACAGAAAAGAACAAAACAGGATTAACTGATGGATAAAAGATGACACTGATGAAGAGGAAACCCATCAGCGATGAAGACTTGGTTCCTTATGCCAATGAAAGATCTTTTTGTTAGGATTAAATGTGCTTCGGTGTACTGGCGACATAATGCCCACATCAGGATGCAGGGCTGTGCGTGCCCAGTGAGTGGAGAGAAGCCTAATTGCACCACATTTCATTCAGCTGGCAGAATCATTTGTCCAAAGTGACTTTTTTTCCCTCCACATACACACACCAAGGGCTGTGTGGGGCTTATTGTCTTGCTCAAGGATGCCTCAGCAGGCAGGAATGAGAATCAGACCTCTCAAAAGTGTGAAAGTGCAGTCAAAACTGAAGTATTCCAGGTGTAGAGGAATCAGAAACACCTGATAAATTCTATTCAGACTTTGAATCTTTTCTACCACTCTGTGAGCTTTAGTATCTCAGCCCCTAAAATATCTATACATTTACATCCCATGTGGGCATTAATCAATAGTAGTTAGTTAATCCAACTGGCCAAATATCCATATGCAGAGTGTGCATTCCTGAAAAATATAAAATCCTACAGAGCATCAGTCATCTGAAATGTATCTTCACATTTAATTTAGTCATTATTAACATTTTAGCAATTAAACCCTTCTAAAAAGAATGACTTTTAGGAAGTAACCCTCACAAATTACTGACCAGGATTTGCACGTTTTCACTGGTATTTTGAGGATTTATATTTGGTGATGAGTTCCAATTCTTTAAGGTTGGAAGGCCTCCCTGTCATCACACTAATCTTTAGTTCTTTCCACACATTCTCGGTTTTAATCAATCCAAACTGTTATTAAAATTTGCAAAAAATATTTAAAATTTAATTTTGAACCCAACTGATCCAGGTTGGTAGTGTAACGATTTCTTCTAGCAGAAGCTGCACAGGGAACATTTTTTGTGGTCGTTAGATATATTAAATATGGACAAACCTAATTCTTTCTCGATCTAAGAAAAATAAATGAATTAATTGCAATAAACAATAATAGCTGGAATTCAGACTACCATGTTTAGAAAGTCTTAAATCTATTTTGGCAGTAGCATAATACAATGAAAAATGTAGAAAACAAAATTTAATTTTTATTCATTTGAGAACTTGAGGTAATTGTTTTTTATTCAATTAAAATTCCTATAAAACAAATTTAATGCAAGTATTTTTTAAGTTTTATTTATTCTTTTTTTTTTTTTTTTTTTTTACAAAAAAGGAGTCATTTTTCTTTCTAGGAAATCACTTATGTCAAATATGACCCAGAATATTAAAGAATATTTTTTTAAAAACAACAAAAAACAGCATTTTCTCTCCACATAAAATCCTAAAAGGAATCAGGACATCATGCACACCAAACAAGGCTTAGTGGAGAGGGCAGAGAGGGACATGGAATTGAGGCCAAGAGGCTCTCATATCCTAATGTAATGGTTCAGTGCATGTAAGACACATAACCATTTAGATTTCTCAGAAAATCTAGCGAAAAACAACAGATTTACAATCAAATTAAAACGGAGAATTAACTGAACAGATGGACCCACAGAATGCTAATCCCTGCTTGATGCACAGACAACGTTAAGCAACTCGATTAATGACCAAGACATACTTGTTTTCCATCTCTCCATGTAAGAACTGAATAAGAAACAGCCAGAATAAAGAAATAGGAGGAAATACCTGCAGAGATCCTAGAGCGATACACTGTGAGCCAATCAATATGATGCAAAGCAATTTAAATACTTATTCTGCCATTTTACTAACAACAAATATAGATTAAGACGTTAAAATAATGAGCCTACGGTTCTAAGTATTAACTATACTAAATGGACACTGAATGTTGAAACTGTCTCATACACACATTTATTGATAACAGTGATCAGTTATGAAATGAATTACCAAGAATTATAATTACTCATAACACGAGGCCCTGCATGAGGTTTACTTTGGAACCATTTTAAAGGTTGTTATAATATGGGCTGCCAACTTATCGTGGTGGTGGGGTTTGAGTGTCCCAATGATCCTAGGAGCTAGGCTGTTAGGAGCTTCATGATAGGGTCACCAAAGGCAGACAGCTTCTAGTTGAGGAACAGACAAAGTGCAGCCCAAAGGACTCTCTATGATGAATACAACCATTGGAAACAGTGTTCCCTCGCCTGGACACGAATCACTGGGGCCCCACTCTGGAGCCAGGCCTGGAGGTGGGGCATGTTTGCGAGTGCCTGGTGGCCAGGCTTCAACTCATGGAGCCTGGCTGGGCACAGCCCAAAGTTGAGACATGGGTTCCCCTCCCATGGGTTCACCAACTGCAGGAGGGGCCAAAGGGGTCAGGTGCAGTAGGGGAAATGTGGTAGCTGAGGGCAGGAACCTTGACGATCTGATCCTCCATTACAGAAACTGGCTCTTAGGATGTGGAATGTTACCTCTCTTGAGAGGTTTATGGCTAAAAATAGTCAGTCTCGCCTCAATGCATAGCTCGGGCTCTGGAACTGGTCTTCACGAAAGTGGTTGGATACTCCTCTACTCTGAGGTTGCCCCTGGTGAGAGGCACCGGGAAGGAGTGGGCATACTTGTTGCCCCCCATCTTGGTGAACGATTCACCCCATGGTGAGGAGGAGGGGTCGGATCTGCGTCCTGTCATCACAACACACCTCAAAGCCCCGGTACCAACTGCTCACTGTTCGCTCTCTGCTTCCCTTAACATTACTACCAGACAAGTTAAAGCCGTTGCTGACGGGATTTGGGCTGGAGGTGAGCGGATGTGAATAGAAGTTACCTCAGAACTTCAATTGTTAAAGGAAGATTCGGCCCACAGCATTTGGAGCTCACAAAACATCACATAAATATCTGTGAAAATATTGTACCAATAATTTGGACCGCAGCATAAAGCCAAACATGCCAGTTAAATAGATCAAGATATCCCAAAAGCATCGTGAACTCGCATAGGGGCTACCGGGGGATTCCAGGCAGATTCCAGCAAAGATGTGCAGCTCAGCAGCTCGCTCTTCATGCAGGGCCAGCCCAAGGTTGTGGCGTTAATATTATGCATGGATAAAAAACTACAAATGGCCACCTGTGATGACATCATAAAAGAGCAGCAGGCTCAGGTAGTCCAGGTGATGCTGACTGCTATGTTGATGCCCTTGCTGGAAGTTTGGTGATCCTGAATAAACTAATCACGATGATACAGTTTGTCTCAGCGCACTCTTTGTAATAATATGACAAGGTGTCAGGAGTGCTGTAAGTCAGGGGTCCCCACACTACGGCCCGCGGGCCGGATCCGGCCCGCCTCCACATTTGGTCCGGCCCCCTGAACAATACCAGAGAGCACTCAGATATTTTTTTCATATATTGTATTTTCCGGTTTATATGTGGATTTTTCTTCAACCACCAGGGGGCTCTTTAGCAGGAAATTTGTCCTGTAAACTGTGGGTGTTTTGTTTTGCATGGCACATTGCTGCCATCTGTTGGACTTTTAGGGAACTACTTGACTTTTATGTTATTTAATCAGTACGGTTGTTTGCTAGCGGTAGAGCAGATGAACACACACTTCTGTTATGAATGCCGCATTCCAGGTCGAGTTCTTCGAAGCGATGCCTGTAAGTAGCAGCTTGTACTTCAAAACGAGCCTTTATGTTAACATATGAGAAAATAAGTAACTTGTTTATTAAATTAGTTTTGGAAATACCTGCGGGCGACTTGATTATGTGCTACGTCATTGCTAACTAGCAGGCTGCTAAGATTTCTCAGGTCGTTACGTAGCATTGCAGCTTATAGCATTCTGAGGTAGCTGTTGCATCAGATGTACTTCTAATGTATGTATCTGAATGTAAAACATGTAAGCTGCTCTGAGCTCATCCTGAGTTGTTTGTGTTTTGACAGTTTCACTCCATTCTACATGGAAATAAAGGAAGAACTAATTAATCCTGACTCGTGTGAAAGGAGTTTGGCTGATGGTTAGTTTTGGTACAAGACACCATAGCGAGACCATTACAAAGTGAATTATTTTTAAATAATACTGGGATCATTATGAGAATTTGAGGTATAGATATTAGGATCCAGTAGATGGCAGTAGTGCAACAATAATGGATGCAAGCTGCTGTTGAAATCTAATGAAGAAGAAGAAAGCGCCCATTTTCATTTAGCAAATGCTAGGTCACGAAGGATCAGCACTTTTACTGTTACAGTTACCGTTCGGAAACTACCGTAATCAGTTCAGTTAAAAGTAATTTAAATGTGATATTCAATTGACCTGTTATGACTAAAATGTTGGCTGTCCGCTCCCCTCTGCTGTTGCTGCATCATTGTGGAAAGGCTTATATGTGTGTTTACTGGTTTAAAAAAAACAACTTTGGGGTTGTGGTTTATAGTCTGGTGCGGCTCATAGTTGGGAAAAATACGGACTACAATCCTTCCTGGATTTTTTCTGTGAAGAACCCAGAGAGGGTTATTTGATTGTGCTTTCTGGAAAACAATATATTTTTACATAGGCACTCCTGCAATCGTGCAGGAGTGCCTATGCACCTTTTCTGTTACAAACTGACTCCGGCCCCCCACCAGAGAAGGGACAAGTTATGTGGCCCTCACAGGAAAAAGTTTGGGGACCCCTGCTGTAAGTCATCATACCGGAGACATGGATGAGGACGACGTACAGAGAGTTGGTTCTGCTGGTCCATCTGCAACGTTCAGTATCCAGCCGCCAGAGTCTTTCAACTTCACAAAGCCGCAGGAGTGGGCCAAGTGGATACGACGATTCGAACGGTTTCGTCTGGCAAGTAACTTGAACGCTAGTTCTGAGGAGAACCAAGTTAACACGCTCATTTATTGCATGGGAGACGAAGCAGATGATGTTCTGCGTGGATTAGCGTTACCAGATGCTCACAGAAACATGTATCAAGGAGTTTGTGATGGTTTTCAAGCTTTCTTCGTTTTCAAGAAAAATGTGATTTATGAGCGAGCCAGGTTCAACATGCGCAAACAAGAGGAGCATGAAACCGTAGATGCCTTTGTTACTTCACTGTATGCGCTAACAGAACATTGCAGTTATGGAGCGCTACATGATGAACTGATTTGTGACAGACTGGTGGTAGGATTGCAGGATAAAAGGTTATCTGAACGAATGCAGCTCGACCCAGATTTGACACTGGAAAAGGCCATTAATTCAGCAAGACAAAGTGAAGAGGTGAAACGGCAGCAATCCTGTCTGCATACCAGATCAGAGACTGAAAATGGAAAATCTGTCGACAGGGTGTACAAAAGCAGTGTTAAGCATGCTAAGACTAAATATCAACCCAAGTTGCACACTACTATAAATAATAAAAGGGAGATTTCTCAGTGTTATAAGTGTGGCAGCTCTCCATCCCATCCCAAATGTGACTGTCCAATGCCAATGGGGAAAAATGTCATTTATGTGGAAAAAAGGGACACTGTAAATTAAAGTTGAAGAACACTCAAGACTGTGCATGCTGTTGAAAGAGATGATGAATTTTTGTTCTTAGGCAGCATTACAAATGGAGATGAACCTTGGAGGGTGGATGTTGAAATAAATAACACAAACATCTCATTCAAGATTGACACTGGTGCTGATATTACAGTTCTGCCATATACCATTTTCAAAGAAATCTACAGAGACACAAGTCCCCCCATTCTGAAAAAAGCCACCAAGCAGCTGTTAGGACCAGGGAGAAATGCACTGGACATTGTGGGGGTTGCTGAGATGTTAATAAAAAAGGAGAAAATGAGTTACAGGAAAGTGTGTATATTATGAAACACCTGCAAACTGCACTTTTGGGTAGGCCAGCTATTCAGAAACTGGAGCTTGTAGCTAGATTAAATGAGATAACTGCTGAAACATTAAAAACTAGCTATCCAAAGCTATGCAGTGGTCTGGGAGAGGTGAGACAGCCTTATTCCATCAAACTGAAACCAGGAGCTCAACCATTTTCATTAAAGACACCCAGAAGGATTCCACTTTCTTTGATGGATAAACTCACTGTATGGAAAGTTTGGGTGTTAACAGCAGAATTGAGGAGCCAACTGAGTGGTGTTCAGGAATGGTGGTTGTTCCCAAAAAGACAGGTGCTGTACGCATATGTGTTGACCTCACAAAGCTGAATGAGTCTGTTTGCAGAGAGAAGTATATTCTTCCTTCTGTAGATGAAACACTCGGTTAGCTAGGAGGAGCTAAAATCTTCAGTAAATTAGTTGCTAATATGGGTGTTGTGACTTTTTTACACTTATGTTGTTCAGTATATTTGCATGATAAGTGACTGATTACAATTATATGTTAAGCATAATTTACATGATGATTATTATTATTATATTGAATATGATTGTATACAATTACAAAGGCGAAGTGAAATATATTTCAGTGTAAGACATGATTTATTTGAATAGAGGAAGTCTTTTATTTTGAAGAATGCTTAAGGATCTGTTACTGTTTAGTCACTATCTTGCTTTGTTGATTTGATTGTTTGGTTACGAGCAGTTGTTGTTGCTGTTGTTCTGTTTTTATCGGCTGAAGCCCTTTTTTTCCTCTTCAATAAATACTGAACAAAAGGGTTCAGTAAAGGAAATACGAGCCTCCGTCTTGTTTGAGAAGAAGCTTTACTCCGCTACATTTTGGTGCCGAAACCCGGGAATAAGAATTTTTTGATTTTTTTGAACGAAGTGAAGCTAAGGCTCAGTTTAGCAGCCAACATGACGGAAGGACTGGAGCGGTTAAAGAGGAAACGGTCGACTATCCGAACAGCGACGACGAAGCTGTTAACTCGACTAGAGGATGAGGTGGGCAAAGAGAGTCCCGATATGGATAGACTGCGTGAGTTCCTGGCAGTTTTATCTTCTAAGGAGGAAATTTTATTGGATTTGGACAAGAGCATAGAAGATGAAACGTCAATTGAAGACTTGGACACTGAGATAACGAATTCACAGGATTACACGGACCGGATTCTCATTTGGAAGGTTCGCACCACCAACGTTATTGGATTGCAGGAGACCGCTACAGACACCCTAAGAGCGCATGTGAGTGACGTGAACAACGGCTCATTTTCATCACAATCCAAACAGACGGTTAAACTGCCCAAACTAACGATAATCAAGTATGATGGAGAAATAAGCCAATGGCAGGAATTCTGGTCACAGTATGAATCAGCCATTCACAGAAATGATGGACTAAGTAAGACAGACAAGTTCACTTACCTGAGATCTTACCTAAATGGAGCAGCTGCTCGGACTATTGCAGGACTGACAATGACAGATGTCAACTATGATGCTGCAATAGAGTTGCTCCAGAATCGTTTTGGAAGGAAGGATATTGTGATAAGCGCTCATATGTCTAAATTGCTGAACTTGACACCTGTGAGAAGATCATCTGATGTTGCAGCTTTGAGGCACCTTTATGATGAATGTGAGATCCAGATACGCAGCTTGGAGTCTCTTGGAGTGCAAAGTGATACTTACGGCTGTCTCCTATGTCCAGTGTTGCTACAGCTTATTCCAGAAGACATAGTACTTGCTTATACACGGCAACAAAACTCAACTAACGAATGGAAAGTCCCAGAATTGATTCAGTTTCTGCAAAATGAAGTGCAAAGCAGAGAACGGGCGCTTCTGCTGACCAGACCAGGCCACACATTGAAGAGCCCGAGCCCACAACACAAGCATGTGGGTAAGCCATCCTATGCCTGTGATCAACCTAGAAAGTGGAGCATTCCATCAGCGACTGCTTTGCACACAGCCAGCGTCGTGCCACAAACCTGTGTGTTTTGTGACGGTAATGACCATAAACCAGAGAACTGTCCTGGTTTTACAATAAGTGCACGCAGGGAGAAACTGAAAAGACTTGGACGGTGTTTTGTCTGCCTGGGCCCGAAACATATTGCGAAATACTGCAGAGTGAAGATTTTGTGCAGACAGTGCAATCGAAAACACCACTTGTCAGTTTGTGAACAATCTGAAGCTAAACCAGAAGTCGACAGTACAAGTAATAGTGGAAATGCAGAAGCTGTGTTGTCTTCGTTGACCAGCTCAGTCAAAGTGAAGACAAATACTCAGAACACAGTATTGCTCCAAACGGTTAAGGCATGGGCTGTAGGACCAAAGGAGAGAAAAATATCTCGCTGTCTGTTAGATGGAGGTAGCCAGCGTAGTTTTGTTCACAGAGACATTGTCCGAGCCCTAGGACTGCAAGTTGTGAGGCAAGAGACACTAAACCTCCATGTTTTTGGTTCCACCAGTCCTGTAGTGGAAAAACGCAACATAGTGAGAGTTCAACTTGAAAATGTGTGGAACACTGAACGGAAAATCGAAATAGATGCTATAGAGACCCCCGAGGTGTGCACTGCTGTAATAAAGGTACCAACTGAGCCCATTCAAGCAGAGATTAAGAAAGGAGGACTGCAGCTTGGAGACTTTCCACTAGAGGGTGCTAATGAACAAGAGTTGCAGATGTTAATTGGAGCAGATTACTACTGGCAGGCTGTTACTGGAAAGGTCCAAAGGGTTACAGATTCATTAGTGGCAGTTGAAACCCTCTTTGGATGGGCTTTACAGGGACCAGTGACTACCTCCAGTGTTACAGACACCACGTGTATGCACATTAGTTTGAACGAAGACACCCAGCTGTCTAATCAGTTGCATGCATTCTGGGAGGTGGAGTCCCTGGGTATTGTAAATAAACAGTCAGAAAGCCCAGAGGACTCAGAAATTATGCAACGTTTTGAACAAACAACAACATTTGAAGACGGAAGGTACCAAGTTGAGTTACCCTGGCAATGTGACAAAGACCAGCTTCCAGACAACTTCAGGGTAGCGAAGAAACGCTTTGAGAATCTAACGAGAAAGCTGAAGACTGATGTAAATTTATTTGCCAGATACAACAATGTAATAGAAGACTATCTTCAAAATGGTATCTGTGAGGAGGTTGCAGATGGAAAACCAGAAATGAATCAACAGACTGTGAAATATTATATGCCCCATCATGCTGTAATAAGAGAAGAAAAGGCCACAACCAAACTTAGAGTGGTATTTGATGCATCCTCACATGAGACAAACAGTCCATCCCTCAACGATTGTCTGTACACTGGACCTAACCTGAACCCAAACCTGCTAGATGTGCTCATAAAGTTCAGATTGCACAAGATAGCATTTACTGCTGATATAACTAAGGCCTTTCTTCAAATCTCACTAGCAGAAAAGGACAGAGATGCTGTCAGGTTCTTGTGGATGCACAGACCTGTAGCTAAGGACTGGAAAAATGAGGTGCGTGTCCTGAGGATGAAAAGAGTTGTTTTTGGAGTAACTCCCAGCCCATTCTTGCTTGCTGCCACTATCAGAAAACATCTCAAACAATTTGAAAGAAAACAGCCAAGGGCAGTACAGGCTCTCAGAGACTCTATGTATGTAGATGACTTTATTTCAAGCTCACCTACTGTGCAGGATGCTCTTCACATGACAACTGCAGCAAAGTACATTCTCTCTCAGGCAAGCATGAACCTCTGCAAATGGGTTACCAACTCACCTGATCTGAAAGCCATGTGGAAAGAGAATGGAGTAGAGCTCACTGGTGATACAGAGTCCAGTGGAAATGTGCTTAAAGTACTTGGACTGGTTTGGAGACCGGAACACGATGATTTTGTGTTTGATCAAAAAGGGTTAATGGACATTTTGAAAGACAGAGAAAATACAAAAAGAAGTGTACTAAAAACATCAGCCCGTATATTCGACCCTATTGGGTTTCTTACTCCTTTTACAGTCCGAGTAAAGTGCCTTTTCCAAGAGATGTGGGAAAAGGGACTGAGTTGGGATGAACCATTACCTACTGACTTAGAAGAGAAGTGGGAGCAGTGGTGTGTGGAGTTACCACTGTTACACCTGGTGTCTATTCCCAGGTGGTACCACACTGAGATTAACAAAGAGTCACACACTGTAAAGTTGCATGTCTACTGTGATGCAAGTGAAAAGGCTTACGGTGCTGTGGCATATCTTCAAGGACAAAACAACCTAGAAGAGACTATTACCAGTTTTGTGGCCTCCAAGTCACGAGTAGCACCATTAAAGAAAATGACATTACCTCGCTTGGAGCTCATGGGTGCACTTATTGGAGCAAGATTAGGATACAGCCTCCTTAAGCCACTGAACATGGAGAAAAACCAGCTCAACATGTGGACGGACTCTATGATCACGCTTCACTGGATCCGCAGCTCATCACGTCGATGGAAACCATTTGTGAGCAACAGAGTGGCAGAAATACAAGGGCTCACAAATCCAGAACTCTGGTTCCACTGTGCTGGCAAAATGAACCCTGCCGACCTTCTTACGCGGGGTTACCATGCTCGGAGCCTTATTAAGAGCCAGCTGTGGTGGAAGGGACCCACTTCACTGTCTACGGATGAGAAGGAACTGAACATTTGTAGTGACTATGTAGTGGATGAAGTGAATGCAGAGCTGAGGTCTGGGTATGAGACTGTTGTGCAGTTCACTGCCACTGAGCAAACTGAACCTCTGTTAAACTTAGAAAGGTACAGCAAGCTTAAGACCATGTTAAGAATCACTGCATGGGTAAAGCGGTTTGTTAATAACACAAGATCTTATCTGAAGGTTCAGGGAGAGATAAGTACAGAAGAACTTGGTGCAGCTGAAATGTACTGGATTAAGTCAACACAAGAGAGTTGTTTCAGTTCTGAAATATTGCAGTTAAGGTCAAACAAAAATGTGAAGGTAGATTCTAAAATCAAAGATTTGAAACCATTCTTAGATGAAAATGGTCTAATAAGTGTTGGGGGAAGGCTGCAGAATTCAGATCTTAGTTTCAGAGAACAACACCCTTGGATACTACCGACAAATCACAAGTATTCTGAACTATTAGTTCAGTCATGTCACGAAAGAGTGATGCATTCTGGTGTAAGAGACACATTAACTCAAGTTAGAGAACAATATTGGATTTTGAGAGGCAGACAGCTTGTAAGAAACATTGTTTCAAAATGTTACATCTGCAAAAAACTAAAGGTTAAGGCAGCACAACAGATTACTGCTCCCTTACCTCGAGACAGAGTAACAGAATCACCTCCCTTTGAAGTTACTGGTGTAGATTTTGCTGGACCCTTATATGTTAAAACTAAGGACGGGTCTGTAAAATCATACATAGCACTGTTTACATGTGCAGTGACAAGAGCAGTACACTTAGAGTTGGTCTCAGATCAGACTACAGAGAATTTCTTATTGGCCTTAAAGAGATTCATTGCAAGACGAGGTCTTTGTAGGGTCATTTACTCTGACAATGCTAGAACATTCAAAAGGGCTGACAAGTATTTAAAGGAGTTATGGCAAAACATCTTAGGATCGACACTCACAGAGTTTTTCACTGACAAGGGAATCACGTGGAAGTTTATCGCTGAGCGAGCAGCTTGGTGGGGGGGATTCTGGGAAAGGCTTGTGAGATCTGTAAAAACATGCTTAAGAAAGGTACTGGGGAAAGCATCTTTGAGCTTTGAGGAGCTCACAACTGTTCTTACTGAAGTTGAGGCAGTGTTGAACTCCAGGCCTCTGTCCTATGTAACTAGTGATGCATTAGAACCCCAGCCACTTACCCCATCTCATTTCTTAGTTGGTAAACGCTTAACTTCCTTGCCACCAAAGATTATTCCATCACCTCACCTAAATCAGGTTCTCACTGCAAATCGCGAACAGCTAGGTAGAAGGTGGAAATACCAACAGAAACTTTTGATAGGCTTTTGCAAACGCTGGCGCAGAGATTATTTGATGGACTTAAAATCAGCCCACAGGGTGAACAGTCCTACTCCAACACTACTTAAAGTAGGAGATGTAGTTCTTTTGGGGGAGGACAATACACCCAGACAGACATGGAAAATGGGTAGAATTGTAGAGGTTTTCCCAGGCAGGGATGGTCTCATACGTTCATGCAATGTTCGTACTTCGACTGGTGGCTTGTTACGCAGGCCTATTCAGTTATTGTACCCTTTAGAAGTATCTTAAATGAAAGGTAAATCCTACACAGATGAACAGTTGTTCATCGGGTGGGAGGATGTTGTGACTTTTTTACACTTATGTTGTTCAGTATATTTGCATGATAAGTGACTGATTACAATTATATGTTAAGCATAATTTACATGATGATTATTATTATTATATTGAATATGATTGTATACAATTACAAAGGCGAAGTGAAATATATTTCAGTGTAAGACATGATTTATTTGAATAGAGGAAGTCTTTTATTTTGAAGAATGCTTAAGGATCTGTTACTGTTTAGTCACTATCTTGCTTTGTTGATTTGATTGTTTGGTTACGAGCAGTTGTTGTTGCTGTTGTTCTGTTTTTATCGGCTGAAGCCCTTTTTTTCCTCTTCAATAAATACTGAACAAAAGGGTTCAGTAAAGGAAATACGAGCCTCCGTCTTGTTTGAGAAGAAGCTTTACTCCGCTACAATGGGGCTTTGGCAGATGCCTTTAACTGAAGATACAGCAAAATATACAACTTCCATTACACCTTTTAGTCATTATTTTAAACGGCTACCCTTTGGTATAGCTTCTGCCCCTGACCATTTCCAAAACAGAATAGTAACAGAGGTTACAGAGGGACTAGGTGGTGTAGTTTGCCACATGGACGATGTGTTGGTGTGGGGGAGAACACAGGAGGAGCATGATGCTCGTCTGCATACCGTTCTTGGAAGATTCAAGAAGCTGTTATTACACTGAACATTGATAAATGTGATCTTTCAAAGCAGAGTGTAACATTTTTGGGCCACATTATCTCCATTAATGGAGTTAGTCCTGGTCCAAATAAAACAGAAACTGTGATAAAGATGAAAGAACCAAGAAATAAGAGTGAACTAAGAAGCTTCCTTGGAATGATTAACCAGCTGTGAAAGTTTATTCCACAGTTAGCAGAGCGAGACAAGCCTTTGAGGGATCTCTTGTCAAAGAAAAACTGTTGGATATGCGGAGTCGATCAGGCCAGAGAATTTCAAGAACTGAAAGAGATGCTTTCATCCCCGCCGGTGTTGGCCATGTACGATACTAACCGGGATTAGTATGCATCAGCTTATGGTATGGGGAGTGTGCTGCTTCAAAAATGGGTTTAGGAATGGAGACCTGTTGCATATGTGTTACGGCCAGTGGCCTTGTGTTTGTTTTCTTTTCTTTTTTTTCTGTATACCTGCAGCTTCTAATCAAGTTGACTCCACTTGGAAGTGGATGAAACCCTGTCTTCCTGTGCCATTCCCTGAGGCCTACAGTGATTGGCTCACCAATTGCCAGCTCCACCAATCCCTGAAGAGGCCTCCCTTTTAAAATTCCAGACTTCCTGGAGGAAGGCGCGGCTGATTCTTTGTTCGGACAGCTTGCCACTTTGTTGGGTGTTTGTTTTGACTGCTGTAAACTTGCTTTGTTAGCTCTGATTGCTTTAGTTAGCTCTGACAGCTTTTGATAGCTTGTGTAATTCGCTTTGTCCCTGTGGGGGATCTTCGTATCTCAGCTAGAGATTTGTAGTTTGTTTTTGTTTATCCTGGACTTTAAGTCCATTTTTGTTTGGTTAAGATCTTTGGTTTACAACTCTGATTGTTTTGTGGATTTTGTTTTGTTTAGTAAATTTTGTTGCAAGTCCCTACATTTTGATTATTGTTAATTTTTACCTTTTTATTTTTGTCAAAACCCAAACAATAAACCTCTAAATTGTTAAACCTTAACATCTAGGTTTCTTTAATGTTACTTCCCTTTCCCCTGGCCGAGCCGGGTCGTAACAATATGTGTCACGATCTCTAACACAGACTGAGCAGAGATATGCACAAGTGGAAAAAGAAGCTTTGAGTCTTACCTGGGCTTGTGAAAGGTTCAGTAATTATCTCATTGGCAAACATTTCCAAATGGAGACTGATCATAAACCACTTCTGAGTCTGTCGAGTTCCCAGATGCTAGATGCCCTTCCACCACGTATTCAGCGCTTTAGAATCCGTCTCATGAGATATTCCTATTCCATCTCATGTGTGCCAGGGAAGCATCTGTGGACAGCTGACACGCTGTCACGTACCCCCATGACAGAAAACTTAACAGAAACTGAAACGAAGTTGGTTGAAGACTCAAATATTTATGTGGATAGTGTGATACAAAACTTGCCTGCAAGCACTGGCTACCTTGAAGAGCTGAGAGAGGAGCTGAAAAGGGACAGAATATGTGCACGTGTGATGCAGCTGTGTGAGGAAGGATGGCCTACACACTATAACAGTGAACCAGCACTCGGACTGTACTGGGCTGAAAAGGCATTTCTTAAGGATGGTCTTTTGTTAAAGAGAGAAAGAATTGTTATTTCTTCAACTATGAGAAACGATGTGCTCATGAGACTACATGAAGGACATCAGGGAGTGGTGAAATGTTGAGAACGAGCACAGCAGTCAGTGTGGTGGCCTGGACTGAGCCAGCAGCTAAAATAACTGATTCTAAAATGCCAATCCTGCAACAGAGAGAAAGAAAATCATACTGAGCCACTGATGCCATCACAGTGTCCAGACAGACCATGGCAAAAACTTTGGGCTGACCTGTTTACTTTGCAAGGGAAAAATTATATTCTGGTTGTGAATTATGCATCAAGATTTGTGGAAATTGTTCATCTAAGTCCCACAAGATCAGCAGATGTGATTCCTCACCTGAAATCTGTGTTTGCACGTCACAGCATTCCAGAAGTAATGATCACAGATAACAGTCCTCAGTTTTCCTGTGCTGCTTTTTCAAAGTTATATGGATTTCGCCATATTACACGTAGCCCAAGATACCCACAAAGTAACGGGGAAGCTGAACGTGATGTTAAAACAATTAAGAACTTGTTGAAGAAAGCAGTTGATCCATATCTCGCTTTACTCGCCTACAGAGCAACACCACTGGAATGGATACAGCCCAGCAGAGCTCCTTATGGGAAGAAGACTTCGCACGATGGTGCCAACACTTCTATCTTTTTTGAGGCCAGTTCTTCCAAATAGTAAGATTGTTACTCAAAAAGAAAAGGAGAGAAGGATAAAAGATGCAAAGATATGATTCACGACACAGAGAAAGAGTTCTCAGCAAACTTACTCCAGGACAAGGTGTGTGGATTAATTACCAAGGCACAAGTGGAGCAGTGATTACCACTCATTCTACTCCACGCTCATGCATTGTGGAAGGACCCCATGGATCAATTAGACAAAATCGTCATCATTTGGTTGCCATGGAGCCTTTGACAGAGCCAGAAGTACCAGAAGGTGATGTGGCTCCAGAACAAGTTCAACAGAGTCCTGAAGAACCTACACAGCAGAGCCTTCCTGAACTTTCACCTACTCCTAGAACCAGGTTTAGGAGATGGATTGTGGAACCTGATAGACTGAATTTATAGTTAAAGAAAATGAAATAATTTGTGTAAATATTATGCTAAAATTTAAGAATGATTAAATATGTATTTCTATTTATATTGTTTTTTCTAGCTCTAGGTAGAAACAGACCTTCCAGCTATAGAAGGTCTGTAGAATAATCCTCTAAGATCTGTTGAATCAATGATAGTCCACCCATTGATTCTAGAGAAGGGAGATGTGGTGTTAATGTTATGCATGGTTAAAAACTACAAATGGTCACCTGTGATGACATCATAAAAGAGCGCCAAGCTCAGGTAGTCCAGGTGACGCTGATTGCTAATGTTGATGCCCATGCTGGAAGTTTGGTGATCCTAAACTAATAACCAATCACGATGATACAGTTTGACTCAGCGCACTCTTTGTATAATACGACAAAGGTATTATGGGGACCATAAACAGAATCATGATTTAGGCTCCCCAGGCCTCTCCTACTTCAGCATCACTAACAGTGATTAAATATAGATTTAGAGAAGTCTGTGATGGGAAGCCTTGTTTAATTGGCCAAGTTTAAAATCAATCACTGATTATTGGTTATTATTTGCTCTGATGTATTTGTAAACAAACCCAGCTCAAAAACAAACATTACATTGTAGCCATGGTAACACAACAATCAAACTATCAAGATGGTTTTTTGCACTTTTACAAAGTAAACTTCCTAATTAAATCCTAAATGTACCATTTATTTTACATTTTTTTCTCTGCTGGAATACATTAAATAAAATGTAATAACATTATCATTCTCAATAGATGACTGCTACAGTTTTAGATCTATGGTCTGTGTTACAATTCAACCATTTCTAGGGGCCCCTGGATGGCCCCTACCAGCAGCTACTGAGTTTTCTTTGCCTTGACATCACTGTCTTACAATTCTAGATCTCAGAGGTGCTGACATAAAAAAATTATATAAAAGAGCAAAAAAGCCCCTTAGGGCTTTTTTGCTCTTTAAAGCAGTCTGCAGCCAAGTAAACAGAAGTAGTAGGGCTTATTTAGTAAAATAGCAGCAAATTTGCTTAATTCATAACTTCATAACCAGCTACCTGTTTAACAACTACAGTCTCAGATCAACACAGCCCTCCAGCACTGTCAGTAGCAGAAACGGCAACATTATACTTATCAGCAGGGGCTCAACTACATACTTTCTGAGGTGTATGCGAACATGTCATTGGCGACCCCCCCGCCCACCCATAAACTTGTACAACTCATCTGTAATTAAAGTATCAATAATAATAAATGTATATAAACGATTAAATTGCTGCCTACAGGGCAATTAAAAAACAATTCAACAAAAAAACAGGGCAATTAAAAAAAAACAAAGAGCCACTTCTGTTAGCCTGTGTCTAGCGCCGCCTATGGGCTGCAGGTCTGAGGCATTTTGTTAGCAGTTTTCTACCATTCTTATAGCTTGATAGGAAGCCTGATCCAAACTGGCAACCCACATTAATAAAATGGTGAAATAATATTGACTACAAAACACTGAATTTATAAAAGATACCAAAATTTTTCCTACACAAAACAAACGTTTTTAATGTTGAAAAAATAAGCGGTTTCTCTTCACAATATGTATTAATTTACTATTAATCTATTTGTATGATTTGTTATTTAAATTGCCATTTATATTATTTTTCGGTTGCAGGAAATGATTGAGGGATGAAGAGACTGATGTCTGGTTCTTCAGGTTTGGTGCTGTTCTCCTGACCCATTCCGTCTGATATCAAACAACCCACTGTGCGACACTGAATATCGCCGACATATTTTTTAATGCCCCTATTAAACGTCACCGTGATTGTTTAGCCTGTGTCTTCCCACTACCGTCTGAATTTTTGCCAGATGTTTTTCTTCTAAGGACGGTGTAATGTCAGGTGGACATTTTAAAAAGAGGCGGGTTGATAGCAGCTGCGTAGTGTCCGTCTCTAGGCAACCGTGACAACAGCGTCAGTTCGTGGGGGTAAAGGACGGGGTCAGGGGGGTCCTATTTAGGTCCCGTAACGACAATTTAGCTGACCTTAATATTTCCCGTGTTTTGTTTCGGTCATTATTATTAGACTTATTGTTGAGATGTGTGTGATAGGTGTGTCTATCAGACATTTATAGCAATACGGAATAAATCGCGTCCCGTATTGGTTCAATACGGGCGGAGACAACAACAACAACCTGTCATTTTAGGCTATCTTAAACTAACCTGAATATTTACAACCCTATACAACCCTACACTGACATTACTTACCTACCGTCTTTCAACCACTTTGAAAAGCTTTTCTTCGTCTCTCCAACATCTTTATCTCTCCCCCACTTCCGTTTTTTGTTTTATGCCCCGGAGTTTTGTTCTGCTGCCCCATCTTTAGCTCCCTGTTGTCAAGTGCACTACATTTCAAATTTAAAAGAAAAACCGCGCCTCAGCTCGTTCACGAAGGGACGCCCAAGCTACCTGTATGGGAGGGGAGAGTGCCTAATCAGTGCTGTTCCTCTGTTATTGATCTTTTCATACACAAACAGCTGTTAAATGCTGACTAGAAAAAAAATTCCCCACATCATTTTTGCATCCCCTCTAGTCCAGCGCCCCTATGCGTTGCATACACTGCATACCCACTTTTTGAGCCACTGCTTATCAGGGAAACAGACTATATTTGCTTTGCATTGTCCCACATGATGATATATGATCCAGGGTTTCCCCCAGAAAACTTGCTAAGCCCGATGGTTGGGGCGTCGAGTCTGTCCACCGGTGGTCCACCGTGTTTTTGTATTAAAAGATGTTAAGTTGACAGGAAATGTAAAAGTATTACTGTGTAATTATATGTTACAGGAAAAGATCTCGAGTGAAATGCTAGTTAAACCCACAACTAGTCTAAAAACAACAAATTTGCACTTCTGTTTAATCCAAAATAAGTCAGCAGCTCCATCAGGCCCCCAAGAGCTTCAGGGGCCCCATAAACGCTAATATTTTAAAACAGACCACAGATACATAAATGTAACACTTGTTTATTGAGATTATCAATGCTGTTAAATTGTATTAAATTATTTAGGCATACATAAATTAAATTATTTTAAATTGTTTAACATTTAAATACAAGATTTTAAGGAGCTGGCAAGTTTACTTTGTAAAACTTCAAAGAACAATATTCATAGTTAGATTGTTTTGTTACCATAGTAACAATCTGATGCTGTGAGTTTAGTCTTTGAATTTACAAATACACATTAGTAAATTGCGATTATAACTTATTGCTTTTTAGGCTGGCCAATTAAACTACTCCTTTCTCCCATATTTCACTAAATCTAACACAGAAGCTGTTAGAGGTGCTGATATTTTTAGCAACAAAAGGGGCCCCTAAGTCTGATTCTGCTCAAGGCCTCATCCAGCCTTGGACCGGCCCTGCATGATGAGGTAATCCCCTGTACTATGCAGAAATGAATCAATCAATCAAATTTTATTTGTATAGCACATTTCAGCAGCAGGGCATTTCAAGGTACTTTACATAATTAAAGAAAAAAAAATAAGAACAGCATGTGACACTGAAATGCGCAACAAACAGGAGGCTTAATTCAATGCTGCTAATATGGCTTTAGTAGCTCCTCCATTTCATGTCTGTTGAGTTTTTAATAAGCGTCACAGAAAATATTCTGGTTGGTCAAGTTTATGGGACGAGTTTCTCAGATCTCCGTGTTGCCCCGCGCATTAACTCTAAGTAGACAACGCATTTGATATGGTTTGATGCATCGTGTAACCGGAAAAATAATACTTAAAAATAATATGAAATCTGCGTGATGCGTGACTCCGAGGAGAGCGCGAAAGCTCCTCACCGGGCTGAACCTGCATGATGAGGTTAGCGCTGCTCGTTATCCACAAATGCTCAGGCCAACCGGGACCACAGACATAAACTATACAGGGAAGACAGACACAGAGCCACACGCTGGGCAGCGGGTTGAGATGTAAACGCCGCATATAATTGTTCGTTCACAGAGATAAATCATTCTCACCGCTCCACAACGCGCCTCTGAATTCGCTACAACTTATTCCTGCGGTTCACATTGAGCTGCGCAATCAGAGCTAATGCGGCGGGTTTTAAACTCTTACCTAGAGTTTCTCCAGAGGATCATAATTCCTCACAGTAAGTTGATGTAAATATCCATGCAGGTCAGCCTGAGTCCAGTTTGAGTGAAAGAAGGCGCACGCGGAAGCGCGCAAGGCAAAGCGCAGAGGCAAAGCGCAGAGGCGCCAGCTGTGTGATTGGTCCACACGCTGTCGGCTTTTAAATGCATAAACTATAAACCTACCTATTATAAATCTATCCTTAAAAATAAATCTGCTCTGCTAGTTAAATGCTTAGAGCAAAAGAGACGCTTGCAGCCCGGCCTTAAAAAACAAACAAACAAAAAAAAAAACATTTTTTTTTTTTTCCCCCCTTTCCTAGAAACGTAAACAAGCAACGCTTAGCCTTGCGGCCGGGCTAGTAAAGCATGGCGGGCCGCCAGGCTAATAATACACTGGGGAAAACCCTGTGATCCAATTAAATATCAGATTCTTCTATGTTGCTATGTTGTTGTACAGTGTTTTAAGATCTTGTTCAATGTATCCCTTTTTAACTTTGAGCCCTTGAACCTCCAAAGGTCTCTTGTACGGCCCTGGCTCTCACTTAGACTTAAGCCCTACCATTCAAGAATCGAATCGCTCATGAAGGACACATCAATACTCTGAGCTGGTATGACTTGGCTTCCTCCAATCATATAAGTAAGCCTGGAATTGTTTTCTTCCAGTGACCTGGTTTTTAGCACAATCCTTTGGTAAGCTAACTGTATGCGCTGCACTTTGAGCTCACTTCACAGCAAATAAATGGTTGTTCACATGCAATACCTTGAGGACCACTAGGGAGCGTCTAGGGACCACAGTTTGAGAAAGACTGCTACAGACTTATCCTAACCCTATTCAAGGAAGCATAATAGGTCACCTTTAAAGAATAGAAGCACACCTTTACGCATCATTTATCACTGCAAACTTGACATCAAAATGTCTCTCTAAAAGCCCAAAACAATAATGAACCTGGGACAAAGTGAATTCAGGTTAAGTGAGCACCACTTTATGTGCAGAATAAAAGCTATGACTGAGATGGATTGCTCTGCTAAATATGCCCAGCAATATGACAGGCTTGTTGTGCTGCTCCTGTTCAGAGTCTTGTGCAGATTTTCTGTGGGACAAAGCAATGAGTCTGACTCATTTGGATAAGAAAAACTCCAAACACACCTGCAGCTGGGAGTCCTGTAATGATGTTGGGCTGCTCCAGTGACTGGCAGACAGGCTGATCACTGAACGCACTAGAGCGAAGCGACCGCAGGAAGGGGGCAGAGCTGCTGCACAGGTAGTCTGCTGTCTTGTAATCAGCCACAGAGCTGTCAGACAGAACGGTCACAGTGAGTCCTCTGGTCTGCAGATAGCCGAACACCTGGGAGAGACAAAGACAAAGCCCCTGATTTTGCAGTAATTTATCTAATATGTGCAAAGAAATAAAGACAGAGGCATGTTTTTTTTAATGTAAGTTTCTAACCATACACCAGCATCTGGCAGCTGAAGCTGACATTTCTGAAACCAGCCAATGTTTGTCCAATTTCCAACTGTCAGGTTTTGAAAACACAGCGCCCATTATAGCCCCATCTTCCTCCAATCTGCTGACAGGAGTGAAATCTGTCATGATTCTCTGCTGCTGCAGCTGCAGGAAGACAGGCTGTGTTTTCTCCTTCTAAAACAGCTTACCAATAACCATCCGCTGAGAATCACCAAGTGGATCTCTGCTCTACAGTTTGGTTTAAAAAACCAAACAATAGACCTATAAATCTGACCATCTTTGAATGTTTATCATAAGGATAAAATGTCTCTGAATCTCAGATTTTCACTTTCAAGCTCCATAATTCTTCCTTAATGACACGCTCTAAGGAAAGTGATTCTATTTAAGTCATCATGTTGCCATATGATTATGGCTTTCTGAAGAAGAGAAAGTGAACTGTTCCTTTTCATGGGTTACCAGGGAAGACTGTCAGTCTTGTCAGGGTGATTAAGCTGCAGAAAAAGGTACCTTTTCTGTCCATTGGAATAGCTGGTCCTCGGCAATGTGGCATGTCACATGGCATATCAATACCTAAATAAGAAACAAAAGCATCTTGTTCATCACTTTCCAATCACACAGAGAGAAAACGAAACAAGGGAAGAGGCTATAATTTGGAAGGAGTATAACAAGGTGGCAGAAACAGGTGGGAGAAAATGGCTGCTTTCATAGCAGAAATTGTCTGAAGAACTACATTATCCTAATGCTCCAGGTTTAAATGTTGTTTGACTTCAATGAGTCAGATAATCTAAAGCAGGGGTGTCAAACTCAATTTCACCGAGGGCCACTTCAGCATATTGGCCACCCTCAAAGGGCCACATTGACGGTACAAATCAGGAGTGCCCAGCTGCAGTCCTTCAGACTGCAACTTTTAGATGCATCCCTGCTAAAACACACCCCAGGCAAAAGGTTGACTTCCCTCATTAGCAGCAACTCAGTTCTGTAGAGCCTTATAATGAGTAAATGATCCAGGTGTGTTAGAGAAGGAACGCATCTTGCAGATGGTAGCTCTGGAAAACTAGACTTGGGCACCCCTAGCATAAAATGTATGAAAATACAATGTTAAAAATAAATTAAACACCTCATATTGTTAAATAACTCTTTGGAGCTTCTGGTTAGGAAGCGCATTCGAAACCTTTGTTTGAAATGGCGCGTTAAATTCAAGTCTCCATTACAGACCAGACAAAACTAAAGAGAATGCAACGTTGTGTTAATCCATTTGAGGAGCCGGTAGTTTATCTGGAGGAAATAAATGACGATGCAAAAGTTAATTAGATTGTAACATACGCAGTCCGCTGCTCAACCACTGCGGACGCGGGTACGCCGCTGCAAAGAATTAAAAACCGCTGGAAGTAACTCATCCAGAAGATTTCAGAAATGGACCCTTGGTGCACGATACCCAGGAGAGCCGCTCTGGAGGAGCTCTGCAGACGTAACATCTGTCCGTTTCGGAGAAGCGAAACCACGCAACAAAAAAAAAAAAAATCCAGGCGTTACGAGCAGGGTAAAACACTCAGAGTTCAGTTGATCTGTTTGGATCAGACAGATCCAACTGACTGATGAATTAGCGCAGATTTTTCTGCAGATGGGAACCAGGAGGAAGTGCGTTCAGACTCCAGGGTGATGCTAATTTAAGTGAAGTCGCTTAATTTAATTTATTAAAAGTTATTGGAGTGTTTTTTGTCACTAAGAGAAAAATGTAGATACATTTATCTGCTTAATTTGTGATAGGATCTGGATTCACGGTGAATATGATTGTAATTTCACGGGTAAAAATAGTACAGGACCGAGTTTTTTTTATGTTGTCGGTCAAGATAACAGATAACAAAAAAGTCTAGCGCGACCTGCCGCCCTGACACCAACTCACACATCTTCATTCACAGTCTTACTTGTAAATCGATTTTTCTTTTCTTGGACGTTTTGATGTTAGCTTGTCCATGTCTCAGTTTTATTCGCTGGGAAAATCAATAAGCAGCTTAAGGTGACTCTGCTGCTCTCTAGTGGCGAGAAGCCGTAATGTTGGCTGGTAACAATCGGAATGCATTATGGGAGATGTAGTTTGTAGTCAATTCGTGCGCAAAGCCTATTTTAAGTCAGTCATGGGCCTATAAAACGCTGGGGGGCCACATAAAATGACATGGCGGGCCACATGTGGCCCGCGGGCCTTGAGTTTGACACATGTGATCTAAAGGGAAACTGAACTAATTTATATGTCTGAAGATACTCTACACTGACTGGCAGCAGAAAACAGGCTTTTTATGACTGATGTCAATTTTCGCTTTTCTTTTAAATTCAAACTGATTTTGGCTAGTATTTGAATTCTTTTCAACACAAACTGGTATGCACACACATTGTTGTAATCAAACAAAGAATAAACTGTGTAATTGAATTCTGGCTACACAGAAAAACCAGCTAGTGATCAAAATCTGGCAATTTCGATCTTGTCAGCCCTGACTGAAAAACTCAAATATCTGATGCCTTTATGTTTACAGCACAACCGCTACAAGTTTGCACTTACAAAACAACAACCTTAAGTGTGGAAGCTGTTACTGAATGAAGACTGCTACTTTCAGTGAGATATGATCAAAACTAGGGATGCAAGATTATTTTAATATACAATAATTGATTATTAACATTATTAATTGATTGAATAATTGATTATTCTGACAATTACAGAATAATGGATAGGAAAAGCAATTATTCAACAAATTAATCTCCATCCATCCATCCATCCATTTTCTATACACCCTTGTCCCTTAGTGGGGTCAGGAGGGTTGCTGGTGCCTCTCCAGCTAATGTTCCAGGCGAGAGGCGTGGTCACCCTGGACAGGTCACCAGTCTGTCACAGGGCAGCACAGAGACACACACACACACCTAGGGAGAATTTGAAGAGGCCAATTAACATGAAAATCATGTTTTTGGACTGTGTGCATGCGTGGGTTCTCTCTGGAGTACCTGGAGAGAACCCACGCATGCACAGGTAGAACATGCAAACTCCTTGCAGAAAGACCCCGGGCCGGGAATTGAACCCACAACCTTCTTGCTGCTATATAATAAACAGAATAAATGGTTCTTCTATTGATTAATCATCAATCTATTTCCTTTCCTGCCAACTAAAGCAGCATGACAGGTGTGACAAATCTCTGACAGTGATTTCACATTCTGTCCATCAGTGTCTTTATCTTGCTTAAATTACAGGTTAGTAAATATGGAAGGACAGAATGTGAACATACACCTCTAGATTTGACTCACTGCTTCCTTCCAACGTTATTTTATGATAGTTAATGGAACAGACTCTCGATCAACAAATGGAGAGCACCACAGCTTGTGAAAATGATTCTTTCATAATAACGAATGGATAGATGGATTTGAAAATGGATGGATGGACAGATGGGTTGAAAGAGCATGGATGGACAGACAGACAGATGTGTTTTTCCACAGTCATATAGCACTGATAAACCCTTCAGTTCCAAATGAGAGATTATTAGAGCAGAAATCTTGAAAGTGTTGAGCTTATTGTGAGCTTTAATTAGAAATATTCAAATATGTCATAAAGCTTACAAAAAGGAGCAGCTTGTCATGGTGATGATGTGTTTCCTGGGGTGTTAATCAACAGCAGATATTCTGAAGTGCTGTTTTTCTCGCTGTGTCACTTACTGCTGGCTCGTCTTTGTGTCTGTAGAACACACATGCCGACCCTTCGCCACTCGGCCCAGTTCCAGACCGGCTCCTCTCGTTCCATGCCACCCCGCGCCCGACTGCATCCCAGTTTGCAGAGGCAAGAATGTACACTGACAGGAAGCCTGTGAAGACACATCCTCTCAGTATTCAACAACAGCTCGCATCAGAGTGCTTCCCTGACTTGCTTTCAGTCACGTATTCTGATTTCTACACTTTATTTTTGGTCATTTAAACCTTTCCATACACAAGTCAAAAAGGAAAAAATACGCAAGGCAGAAAAAACAAGACGAAACTAGTACAGAAATAGATAAACAATATTTAAATTCCTGTCAATGGCAAGAACACAAAGTGTAGACCGAAAAAAGTGAAGTATAACCAGCACAAACTTACTATACCTTCACTTTGTTGTACATAAATCATCATTAAAATCAAAGCAGCAGAACCTTAAATATTTTTCTGAAACATATCTCCAAGGAATTCCAGCTAAGACAAATTCATAATGTTATTGTATGATTTAGCAATAACTTTTATAAAAAAAATTTACGAGTGAAAAACACAATTATAACTCTTTACAACAATTATTCTATACCTGAATCTCTCTAACTAACAATAGTTTTTACTATTTTTACTATTTGTCATGACCTCTACCTTTTTAAATAAATCATTCTCTGTTAATTTATAATTTATTCCTTTAATTTCAAACCCCTTTTGCGTGTACCTTGGAAGGATTTTATTATAGGCTCTGTACATAGTCAATGCTGCTCTACTAAATCATAAAATTTTAAAGTATGCAATGTAAGAAGTGTTTCAGTAGATGGATGAAAATAATCAGATGCAGTTATACATCATAAAGCTTTCCTCAGAAGCATGTAAACACATTTTGTTTTGTTTTTATACAAGGTTCCCTAGATCTCCACACAGTAACTGATGTGTGTACTAAGCAACAGTATAATAGTGATTTCCTATTTAGAAAGAAATGTTATTCAATATTACAAAAGTTTTTGACATTTTAGCTTTTACATCATCAAAAAAAGCTTTTACATCACCAAATGCAATTTGGAAGGTACAAATTGCATTGCACCTTCCAATGCAATTTGTAGTCGAAAATCACATCACCCCCAAAATCTGATTCAAACACTTGTTCTATTTCAACACTGCTTATCGTAAGTTTGACATTTTTTTTTATTTCTTATTACCAAATATCACAAATTTTGTTTTGCCATTATTTAGTGATAATTTATCACTAAATTTATTTTGATCAACAACAGACTCCATTACAAACAGACAATAAGTTTGAGGTTCTTAGCTGAAACTAATCATTTACATTTCCAAACACATGTTTATTGTTATTGTCTGTGCAGTTTGATGGACATGTCTCAGATGCTTTTTAACAGCTGGATCTCACTCACTGGCAGCATTGTGTCCCACAGCCAGGATGAAGCTGGAACACTGCACCTTGTTCCCGGCTCTCAACAACTCTGAGACTTCGGGATTCCAATGGAGATGAACAGTTCTGAGAAGAAAGACCTCAGATTTATTGCTTACAGGTCAAACATAACGCTAAAACAGCAAGATAAAGCAAGCAGAACATAGCTACATTACAAAGTAAGTATCACTGTTTAAGAGTTGAAAATGTAATGCAATGCCTCATTTTCTGCCTCTGACTAGTCTGTTATTGTTTTGCAGAACATGGTGCTGTTGAATTAATTTGAATTATTCAAAGTGCTTCAGCTCAGCCCCCTCACACAACAGGAAAAGGAAGGGAAACACAAAAGAAATATGTCACTCACTAAAGACACTCCAGCAGTAAAATGTCCCGTAAATAACACTGTGAACAAATACAGTGATGCAGGGAGTTTTGTGGCAGCCATTTTCATCATTTTTGTTTTTATCATTGATAATTACTGCTGACATCCTGACTAGGGGTGCTCTGACCAGGTTTTCTGCTGCCAATTCCGATAATGATCACAAATGAGGCCGATCTCTGCTGATCACCTGGACTGACTAAATGCTACTATGTAATATGACAAAATTAAAAAATGATCTGGCAATAAATTCACCTAATTTAGAAATAAAACAAGCAAAATACTTGTAGGTACAATACAGCAGCTACTCAGTCGAAAGGACAACTGAAACACCTGCAGTCAGTAAAATAATATTGAATAGTAAGGCTCTCAGTATCATAAATTATACATGAGTCAAATAAATCAGCCTATATCAAATAATGTCAAGTAAAAAGGAAACATTCATTCAAAGTCAAACGCAGGCTGCATCAAAATAAACAATCGTTCCTGATAGCATGGCTAGCTGACAGTGGCGGCTCCAGAATTTTTTTCTGCAGGTGCTAAGGGGGAGGTAGGCATTTTACTGAGGGTGCTGTGACGGATCTTTTTTCCCTATAGTCATCAACACACACGCATTAGTATTGTTATTTTAATCAGACTGAGTTGTATTTATTTGACGCTTAGACGTCAGCATGAAGCCTTGAGCCATTAGTCAGATTACTTCCAGATAATATTACATTGTTTAAGTTAAAACAGCATTTATAACAAATGGGATACCCTAGTATTGACCCTTTGCAACTACGTCACTTAATCATTCAAAGGGCCATGATGTACATCGGAAGTGAGATTCAGAAGTATTGAACTGAGCGGCTGAAGTTGTTTTTGTCAGGTCATTCATGGTTTCTACTTGCTGGAATCAAGCTAATTTGTCTGTGAACGTAACATACCTGGTTGGGACGAAGCTGAAGTTGGTTCCGATTCGGGAACTGGCTAAAGGGCGATTCCACCTAATTTTTCACTACCTTCCACATCTTTAATCGACTCTAATTTAAAAACTACTAGAGGTGTGCCGATCGATCGGTCACTGATCATAATCGGCCGATTTTCGTGAAAAAGTGCATGATCGGTGATCAGCGATCGCCGATTGGCTCTTGTTGCCGATACTGATCACCTAATAGCAGAATATTTTAATCCATGTTTGGGATTTGTGAAACCTCTATGTGATTTGTGAAACTTCACTAAAGATCAGATTACTATTCACACTTGTTCCATGCAGTTTTTTTCAAATTCAAATTCAATTCTAATTCAAAACCACTTTATTAATCCCAATGGGAAATTAAATGTTGGTGTAACTCACTAATTTTTCAAAGAGTTATTGTAGATGATGATGGCTGTTGGAAGGAAAGATCTTCTGCAGTGGTCTGTTAAGTGAAATGAAGTTTCACAAATCAGAAAAAAGCTTCACGAATCCCAAACATGGTTTTAAATATTCTGCTGTTAGTTGAAAATAATCTGATCCAGGTTTGATGTGTCTAGGTATTGCAGTTTTGGAATTAGAGAAGTTCTAGTGTGAACGAGATCGATAAAAGGACAAAAATTGTCCTTTATTGAAGTTTCACAAATCAAAAAAATGTTTCACAAATCCCAAACATGGTTTTAAATATTCTGCTATTAGTTCAAAACTAATCTAGTCCAAGTCTGAAGAGTCTATGAGTTGTATTTTAGGAACTGGGGCAGTTCTAGTGTGATCCAGATGCAAAAAAGTGGTAAAATGAACCTTTACTGAAGTTTCACAAATCAGAAAAAGGTTTCACAAATCCCAAACATGGTTTTAAATATTCTGCTATTAGTTCAAAACTAATCTAGTCCAAGTCTGAAGAGTCTATGAGTTGTATTTTAGGAACTGGGGCAGTTCTAGTGTGATCCAGATGCAAAAAAGTGGTAAAATCAACCTTTACTGAAGTTTCACAAATCAGAAAAAGGTTTCACAAATCCCAAACATGGGTTTTAAATATTCTGCTATTAGAACAGAATAATCCAGTCCAGGTTTGAAGATTCTAGTGTTTTTAAACTAGAGTCGATTAAAGATGCGGAAGGTAGTGGAAAAATTAGGTGGAATCGCCCTTTAGCCATTTCCCGAATCGGAAGCTAGAATTAGAAACCAACTTCAGCTTCGTTGTGTGGAGGGGATCTACGGGAAGCAAATCTATGGAATTATTTCCACTAGCGTGTAAAAAAGACTGACAGCTAGAAGGTTTGTTAATTTTTTCTCAGCTAGAAAACTCAATTTTGTTTGTATAATCTGTATAATAAGCTAAAAAAATAGGTTGATTTCACCTCTAATGAAATCCCCTTTTCTCCAGAACAAATTATTAGAGGCATAAATAAATTAAGAAAAAACTTTAAAAAAAAAAAAAAAAAAAAAAAATAATAATAATAATAATAATAATAATAATAATAATAATAATAAAAAAAAATACAAGATAGAAAATAAATTTTTTGTAAGCTTGTTTAATATTATCTATCTTCTAAAACCGGACCACCCACGGGATTCGGACCTAAGACATTCTTGGTGCGTAATCATGTCTAATAAAAGTGTTATTATGGATTGATAAAGAATATGGCTCCATCGATGACGGGGCGGTAAAGTGAACACCTACTGGAATCTAATGTGTCATGTTAGCTGAAAGATGCTCACCAAGTCACCAATGGCTTAAGTGTCAAGACGAAACTGTTACAAAGGTGCACATAGAGTCCAAGTATATTTTTATCTTTAAATATGATGCATTATTTTTTGTATACTAAACTTGATGTCCCATTGTTTTCTGTTGTTTCAATATTTTGTGCCTCTCATGCTACACTGTTAGCCATTTTCACCTCTTCTCCTCCAATTCTCTGCGAATTTGTTCGTCTTCTTCGTTTTCTTCGAGCTCCTCTTCGTCCTCTTCCACCGCCCGAGAATACACCGACAAAACCTCTCCGAAAAACGTGGCCATAATCCAGACGTTTCAGTTAGAGCAAAACGAAAGTTTAGCTAGGACATAAAGAATCGCAAACTTCCTCCGGAAGAAACGAGGCTCCTTCAAAATAAAAGCCTCAGCTCAACTCATCACTACTACAAAACAAAAGTTCTGTCTTGTGATTAACGTTGAAAGCATGAACTCAAATTTATGACGGAAAAAGTCAGATTTGAGTAAGATTTGCTTATTGTTTTGATGCACTGAACAGGTGTGGAAAAGAACTGATCAAAATAAACTTAATTTGAAATAGTATGACGCTATAATTTAAATGAAACCATAATTGTGCATGTTAGCCTGCAACTATTAACTTAAAAGACTTAAAACCCTATATCGGGACAATTATTCCCCTTTAAGTACACGAAAACCTGTGAAAATGTGCGACCCTTAAACCAGACTCCTTATGTCATAACCAGTGGTGAAAGTAGGGGGTACGGTCGGGTACTGCGTACCCCTAAAAGATTTAGCGGGGGTACGCAGTACCTGCAAGAGAGAGGAGCGGCTGTCTGCTATAAAAGAAATCAACGGGTTCACTGTGCAGCCGTGAGTTCACCCACTAATCAGCCGTGATTGATTAGTTTTTCCAAGAACAATCTAAAACACAACTTAATCAGTTAATAAGTAGCTTTTCTCCCATTTCATATTGTTTCTGAAATCTTAGTGCTTTACTAGAGCAGGGCTCCAATACGCCGATAGCGGAAGGTTTTGAGTCGATCTCAGCATTAGGTGACAAACTGAACGCCGCCAGGAGGCTGAGACCAGCAGGTCCTCCTCTGATTGGCTTAAAACGTTCATAACTTTATTAAAGAACAACAAAAAAATCAACAAAACTTGTTCAAATTAATGACCCAACAACAATAATAATCTCAGTGATTATTGTTTCAACAAGGTGTTGCGCAAATCTGTGCGTTTCGGTTCCATTACCAAAATAACTAGCAGAGCAGGAGTTTAAAATTAACTATTCAACCACCACTGTGTTCGTGAAAGTGCTTCTTAATAATCGCAAAAATAAATATCAAGCCTGAAAAGCTAATATCGTAATGGACTGAATATTATGTTTTTAAAGTAATTTCTGCTGGGCTCGCGGAGCGCAGGAGATTGCCACGGCAACGGGTGTGCTTAAATGACAGAGAGACGGAGAGTAAAAAGGTGCGAGTGGTTTAGAGTTGATCACCTGTTCGGGTTATATGTTTAAGTATTTAAAATGGCTTCTACTGGGATAATTATGTGAAATTAAATTAATTGTCTAATAAAAAAAACAGTTTTATTGCTCTCTGGCATCTTGCTTTGAGCTCAGAGTCTGAGAGGCTTTTCCTTTATCAAACATTTTTTTCCCTCTTATTTAGTGGGAATGCTGATGTTGATGAGATTTTCTCCAAAATAATAACCTTTTTCAACCTTTATAGCTCCACTGTTGAAAATGAAGCTCTAACATTCACAAATGACATTGAAATAAAATCCAGTCCAACATCTGGTTTGAGGTGATTCCTCAAATCAGATTTCCTGTTGGAGGAAAAACATCCCAACTTCAGAAGATGAGCTTTAACCTAACAGAGCTCTGTGGTTCCTCCTGTCAGGGTGAGAGTCAGAGTGAGGAGGCGCCAGACATGGAAAACTGGGATGCACTCCATGCCATAACGTGCGGTCAGGGTAGGCAGGTGAGGCAGAGCCTCAACTGTCATCATGGAAGAATAGTAATAAAATCATTTATATTGCTATTTTCACCCTGTGATTTGTACTATAAAGTACCTTTTTTTTTACTTAGCTTAACCAATTCTGATGATTTTTTCTTCAAAATCGCTGGATTTTCGCATTTTCCCATTCAAATGCTCAGAAGCAAAGCCACTGAGGCAGCAGCGAGCTGAGCCTCACCTGGGACTGATCAACCTCTGGCTAACTGCACTGGCTGCCTTTCTATGGAAACAAGTTCATCCTGTCTGTAGCCAGCAATGAAATGGCTAAGAAACATTTAATATATGGACTGATTTTCCATAATTTAGCTTACATATATAATGTACAGTGTTTTTTGTCACTAACTGTGTGTGTATCGTGTTTTGTGTGCGGAGGAGCGATCAGAAACTGCAGAGAACAGACTCGAGGTGAGGCAGGCAGTTCTCTTGCCTCATCGCTGGGGGCGCTCATGATCCCAGATATTGTGACTCCATAACTGCGGAGTAAGACACAGTGAGCTAGCCATGGAGCTAGCCACACAGTAAATAAGTAAAGTACAGCGATTTCAACATGAAAGACTACATTTCTACACTTTAACAGTTTTCTAAAGTGGATTTTCAATTGAAGAGGAGATAATAACTAAAGGAAAACCAACACCGGAGCTGAAAGTTTTGCTTCGAGACAGTTTGATGATTCTTAATGGAGTAGAAAAGACATGCCGAGGATAGACTTGGCTCTGGATGAACGGATATTTTTGTGCAGAATTAGCGGTGCATGGATTTCATTGATACATAAAGGTAAGACAGCAATAAGATGTTTTTGTTTAGTTTTTTAATGAAATATGCGTTTTGTGGGCTACAGTTTGTAAGTCTAAATAATTTAGTAAAGTAGAAGCGGGAGCTAATCTACCACAGCAATTAATTATTAATAAAACATTAAGCCTAAAACGTACTACAACGACATACTGAATATTCTGTTATGTGTGTAACGGGTGGAACCACCAGGGTACGGTGGCCCTGAGGTGCAAAACACTACAACATTAACGAAGCACAATTACAAATTACAAAATCACTACAACATTAACAAAAACACAACAACATTAACGAAAACACAACAACATTAAGAAAAACACAACGACATTAACGAAAACACAACGACATTAAGAAAAACACAACAACATTAAGAAAAACACAACAACATTAAGAAAACGGAAAAGGTAGGTCCCAGTGGAGACCTAAGAAATCGCTGATTGGACTACAGCTCGTTTTACTTCTGAACCGGAAGTTTTTCTAGAGACCCTTTTCACAGTGATGTCAGACAATGGGTGCCGTAACTCGAAGAGGTGTATCTTTACTTCTGGTGTGATTTTGCCTCGGGAAACCTGACTGAAAAATTCACGGATACTCATTATCTTAAAGATATACTAAAAGGTAAGGTTAATTACAACAGCATTTACGTGTTAGCCGTTATTACTCATTGTCAATCCACCATTCTCTAACTGTGTATATAATAAACAGCCTCCGATCGGAGAATAAACCAGCTAGCAGCAGCTTTAGCCACAGTTGGGAACATATATACACCGCTGTCTGTCAGTGCTGTAACGTTTAGAGGTTCACTTTCTGTATTAACTTTAATAAAACAGTATTTAAGTGTTAGCCGTTATCAGTCATTGTCAATTTACCATTCTCCAACTGTATTTAAAGGAACCAGCCTCCGATCGGAAAGTAAACCAGCTAACAGCAGCTTTAGCCACAGTTAGGAAACATATACACCCCTGCCTGTCAGTGCTGTGTTGTTACGTTTCACTAAAATCACTGACATCTTCCAACAGTTGTTTAGAAAAGCATTTTAAATATTGACTTAAGCGCTATCTGCCAAATAATTTACATATTCTGATGTGATTCATAATTTCTCATATTGTTTTGTTCATCTTTCTCAACAGTAGCCTACCTAGCCTACCATATCTGGGATGGTCTTGTTCCTCTGTCCATGGCAGGTTCAGTCAATCAGCTGTGGGACATCTGCTGCCTAACGTCAAACTATCATGGGCCTCTTGATTTAAAAGGAGAAACCAGTACAGAGCCTCCCTGCTCCTGCAAGTCACACTTCTTGGATGAACACTCAATACTGCAACTGTTAGAAATGAAATCTTTGTGTATCTATCCTTTAATTAATATCTATATGTATCTATTAATAAATTGTTGTGTAGAGTTCTGTAAAAACTATTGTAAATAGCTTCTCTTGAGTAATCTACATATGTGCAACTTTTACATTTAAATTGCTTTTTTTTGTAAATCTTACACATCTGGCAATGAAGTATGTGGAGGAGAGGAAATGAGAAAGGAGAGGAGCTTATTAAAGCTGCCATTGTGGAACAAAGACATAAGGTTTGTGACCGTTTCTTGCAAACATCTATGTAATAATTATATTAAACACTGTACATGGATTCATATATTTAAATAGATATATAGCTGACTGTATATATACAGTCAGCAATTTATATATATATATATATATATATATATATATATATATATATATATATATATATATATATATAACATTACACAAACATAATTATCACAGTTAACAATTTAAGTCATTGATAGAGAAAATTTATTTACAAAAGGTATATTTTTATTTTAACAGTATGTACTCAGGGTTTACAACTTAAGAAGACATCCATGTACGGTCCTTGGCGGGTGCCAGTCTGCAGTGAACTGGTGGATGACAGAGCCAATGGTAAACTGTAGTGAGCAGTTTGAAGCAGAAGTCCCACCATGTGATCCACAGGGTTTTCCTAGCTGAGCACAAACTTCATGCACTTCGTTTCCACAGGCACCACAGCAGAATCAAGTGTAACCTGTTAAAAGGGATATAAAGGTGTTATTCCTATATTATCAATTTTCTACTGCCAAGTCTACAACCGCAGGAAAACAAAGTAAAAGAAACTTAACCTTCTAATCATAACCTTTGATAAATATTCATTGGAGAAATGTGAAGTTAATGAGCTAATATATATTGTTATGGCCACTCTTGCATCATAATAAAGTCCAAAAAAAATGCAAGAGTAGTCTTTTAGGAGGTTTTCAACTCAAAGAAAAAATGAAAAGCACTCGCAGAGACTTCTCCTGTTTGAAAGGGGTTTCTTTTACTTATAAAAGTAACAAAAAATAATGTCTGAGTTGACTTCAAATATAAACGTTAATTTGTGGTACAAAAACCTTTTCACTCCTCACTCCTCCACCAAACAATCAGATCAACCCCAGCAGCTGCTTCTGCCTGTTAATCACTGCAGGAGGCTGACTGACAAGGAGGAGGGTCTAAGCAAAAATAAATACATAAATAAATATACAATAGATCTATCATTCACATAACCTAGATCTGCGAAAATTAATTTATCAAAAAATAAATTAATCTAATGGTTAATAGGCTCCAACATATGTGAGTAGAGCTCATCACATTCCTCCAATGAAACTTTAATATCTATCTTCCTACTCGTGTCTCTATCTTAGCAAGAGTTTGACTTCTCAGTTTAGCATAACTGTCAGGTTTTGGACTTGAGACTACAGGTAATGTCGCTACTGAGAGGGTGGTGAAACTAGCGTATGACGTGAGGAGGGTGACGATCATGCATTTTACGTGACAGGCGGCAACCCCAGTCTATACTATAAAAATCTTATTAAGATTAGAGCCTAAATACGTTTTATTTCCAAAACAGAAAGGCTACGTAATGTTAGCCAGCTAACAAATTACTATTGCTAAGTAATTCCCAGTAAGTCAATACTTAAAATGCTTTTCTAAACAACTGTTGGAAAATGTCAGTGAATTTAGTGAAACTTAACACAGCACTGACAGGCAGGGGTGTATATGTTTCCTAACTGTGGCTAAAGCTGCTGCTAGCTGGTTTATTCTCCGATCGGAGGCTGGGTCCTTTAAATACAGTTGGAGAATAGTAAATTGACAATGACTGATAACTGCTAACACTTAAATACTGTTTTATTAAAGTTAATACAGAAAGTGAACCTCTAAACGTTACAGCACTGACAGACAGCGGTGTATATATGTTCCCAACTGTGGCTAAAGCTGCTGCTAGCTGGTTTATTCTCCGATCGGAGGCTGTTTATTATATACACAGTTAGAGAATGGTGGATTGACAATGAGTAATAACAGCTAACACGTAAATGCTGTTGTAATTAACCTTACCTTTTAGTATATCTTTAAGATAATGAGTATCCGTGAATTTTTCAGTCAGGTTTCCCGAGGCAAAATCACACCAGAAGTAAAGATACACCTCTTCGAGTTACGGCACCCATTGTCTGACATCACTGTGAAAAGGGTCTCTAGAAAAACTTCCGGTTCAGAAGTAAAACGAGCTGTAGTCCAATCAGCGATTTCTTAGGTCTCCACTGGGACCTACCTTTTCCGTTTTCTTAATGTCGTTGTGTTTTGGTTAATGTTGTTGTGTTTTTCTTAATGTCGTTGTGTTTTGGTTAATGTCGTTGTGTTTTCGTTAATGTCGTTGTGTTTTTCTTAATGTCGTGTTTTTCTTAATGTCGTTGTGTTTTCGTTAATGTCGTTGTGTTTTCGTTAATGTCGTTGTGTTTTCGTTAATGTTGTTGTGTTTTTCTTAATGTCGTTATGTTTTTCTTAATGTCGTTGTGTTTTTCTTAATGTCGTTGTGTTTTTCTTAATGTCGTTGTGTTTTTCTTAATGTCGTTGTGTTTTGGTTAATGTTGTTGTGTTTTTCTTAATGTCGTTGTGTTTTTCTTAATGTCGTTGTGTTTTGGTTAATGTTGTTGTGTTTTTCTTAATGTCGTTGTGTTTTTCTTAATGTCGTGTTTTTCTTAATGTCGTTGTGTTTTGGTTAATGTCGTTGTGTTTTCTTTAATGTCGTTGTGTTTTTCTTAATGTCGTGTTTTGGTTAATGTCGTTGTGTTTTCGTTAATGTTGTTGTGTTTTTCTTAATGTCGTTGTGTTTTCGCTAATGTCGTTGTGTTTTTCTTAATGTCGTGTTTTGGTTAATGTCGTCGTGTTTTCGTTAATGTTGTTGTGTTTTTCTTAATGTCGTCGTGTTTTCGTTAATGTCGTTGTGTTTTCGTTAATGTCGTTGTGTTTTCGTTAATGTCGTGTTTTGGTTAATGTCGTCGTGTTTTCGTTAATGTTGTTGTGTTTTTCTTAATGTCGTCGTGTTTTTCTTAATGTCGTTGTGTTTTTCTTAATGTCGTTGTGTTTTGGTTAATGTCGTTGTGTTTTCGTTAATGTCGTTGTGTTTTTCTTAATGTCGTGTTTTGGTTAATGTCGTTGTGTTTTCGTTAATGTTGTTGTGTTTTTCTTAATGTCGTTGTGTTTTCGCTAATGTCGTTGTGTTTTTCTTAATGTCGTGTTTTGGTTAATGTCGTCGTGTTTTCGTTAATGTTGTTGTGTTTTTCTTAATGTCGTCGTGTTTTCGTTAATGTCGTTGTGTTTTCGTTAATGTCGTTGTGTTTTCGTTAATGTTGTTGTGTTTTTCTTAATGTCGTTGTGTTTTCGCTAATGTCGTTGTGTTTTTCTTAATGTCGTGTTTTGGTTAATGTCGTCGTGTTTTCGTTAATGTTGTGTTTTTCTTAATGTCGTCGTGTTTTCGTTAATGTCGTTGTGTTTTCGTTAATGTCGTTGTGTTTTCGTTAATGTCGTTGTGTTTTTCTTAATGTCGTGTTTTGGTTAATGTCGTCGTGTTTTCGTTAATGTTGTTGTGTTTTTCTTAATGTCGTCGTGTTTTCGTTAATGTCGTTGTGTTTTCGTTAATGTCGTTGTGTTTTCGTTAATGTTGTTGTGTTTTTCTTAATGTCGTGTTTTGGTTAATGTCGTCGTGTTTTCGTTAATGTTGTTGTGTTTTTCTTAATGTCGTCGTGTTTTCGTTAATGTTGTTGTGTTTTTCTTAATGTCGTTGTGTTTTCGCTAATGTCGTTGTGTTTTTCTTAATGTCGTGTTTTGGTTAATGTCGTCGTGTTTTCGTTAATGTTGTTGTGTTTTTCTTAATGTCGTCGTGTTTTCGTTAATGTCGTTGTGTTTTCGTTAATGTCGTTGTGTTTTTCTTAATGTCGTGTTTTGGTTAATGTCGTCGTGTTTTCGTTAATGTTGTTGTGTTTTTCTTAATGTCGTCGTGTTTTCGTTAATGTCGTTGTGTTTTCGTTAATGTCGTTGTGTTTTCGTTAATGTCGTGTTTTCGTTAATGTCGTTGTGTTTTTCTTAATGTCGTGTTTTCGTTAATGTTGTAGTGATTTTGTAATTTGTAATTGTGCTTCGTTAATGTCGTTGTGTTTTTCTTAATGTTGTTGTGTTTTTGTTAATGTCGTGTTTTTCTTAATGTCGTTGTGTTTTTCTTAATGTCGTTGTGTTTTGGTTAATGTCGTTGTGTTTTGGTTAATGTCGTTGTGTTTTCGTTAATGTTGTTGTGTTTTTCTTAATGTCGTTGTGTTTTCGTTAATGTCGTTGTGTTTTCGTTAATGTTGTTGTGTTTTTCTTAATGTCGTGTTTTTGTTAATGTTGTAGTGATTTTGTAATTTGTAATTGTGCTTCGTTAATGTTGTAGTGTTTTGCACCTCAGGGCCACCGTATCGACCAGATGTGTTGGCCCACACGTCCCACTGTTTGCGATCAGGTTTGTGTCAGTTTTTTGTTGTAAAGAAAAAACTCTTAATCTGATTATATTTAGTCAGTGTTTGTGTGTTTTTATATAGGGCCACACTTCATGTTTTGAGCTGACGATTCCTACCTGGGCGTGTGGTTGGTCGACGCTGCAGGTAGGCTTTGTATATTTTTTTTAACTGGATTGAATTGAATGGTTTTATTGCAAAGATTTAATAGGCGTTTGGTAATTTGTGTTTTTTGCAGTTGTCGCTGCACCCTGCTGTTCTTTTAGTTTGATTTTCTTTTTCCATTGTTTTTCATTTATTTTTGTTTACCTATTGTTTTTTGCAAATACACATCTTATTTTGTAATAATAAATATTGTCCCTTTTATACTGGTTGTTTTTATTGCACTATAAGTGGTCGTAACATGTGTCTAAATTTCTTGAATGTTTTTTTGGTGCTAAATCCTAAAACATGAAGTGGCATTGTTGTCAGTTGCTATGGCAACTAGTCTGCGTGCAGCGTGGAGAATACCTCTTTCCCTTTGCTGTGGATCATAGCACGAAATTACCTACATTTCAAAGTTTCACTGAGTTAACGCGGCTATAGATGACATATAAAAGATTAGTCTTTTTGCCTCCCAGCGTTGTATGCCTGCGAGAAATTTCCGTACGTCCATTAACATGCATGGTGTCTATATAAGTCGTAAGTCAGTGCCTCACCAGCAATGAACCTCACCGCACATCACTGATATATGCACACACAAAATATATACTTTTGTGTCATAGTACCCCCAAGAATTTAAAACTACTTTCACCCCTGGTCATAACTTAAATTTCTTTTAGAAATTGTCTTTGCTTTTACAGCAAATGTCACATGAAACATGCTCGGTTTTGAGAATAATTATCCATTATCTTACTGCAAGACAGTGATTCGGCGTCTGACTCTTAATGGCAGAGGAAAAGACTTAATTGTTATCTGGTTATTATTTGGGTACACAAGGATTACTTTGTTAAACAGGGGGTAAAATAACACAAACAGCACAAGCTACCAATTCGTTTCTTTGTTTATCTGCATGATTGGTTTTATCACTTTTAATTTAATATAAATAAATTAAAATGATTAAAATGTTTAATTATCACTTTCAATTGATAATTAAAAATAATTTTTTTATCACTCAGGGTCATTTTTTTACTCATCAGAACTGTTCCGCACAAGTGGGAGGGAAAAAGCACATTAGCTGCAATAACTAGAAAATTTCTGAAGAAATTTTCAACGTTCTGATGCTGAAAATTAGCATTAACGCATAAGGTTAGCTTAATGTAGTGGATTCCCAGGTGAAAAAAAGTATACTTTAGTATATTTCAAACACATTTACATTTGTGAAAGTACACTTTAAGTATACTAAGTATTAAGTCTACTACCTATAAATATACCTGAAGTATACTAAAAGTATGCTTGTACCAATTTCAAAATTATAACTTTAAACACTTAAACATAATTGTACCAAAATATACTTTTAATATATTAAATAAACGTATACTTTAAGTGAATAAAATGTAAATACATTATTTTTTATTTGCCATTATTCTGTGCTCTTTAAAATACAAATACTTTCTCTGTTTAATTGCTCTATAGTTCTTTTTTGTGGGTTTCTGTAAGGTGCAGCGAATGGGAATGTTCTGTTATTGATCCTCATTCATGTTAGGAACATACCAACAGTGTCATGAAGTGTCATTCAGTAAAAAAATGACAATTTGACAATTTTAATGAGAATTTGCTTTAAAAGTTGGATGACAGGTGTTATGTTATGTTTATGACAGTGTCATGTCAGTCTTATGCACACTCCATCAAATAAAGTGTTGCCAAAATGGTAATATATTGAAAGCACAATGTAATTATAATTTTTGTTCTTTAAAGTAATAACTTTCATGTTTTTTTGTAACACTTAAATTTTCATGTTCATTGTGTTCACTTTTGACGTGTAAACTGATCATTTATGTAAAGTTCATAAAGTTGTGAGTAAAATTGGACAATTTTAAAATGTCGGTAATAAAACAAAATATTTGAATTACCTTGAACATCTTGTGTAATTAATCTTTCCATGTAATTGTAGCCTAAAACAATGTAAGTACTCTAGTGTAGTTATGCATGTAATGTACAAAATAGGAAAGTAGGAATAAAGAAGACTTATGAATAATTAAAATTGTACTTTTTTAGCAATAACAGTAAATCAAAACTAAAAATTAAGTGTAATTTAAATACATTACTAATATATTTGCAGTATATTTAAAATATATTTAAAGTATATTAAAAGTATATTTTTAATATAATGCTATGACAGAACTAGTACACTCAAAATATACTAATCAAGCTCTTGAATAGTACATAAAAAAGTATACTTAAGTATACTAAGTACAACTTGAAGTTGTTCCAAAGAAGTACGTTTAAGTATTCTAAAAAGTGAATTTAATACTATTTAAATGCTATTAAAATATACTAAACACAAAAAAGTTGTTCCAAAATAGTACAGTTTAAGTACATCAATCAAAGTATGCTAAAGTATGTTAAAATTTAGTATACTAAAGTATACCTTTTTTTTTTTTACTAAGGTTATTATGTTGACTAACATGAACTTATGCCATTCAACAAGGAAGCCGTCCATAAGAAGGGACAGAGCAGGCTGTACTTCTTGAGGAAGCTAAGATCCTTCAAGGTTTGCAGCAAGATGCTTCAGATCTTCTATAAGTCTGTTATTGAGAGCGTCATCTCGTCTGCCGTCATCTGCTGGGTAGCAGCATCAGAGCCAGCAACTTAAAAAGGCTCAACAGCCTCATAAAGGCGACTGGTTCTGTTCTGGGGGCGACTGTGGAACCTCTGGAGATGATTATGCAAAGAAAGATTCTTCATATAAAATTATGGACAATCCTGACCATCCTCTTCACGTGACTATCTTGGGAAAGCAGAGCATTTTCAGTCAGAGGCTTCTTCAGATTCAGTGCAGTACAGACTGCTGCAGAAGATCTTTCCTACCAACAGCCATCTCCATCTTCAATAACTATTTGAAGAATCTAAATTAATGAGTTACAACAACATTTAATTTCCCCTTTGGATTAATAAAGTATTTTTAATTGAATTAGAATTTGAGTTGAATTCAATATACAAACATTAGTGTGCAAGCTAAAAATCAGCCAAAAATATTAAGGTTAGTTTAAATACTATCAATAGCACACATGGTATCACCTCCATCAATTTAAATTGACTTACTTCATTCAGTAGGATAAATATAGCTAATAAATGCTAGTTGTTGATTTGTGCTTTATAAAACTGCTATTGCACATGGTTAAGTATTGTACACTTAACCATGTGCAATAGTGGTTAAGTTATAGCAGTTTTTATAAAGCATAAATCAACAACTAGCTGCTGCTAACGCATTAAGGCTTTTATTTTGTAGGGTATGTGTTTGTCTTATTTTGAAAGTCCAGTGTGGTTGTCAGCTTAGGGGGATCAACAAGTCTCATGAGTCATATAGAACTTACTTCCTTTGGTTTTCTGCCATGCCTGCAGTAAGTGTTCTGTCAAGATGTCGTCAGTTCTGAGCTGCCCAGCTCAGTGTTCTTTGGTATGGGTACTACGGTAATCCCCTCTGCAAACTGATGTGTGAGTGAACCACACCGGGGTAGAATTCTCTCTCTCTGAGCCAGCCAATTTCACACACACACACACACACACACACACACACACACACACACACACACACACACACACAAAGTAGTCCGAATAGCTCCTTCCTATTCACAAACAGCAAAAGTTATCGGAAAATTGTTCAGAGTGTGCGAATGCCATTTGTCGACTTGTAATAGTACCACAATTCATATCTGTACCTCATTCATAGTGAAAGTACAGATGAGAGAGAGATGGTGCGCACTTTCCTGCAGATTTGGACAATGGGATGAAAATGAATGGCTGGGAGTCTGGGTATTCCCTCAGACATCTTTACACTTTGAAGAACTTTGACAGAACACATTTAGCCAGAGAGCAATTTCAAAAATAATTTATGGAAGCAGACATTCTGCATGATATCATGACTATATCAAGCCAGAAGAACAATATTTGTTGTGAGTGCAGTCAGAAATCCACTCCGACCACCACTCTTGAGGAGTGGCAGTTATTTTCAGTTACACTGTGACTTGACAGAACAACTAAAACTTTTGGGTGCTTAGAGTTGTGGAAATACTGTAAGTGGTATCAAAATACTGTCTTCACTTCTGAACAGAGCACGGACATATCTACAATCTGAAATTTGAAAGGTGGTTCCATTTGCAGTGGCAATTGATTAGACTGGATTTTATTTAGAGGTGTCAGGGTAAAGGTGGGTGACTGATTGTGAATGAATTTCACGTTACAAATTGTTTCAGATGGAAAACTGAAAACTATGAATCAATAGCTGTGTTCCCATTATAAATGTGCACAAAACATTGTTAATATTCAACTAAAAACACAATTTTGCAATTGTGACATTTCCATTAAATAAGAAACAAAATAAAAAATCACTAAAAAACTTGCTGCACCATCATCCCAAACCACTTTCTATCGTCTGCTTCATCTTTGTGATTAGAGCCAGTGGCAACATCCCGTTGTTGATCATGTGACTTGTGTGATGCAAAAAGTGTTTCCATGGCAATTTTGCGAAATAGACCAATTTAGATACTGCCAAACCAACCAGCTCATCCTAGCAGCAAAACATTTGAGTGAAAAAAGAGTTTTTTTTAGAAATTGGCATGTTTCCATTAAGCACATTTATTTTTGAAATGTCACATTGCACAGATATATGGTCAATGGAGGCACAGCTATATCATTACTTAACATCCACTATATTGTTGGATATCTCAATGAAACATTGAAACAAATTTCAATGAAAAAAATCTCAATGAAACATGGACGTTTTGTGGTTGCATAGGGTTAAAAAAAGTTGAAGCAAAGCACTGTAGCTTAATGTTTCAGTGCAGCTCCACCACTCCTGATGATTGCTGAAGCAATCCACTAGAAATATGCCTGAGCTGTTTGCTTAAGCTTATTGAATGATTCAAAGCTGTAGCCCTTACATATGTGTCATTAAACGAATCACACTGACCTGAACATGATGAGCAGCTGGAGCAAACTGTCCGATGTGCTATTTTTAGTTCCCTGTTTTACCAATGATGTTAACCTGACAGGCAACATGACTGTGCCTGGTTCTTTGGTGATGTATATTTAACATTAGAAGGAAAGGGGGAAAAAGGAGAAACGCAAAAGGGTGCTGGCAGATCATCTTCAGCACGGCTGGCTGGAAACATCAGCCAAGTCATGCTGGGGTAAATTGGCCTGGAGTTGAGTGCAGAAAATCCATCTCTTCTATTGTGTTGTATAATTCATTTTCCTGTAAGCGGTTCCCTGGGAGATGAGGGGAAAAAAACAGAAATGTGATGATATCAGCACAGTCATGAAAATTCTTCATTGTCACCAGCAAATGTCCAGTCTTGGTAATGCAAATAAGAGAGCAGGGCAAAGCTTAGAAAAGGGAAAGTTAGGCCTATTACCGAACTTGTGCAATAATGCATCAACAGAAGGTTTTCCTGTCACAAAATGGAGCAACATGCTAGCGGAAATCTTGGAACTGCTATTAATATAATTGATGGTTGGAGAGAGGACAAAAGGGATATTCTGCAGTTTTACAGACACAGATGCCTTAAGGGAGGAATGTCAAAGCAGGACAAACAGGGTTGTCACTTCTTTAATCGCCATTAAAACAGGGAATCAGGGACAATCTGCCAGAGGACAAAAAAAGGCCTTTTTGTCCTCATCTTGTCCCAGCACCAACCAGGGCTAGGAAAGCTGATGATCCCTCATTCCCATTTCTATCACGATCCATGGTTGAGAAGGAGACAGACCCATACAGAAGGAGAGGAAGCAGACAAGTTATAAAATCCAAAATGTTCCTCTTTTTTATGAAGACAAGCCACTGGAATTCCAGATGATGGAGCAAAATTGGTCAAAAAACTACAAAAAGGTCTGGCATTATAAAAAAAAAGGCAAACGGTGAGTTTATATTAAGCATTTATTCTTTGGGATTTTATGTGGTTAATCTAAAAAAAAGTTATGTATAACTGTATGGAAGAAGGAAACTTCAGTGGTTTTTGAAAGATAGTATTCAGCAGTGGTGGACAACATTAGCTAAACCTAAAGATTGGTTCCTGTAATGCTAAAGTAATACCAAAACATTAGCAGAATATAATGTTCATGCACTAACTAGCAGTTTGATTCAAATTATATCTGCCCTTGACAGATATCAACCTGCACCCACTAATTTAATTTTAACATTATAATTGACAAGGTCTATAATGCTATAACGATACTGTATTTATGTTTATGTCATGTTCTCTACTATCCATATTTTATTTTATGCCTGTATGTTTCTTGTTTGAAATTACAGAACCTGTCTGATAACGTGATAAAAAAAGTTAAAATCCTGGGGACTACCCATTTACCCATGTGGTATGGGCCATTGCACATTAAAAATGAGGAGCAAATTTCCACTAAAAAATCTCAGGAATTTTGTAGGGGGAAAAAACTGGAAATTTTTGTGTTTCAGAGTTAAAAATTTAGACTTTTCAAACTCTGAAATGTTGTTTTTTCTAGAAATTTGTTTTGGCTGAAATTTAATTTTCCTTTTTTCTATGTACAATGACTCTATTACGCCGTTATACTATAAAGCCTCTAGATATTGTATTTATGTTTATATCTTGTAATATCTTACCTGAAAAATTCTTAACAGTTGATTACCAAAACCTCAATGTTGAATTTTACTCAACTGAAAGTTAATAAAACACCAAAGTAAAGTAGTGTTTTACTGTCATGAAATGCTGTATTGGTGGTGAGAATAGGACGCAGTCATTCCCAGGGTTAAAAGCAGAAGTGAGTTTAATGATGATCTCAAGTCGACAAAAACCAGAAAGCACAGATGAGCGGCGAGGAATCTCTGAGAACAGAGACTCAGGTAGATACTGGGACACCAAACAGGACGAAGGACGATGATAGACGAGTAAGATCCAGTGAGAAACAAGACATGGGTGGGGTTAAATACACGAGGGGTAAATCAGGGAAACAAGAAACAGCATTTAGAATTTATCTGGAACATTAATGTAGGGGAAACTAAGAGTGCTAAATGTTTTCAAAGACAGAAAAAAGTGTGTGCCACTAATTAGTCAAAGTGTGCTTACCACTGGAATTTAGTCCTCTCTGATACATAAAATCCTGGGAAATTGTTTCTAGAAGTCACCTAATAACAAAATTAACTGCACCTCACTGTAATTTAGATTTTGTATAAATCCAGATGTTCTGTCAAGGTCCCAGAGGGTTTGTAGAGAATATTGGTGAACAAACATCATCATAAAGATCAAGGAACAAACATTTAACATGACATTCTGAAAAAATCCCACGTTTCTCATATCACTCATCCACCTTCCCGTACTCAAAAACCAGTCAGCTTCAGTGCTCAGCACTGGATGATTCTGTTCTCAACTGTTCTTTCCATGTCTACTGTTTATACAATCTGTTGTACGGTTTTGGAATTTGTTACTGAAATTTTTTCCCACCAGAACTCTCCTGTTATAATACAACACATCATCATCTTTCTTTCACTTCATAGTTAATTACTAACTTTTGTCGTTCTACCTCATAAAATCCTAAGGAAATGCATTGAAAGCTGTGTTTGTATCAAGCCAAAGTCTGAAAATTTTCCATTGGCATGCATACTTTTGCAAGTCACTCTACAGAGTGACAGTTGGAAAAAAACTGCTATGTGTCTTGGATTTTGTGTTTAGGTTTTTACTTACAGAGTTCTTGGTTCTGTTCCTTGGAAATCTGTGCTCCCCTGTGACGATCCCTCCTGTCCAGTAGGTGTCTCTAGTCTTCTACGTGTTTTTTTCTTGTTTCTTTCAGGAAGCAGGTAGATGGGCTGTTAATGTGGTATATGCCACGAGAGGTGGTGACGTATTTCCGTTTGAATTTATTCCACATAGGTTGGTTCCGGGTCCTGCTTGCTCCTATTGTTTTTGGCCAAAGCTGCAAGATCTGTACCATGAAAAAGACGCAAAACTTAAAATATCTGTGAGCTGCTGGTACAACGACTGAGTTTTGTGGTGTGCCGTTGTTTCCAGTAATTAGTCGGTACCATCCAGTGCTTAGTTTTTTCATTTTCCAGCTGATATCAAGGCGACAGCGGACTGTAGCCAAAACTTAGCCACTACAGCTAACACGCTGCCTGCTATTTCAAAGCTTGAGGATATTGAAGATCCAGCGTCAGAAATGGGAAGATGGGGGATATAAAGGGAGTTGTACGTGGTTCGTTTAGTGGAATAATTTGTTGGAGGAAAATAATGCCGGAGGAAATCTACTGCTACGGAAACAGGCTGAGAACAGAGGCAGCGATTCGGCACAAGGTAAGTCAATACGTGTGTGTTGATGTGCGTTTATGTTATATGGAGTATGAAATTATTTTTAGGCAACTCCTTAGTTTTTGTTTATGTGACAATTATATAAAATACATTTAACATGCAGTCGGAGCGATACCGAGCACGGTAATTTAAAAACAGCCGAGAGCAGCAATGCTCCAAACCACACAAGAAGTCAGTCAGATTAAGGTCCAAAACCTTAAGTGGCACCGACCCACATAAAAAACCCACAGAACAAATGGTGCAAATCACGTATTTCCCGAATCCCGAATATATGATTATCTACCTTTGCTGTTTCATAATTATTATCCACGTTAGAGTGAATTTTTCCACTTGACTGCTATAATCTGTTCTTGCGTTACACAACGTAATTTCTCTTTTTTTCCCTCTGAGATTCTGCTTAGAAAATGAGGTTATGAAGTTACATCCTCCTGCTGCTTTTTGTTTTTAAAATGGTTAACGGTTACTGTGGGCAAATCCAGCAAGGACCAAGTGAAAAACTCCATCTCTAACACAGAGTGACCTGTGTACCGGAAGCAGGCTATGTGGAAAAAAAATGCGGAAGTGCTAAAACGGAAGTCCGTGGCATATACCCACATAATATAAGGATAGACCCGCTCTCGCCTATTGTCGCTGACAAGATTTAGGGCGGCCATCTTGGAGCGGTACACCACTCCACTCAGCGTTATGTGTTTAGCAGCACAATGACGTATCAGCGCATTTAATCGATCATAACACGCTTTTTTGTTACTGTAAACCATATTCAAACATCTATCAAAGCTACATTTATAAACAATTGTATTTTTTAAGTATGTTTTTAATACATAGTTCATCATATTTAAATATTCTTAGTGGCTATAACAATATAATATAATAAATAATTTTTGTTTTAAATAATATTTATTTTATTTCTTGAGAAGCATTTGTCTGTAAATTGAGTAAAAATATCACTAATGGGGTATTTTAAAAATCATTTTAGATTTATTTTTGTCAGATGGTGATGACAAAGTTTTGGGTCAGGTCGATTAAAAATGTAATTTTTTTTTAAAAATTCGCAACTGGGAGCCTGTACCTTAGCATCTTCATATTTTCTAAACATTATTTGTCATATTTGCATACATAAGGTTGAGAAATAATAAAAAAAAAAAAAGGGAAAATTAAAACCCATTTTGTCCCTATTCTCAAGAATCACTGTAATACATATTTCAATAAACTAAATGAAGACCTCACCAGAACTTCTTCACCTTTCTTCAACATCATTCTAGCACTGCTGTTCTCCTAAATATATAATATAATATAATATAATATAATTAATATATAAAATAATATAATATAATATAATTAATATATAAACACATGTTAAGTGGTTGAGTATGATCAGGTGTTCCTCTTTTTTCTGCTGTTTCAGTCTAAATCATTGTGACTAGACTAGCTAACTGTTAAAGTAAGCTAGTTTGGACATGTGACTATTCCAAAATTTAAACAGCTAAACCAAAAAGATTTAGTTCTATATATGAAAGTAAACTGACAACAAGATGTTATAAACGAGCGATATTCATGGCAACATTCCTGACAGATCGTTTACCTCCTTCAAATGGAGTTTCTGACTCCGTCTGCTGCTGCCTTTACTCTGAGCCGTTCAGAGGGGGGAGGGGGAGGAAGCGCTCTGCTGAATGCGCTGTTATGCGCCTTCAAAATAAAAGCACGCGAGTGGAAGATTTTAAAATTCTTCGCAACTGCAGTGAAATTATTGGGGGGGACGAATGTGGCTCTCTCCAATATTGGGGGGGACATGTCCCCCGCGTCCCTCCCGCCTCCTACGCCCATGCCGGCAGATGATAAATACTGACGTCTAGTCAGTCACTGGTCTGCTTGATTGCCCTCCGGACCAGGCCGGAACGAGCAGCATTAGCCCACACTTCTCTCTGACTGGCTGTCCTGATCTCCCAGAGCTTATTTTTGTCATCAAATAAATTATTGTTTCTATAGATCCGCTCGTCTGTCTCCCTTTTTGTCCTCGCCTTTGAGCTGGGCGTGACACCCCACACAATCTAATACTGTTGGTCCAGTTTGTGTTGAGACCAGCTCAGGGGTCATGAATAAAGTGTTTGCACGCACAAAGACGTGCGGCGCCATATTTTACACAAGTTGGCATGGATAAAAATGAACGTGGGGTGAAAGTCAACATAAATATATGTAGAGTTTTTACCTGCCGTGAAAATGTGCAGCAGCCACGCAATGGTTTTTTCGACAATAACGAACTATAAAAAGCGCCAAAATTCACCTAAATACACTGAAATCTGACTCCATCCAGTGTTTAGACAAAGAAGCATCAAACTTAATGTTTTTTCATGATTTTAATCTTTTATTGTTTAAACATAAACAATGAAACTGAACCACATTTATCCTCAGGCAATAATACACTCAAAATAAAATAAGATTTGAAAACCTCACTTGAATGTAAATAGTAAATTCTCTCAGTTTATCACCAGTGACGTGCGGTGAGGTTCATTGCTGGTGAGGCACTGACTTACGACTTATATAGACACCATGCATGTTATTGGACGTACGGAAATTTCTCGCAGGCATACAACGCTGGGAGGCAAAAAGACTAATCTTTTATATGTCATCTATAACCGCGTTAACTCAGTGAAACTTTGAAATGTAGGTAATTTCGTGCTATTGTAACAGTTGTAGAATGAATCACGTCAAGGAACCAGGATTTGCAATGATTTATTCTTGTTTAAAACAAAAAACATGTTCAGCAGCAGCTCCTGGCTCTGGCTTTCCCACTCACACCTCTCCCCAGCGCAGCTTGGCACGAACTCACAGGAATGGGTTAAAATCATCTAAAGTTCACAAATAATAAAATAAAATCTGCATTCATACAAAACAATTAAAATAAAACAAATAATCTGCCCAAAGGTTACAATTTTACATAGTAATATAAAAATATACAAAATACATACATTTAACAACCAGATAACATTTTGAAATAACTCACATACCTGTTTAAAACAAAAAACATATTCAGCAGCATCTCCTGGCTCTGGCTTTCCCACTCACACCTTTACAGACCAAAAGAACAAAAATAAAATAACCATGTTGGCACGGTAAACTGGATAAATGTCACCAACGTGGGAATTAAATACCCAGAACAGTGCTGTGCTAAACATCAAAAAGTTAAACAACTATTTACAACTTATGAGTTGAACAGCATACTTTTTCTTTTTACATTTTGAATATTTTAATGTACAAGCAGAAGACAACTCTGTGCGCTTACCTCTCCCCAGCGCAGCTTGGCGCGCACTGAGGAGGGCAGCGGGAACACACAGGATGTGACACGGAGACAGGAAACAAGAAAATAAAAGCTTCTCCACCAAAATAAAATACAATTAAAAAAAAACAAGGAAAAACAAAAATACACAGATAATGGGGATGGATTTGGGCCGCATTGGGATCCAAAAATAAAACAGTATAAAACAGAAATAAGTGCAAAGGCGACAACAATCATGTAAATTCAACAAAAGGGTGTTTTGAGAAGGTTCATCCAAAAATAAATAAATAAATAAATGAATAAAATTAACTCAGCTACACTATGATCCACAGCAAAGGGAAAGAGGTATTCTCCACGCTGCACGCAGACTTGTTGCCATAGCAACTGACAACAATGCCACTTCATGTTTTAGGATTTAACACCAAAAAAAATATTCAAGAAATTTAGACACATAACAGAATATTCAGTATGTCGTTGTAGTACGTTTTAGGCTTAATGTTTTATTAATAATTAATTGCTGTGGTAGATTAGCTACCGCTTCTACTTTACTGAATTATTTAGACATACAAACTGTAGCCCACAAAACGCATATTTCATTAAAAAAACGAAACAAAAATATCTTATTGCTGTCTTTCCTTTATGTGTCAATGAAATCCATGCACCGCTAATTCTGCACAAGAATATCCGTTCATCCAGAGCCAAGTCTATCCTCGGCATGTCTTTTCTACTCCATTAAGAATCATCAAACTGTCTCGAAGCAAAACTTTCAGCTCCGGTGTTGGTTTTCCTTTAGTTATTATCTCCTCTTCAATTGAAAATCCACTTTAGAAAACTGTTAAAGTGTAGAAATGTAGTCTTTCATGTTGAAATCGCTGTACTTTACTTATTTACTGTGTGGCTAGCTCCATGGCTAGCTCACTGTGTCTTACTCCGCAGTTATGGAGTCACAATATCTGGGATCATGAGCGCCCCCAGCGATGAGGCAAGAGAACTGCCTGCCTCACCTCGAGTCTGTTCTCTGCAGTTTCTGATCGCTCCTCCGCACACAAAACACGATACACACACAGTTAGTGACAAAAAACACTGTACATTATATATGTAAGCTAAATTATGGAAAATCAGTCCATATATTAAATGTTTCTTAGCCATTTCATTGCTGGCTACAGACAGGATGAACTTGTTTCCATAGAAAGGCAGCCAGTGCAGTTAGCCAGAGGTTGATCAGTCCCAGGTGAGGCTCAGCTCGCTGCTGCCTCAGTGGCTTTGCTTCTGAGCATTTGAATGGGAAAATGCGAAAATCCAGCGATTTTGAAGAAAAAATCATCAGAATTGGTTAAGCTAAGTAAAAAAAAAAAGGTACTTTATAGTACAAATCACAGGGTGATAATAGCAATATAAATTATATTACTATTCTTCCATGATGCCTACCCTGACCGCACGTCACTGTTTGTCACATACAGATCTAACGCATCAGTCTGTGCGCCGAAGCACATGAAATGCATTTTATTTCTGGGGTAATTTCATTCTCACTGAAAAAGGAAAAGCAGGGTTAGATGTGCAGATTAACTCCAAACTGGTCAGGTTTGAGTATGTTTAAGGTGGTCAAGGTGTGTTCACGATCACCAATATAAGTAGCTGCACAAAGGTGAAAGTGTTGGTTGAAGAGTTAAACCCAAAAGCAGAGAGGTTTAGGAAGCAGCTTAATTTGATGATTTAATGAAGGGTGAAGAAAACAAACTTACAAAAATCAATGGTAGAACAGCAGAAAATACAGAGACCAAATAAAAAAATAAATCAAGGAAAGAGAACCAATGAGGAGTAAACACAAGGGAAATACAAGACAGCATGAGAAGACATGAGGATATGGCAAGCAGTGGGAGAGAATGAGAAGCTTAAATACAGGGAAGTGAGAGCTAGACAAAGACCAGGGCTGATGAGCTAATTGATTACAAGTGTGGGGATTAGGCTGCAGGGAGGAGAGAAAGTGGCAGAGGGAGCTGGGAAGTACACAGAACACAAAAGAATGAGGGAGGAAACAAGGGAGTAAATAATTGAAACACTACTAAAGAAAACATGATAAAATAGAAAGAGACAAAGATATGAGGGCAAACTATAGAACAAAACAGAAACAAGGCTGGTCTAAGAATAATGAAGAGAACTCAGGAACACAAAGAATAAAGTAACCAAGAGGACTAAAAGAAATAAACTTAACTAGAAAACATTACAAAGGGGCTGAAATAAAGAAACACAAGAATGAGAAAGATCTAACAAAAAATCTGCAACAAATAAATGCAATAAATAGTCAAGAGTAAAACAAAAAGTGAACCAGAACATAACTGATAAATAAAAGGAGGAATGGCAAAAACATAGAACACAAAACCAAACCCAAAAACCCAGAGTCATGACACGCATAATTGCAGAATGCTTTGGCTCTCATTGAGAACATTACCAATGGAAGGATTCAGAGGGACTGTGTGTTCATATTGATCTGCTGAGAAATGTTGATGATGGTTTATTAGCTTTTAGATTGCCCAGACTGATCATCCTGGAGCTCTGTGTTAACGGTGCAGCTGGAGCTGCTGACAGGTCAGATGGTCATCCTTCAGTCGAGCCATGCCAGCTTTTGAATGCACCTTCATGGACAGAAAACATCTCAATTCTGCAAATGTGCCACTTCTGATTCCTCTATTTAGAATAAACTTCCATATTCCACTGCAAAGGACTGTCTGACACACTCTTTCTTTAAATCCCAGCTGATTTAAACAAGCATTTCCACTTGTATTTCTTAATTTTATTTTATTTTTTCTATCAGGAAATTTTTCTTTAAAATAAATTTTTTATTTCAGTGAGATGACCGTATGTGCCCTGAAAACACATTTTAAATAAAATATATAGTAATTATTATAAATACTTATGTTGCTATAAGCAAGGATGTTGCCATGGTTATTGCTTCACCTGATGGGAGACTTCCTGGTATTTATACTAATTTACATATGTATCCCTTGTGCGTGCAAGGACTGAGGTGGGGTCAGTTGGACCCCATTTGTAAACACAAGGGGCATTTATGGGTGGCGACAGGGTGAACCAGCAGCTGCGCTCAATTTCCAGCAAATTGGGATGCATAAAGCAGTGGTCCCCAACCCCCAATTGGTACCTGGCCGTGCAAGAAATAATTAAATGTTTCCGTTTTATGTATTATTTGAGTCTGGAGGATCTTTTATTTTGAAAACCCTTTAACCGGATTCTCTCAGTTACTTTGAGCCCACAAGCAGCAAAATGAGTAAGAAACAGATCAGATGTCTTTGGAAAGTTTCTTTGCAAAGGGGAAAAGGCCCAGAGAAGAGACAGGAGGATGGATTTATCCCGGACCGGTAGGTGAGTCCCACATTACAAGCCGCTCTGAGTAACATGCGGCGACCGGCTGCTAATGAGGCAATGAGGCTTCAAACTGCTTCACCTCGTAGAGACCAAGCAGGCTGTGGATATAAGCAACACTTTGGGTGTCATTGTCTCTCATCACTCCCTGATGGACCGTCTCGTTGCAGAGAAACAAGCTCAGGGCTCCGTTAGTCATTATCGTGAGTTAAAATGTTCACGAAAGTAAAATGTTCGTTTTGTGACGCATCTGCATCTTATTTTGAAGGGATATGTAAACGTTACCATAGCGACCAGAGTCAGAGCGTTTGGGCAGTGGTCGAGAGGAGATGAGTAGAGCTTGTGAGTCTTAAGTCTGGTTTGGACGGCAAGGTATTAGCTATGTGTACAACACATTAGTTGCAGACTTGTTTGTGCACATTGTCCCCGTCAAATAAATGTGCAAAATCTACTTAAAAAACTGTGATTTAACGTAGTGTGCCTCTACTTTTTTAATTATTTTGATGCTTTGTATTTGCATATTTTTGATTTGTACAAAATGTCAAGACTTCTTTTGTTTGATGATTCAAATTAGCCCTCTGGGGGTCTCCCTGCACTCTGTTCCCTTTTAAATATTTTTCTTTGATAAATAAATAAAATAAATCAATCAATCATCTAAGGGTTTTGTTTTTTAAAAAGTACTTTATGAAACCAAACGTGTTGAAAGGGCTCACATAAAAGACATTGGCAAAGAAGTAACTGTCTCAAAGTAGCTTTACAAAATATTATATTATACTAAAACCTGAAATTATGATTCCTAGGTGTCAGGGAGGTAGGGGCAATTAGAAAGGGAGAGGTGATTTTACATGTGCTTTGGTACAGTATTATAAGGGGGAAGAAATCAGAGAGGCTGTTTTATACCTTCACCTCCATAAAACTCATATCCAAATAATACACATTTTTTAACTTTGCAAACTGTATCAAAAATATGCTGCAAAATGTATGTGAAATTATTGATGAATGCATCAATTTTGTAAGTTCTACTGCAGACTATTATGAAAATTTTATTTTCAGCAACAATTCATGGAGACAAATCAGCAGTTTTTACCTGAATTGTAGGGATCATAAAATTATAAATGACCTTGAACATCCTTTCATTTGAGAATCATTAGTCCATAAAATATATATTCATTCACTGTAAGAAAAAAATGCTTTGAATATTCGTGTATCTGCCCAGAGAGGTAGATAATTAGTGCAGTTAGATGTTTTTTGTTTGTACAAAGTGGCTTTTTAATTCTGACATGGAGAATGTCACCCATCAAGGAACAATGACTCCCACTAACCAGCCATGACTGAAAAGCCAATTAATAATTTAGTTTGAATTGAAGTTGGTAACTTTTTATAGTGGCAATTCACAACGCATATCATCTTAAAGTCAGTAGTTAGAACACATATATGCAGTTATGTAGAATCTAGCTCATGATAACATAATCTAAACCAGAGGTTCCCAATCTGTGGGGTGCGCCCCCTAGGGGGGGCTCCGTGCCATTGCAGGGGGGCGCGGGAAGCCGTCTGGATGAAAAAAAAACAAAAACAAAAAAAAACATGAACGCTGTAGGCGCTGGGTTTTTACCTTAGAATGACCAACTCTCTGTTATTCCTATGTCAATTTGATACAGTAGAGGCTTCCACACTTCCCATATCTGTCCTCTGTCACTTTTATCAGCAGTTAAAACTGTTTAATCCGTTGTTAACATGTGATAACCTGTTTTTCCGAGCCGCCTTTAAATGCAACATAAACGCTACGACCATAGACATAATTGAAGAGTAGACCCCGCATTGGCTGCTTCGGCGCAGGAAATACGGCGGCCATCTTGGAAGGGTCGTCCCTCCTTTTTTGCTCAACCAAAACAGCAGAAGATGCCTAATGTTAATTCACAGTAATCAGCCACGCCCCCAACTCCTCCCAACCTGCAGTGGACTGACTACTGATCAGCTCTCCATCTCACGGGTCCGAAAAGCCTCTAATTCCTGGGTATTACCTCAAATAAGTGTAACCGGGTGGTTTTATTGGAAGACATAGTTTACATCCAGTGGTTGAAAATTCCCACCGTGGTTTGGGCCTTTGAACACATCTAGGCCCCGCTCCCCACCGTCACTTCCGTTCACAGCCTGTTCGGGCTCATTAGTGTATATAGGCACTGGGTGTGCACGCTAATTTGAGTGTGTTGTTGGGTCCATCGTTTGAGTTGGCTCTCAGGTCAGATGAGTGCTGGCGCCGTGCTCATCGGGTTGCTGCGAGTGTTCGGATCGTGGACATTTAATACTGGTAGGATAAATGGATTTTTATGTCACTACTCTACCTGTCTATTATTGTCAGCAGATGTGTCATTGTTTTCTTTTGGTATTGCAGACTCCTGCTGTTGCCTATTATGCTCCCACAAACCGTGCAGAACCAGAACAGCATAGCTCCTTATTTTTATTAGCGTACTGGGCACAGCCCTAGGACTGGGTTGGGGCAATGCGGGATTTGTTTTTCTTTTTTTTCTAACATTATTTTGTGTTACTTTGTGTTCCTACTAATCTGGTTTGCATTTGTTTTGGTTCCAATTGCTTCTAGTCTTGTCCTGGGTTTTTGAGCCTTATTGAGTTTTAAAGTAGAATAATAAAGTCTATTTTTAATATTGTAAAAGAATGTATAAATAAAATATCTTCTGTTCCCTCATTCTCAGCCAGACCTACCTGGGTATAATTAATTGGGAAACTCTAGATCACTTGATATTCCAGTAGTCTACCAGTTGGCTTTAGGGCCACGTCCTCAGTCACAATCCGGGTTCTTTCCCCCGTGTTACATAAGAATGTAGAGAACTTTTATTTAAGCTGGGCGCGAGAAAGATTCGTCTAAGCTCTAACTACCTTCATCCAGACGTTATGACCCGCTTCAGTTCATGTATCAGACACCGGAGTAGCCCCGCCGGTGCCCGAGCCCATAAACCACATCTGTTCACGGCAGCTTTTTCCCTATTATTAACGTGCACTTGTTACAGCTTAGATAATTTTAGCGACTAGGAATAAGTCCCAGGGTCATTATTTATCTGAACTAAAGAACGTACGAAGCCACCCTAATTTACTAGGACCATTAACACCGATTTTACATTAATCAGAAGAATTAATTTTGAGTTGATTCAATTAATTTAACTGTCCACAGCATCAATTAGACTTTAGTATTTTTATTAGCAAGCTTTAGCAGGGGAAAAAGACATACAGCATTTCAATAAAAGATTACGAAATCAATATATTTAAGAAATTTAGAAATTACACCTAACTCTAAATCCTACACTGTGTTATAATCTAAGCAAACTTTGGAGGCAGTTTTACTCAAACCCAGGTGCAGAGTTGATCTTTGGCAGCAGAGTCCTTGGAGTCCTCAATGTCCATGTTCATCCATGGACATTGAGGACTCCATCCTCAATGTCCATGGATGGAGTCCTGTCTTTGTCTTGGTAGAATCCTTTTAGAATAAATCCAAAGGTGAACTGGTGAATCCTCAACAAACTCAGTTATTTATCCATATACGATCTTTATCTATTCCCATGTCCACTGCAGCATCGTTGGAATCTTTTGGGTTGAGTGTGGGGCTGCAGTCGAATCAGAATCCCGGGTTGTGGGTAAACGGATCTTGTTCCTTTCATGTGCAGCGAGCAGTCTTCATCGTCCCGGGGTATCAGCAAGCAGCCCTCCGTTGATTCTGCATCTCCATGTGTACTTGACTCGAACGCTCCGGAACAAAGAACCCCGATCTTTCTGTCTGGTGTCTTTTTATTTCTTATCAGCAACTGCTCAATTCTTTCATTTCTGCTTTTTTGTCGTGTACGTGTCAGCAGCCCACACAACTTTCCTCACGTACGTTTTTCCTTGACTTCAAATGCCTTTTGGTTGGCCTCAACCTTCAGACGAACTTGCCTTTTCCTTGGAACTGTACTTTCTGAAGTTCTCTGTTTGCCTTCTGCACCTGTTTCCTTCATGCATCTCAAAAATCCCACTTCCTGTTTCTTCCGTACTGACTGCTTGGACCGATGATCTCATATCCATCACCGTCTTGGTGACATGATGTCTGCCTTGGTCACCTCTGCTCTCCTATCAGTTCCTCTTTCCCCCTGACCTTTCACCTACCATCTACCTCCAACACATCATCAGTGACCTTTAATAACAGTTACACATTTTACACCATTTCAAGTTCAATGTCAAAATCACATTTATAACCCCTTAGTTTCTCTGATTTAGCATTCACTTATAATATTATAATAACCATTACTTATTAGTTACTCTTATTATAATCATAATGTGAGTTATTACAGACATTTCTGAAAAGAAACCAAGAATAATCCATTATTCTAATTATTTGATACCAAAGTTAGTTACTTGTTTCACCTGTAAGTACTTCCATAAGTTTAAGAGTAAGTGTAAATATTCTTATAATCAAACCAATTGGTTAAACCAATATTAATTATTGGCTTAATTATAAGTTATCATTATTAATTTAAGTATTTTACTCTGGGTTTTATCCAATTACTCAAAATGTTTAGATTTTATTCTTTAAACCTTTAATGCTCAAAATGAGCAATCTGAACTATTTTTATTCACTGCAGGCTGGAAGCTTTCTTCCTCTTTCTTCAGGAAACCTGCTCTTCCTGTTCCATGACTCTCTTTCTCCTAACTATGACTTTTTTATGATTAAATAGAAAAAAGTAGAATTAAAGCAAAGTTTGCAGGACAGAATAACAACACACACAAACAGATTAATGTTATTACCGTCTGACTCTACTGTTGGGTCTTGATGTCACCTGTGTAATTAGTTTTAAAGATAACTTTATTTATTTATTGTTATTATTAAACTAAAATCTCCAGCATGGGGAAGTGGGATGAGCTCGACTTTTCTCGACACTCGGCACTGAGGGATATTGTTGTTTGGATCTATGGATTATTGATGTGAGGGCTCCACAGACAACATTTCACAAGTAAGATGGACATATTATTGTGTATATTTTTTTATTAGAATATTACTTTACTGTATTTATGTCCATAGGCGAGATACCAGCTAATATTAGCTACAGTGCTTGGTGTAATACGGGTTCAGCCCCGCTATGAAGGCTAACTGACATTCTGTAAATCTAAAAAAAAAAAATTATTCTCTTGTGTCACGATCCGTGTTTCTGTGTGTTTATTTTTGAGTTTTTTCCTGTGTAGTCCTGTTCCTGTGAGTCTCAGTCCTGTCCTCCCCGTTGATTGCTCCCCAGGTGTGTCTCATTCCCCTGATTACCTCGTGTGTATTTAAACCCACCTGTTGTCTGTGTTCCTCGTCGGATCCTTGTCATTGTCTACGTCTAACTGTGTCTTACGTCGTTTGGATGTCTTGTGTTCGCTCCAGTTGAACTGCTAAGTCCTGGTTTGCGTTAGCTCTCGTCTCCAAGTCCTGTTTATCAGTTGCTACCGGTATTTGGCTGTGTGCCTGTCTCTCTGCCGTGCTGCCTGTTTTGGACTTATCGAGCATCATCTTTATTAAAACCGTCATATTCGTACATCCTGGGTCCGCCTGCGTCTTCTCCTCACCACCTCAACCACAACTCATGACAGTAGGATCCGACCAAGAACCGGTGAGGAACGCTTTCATCATGGACCCAGCAACCACCGCCACAGCTCCACCCGTATACCCATTCCTCAAATCCCCGGACATTTATAACTTAGAGTATGAGGAAGATTTCCATCATCTACGCAACATGTTTCACGCTGACCCGTTCATGCTGGACCTTGTTCAAGAACTTTATGAAGAATTTCTGCAGAAGAAAGTATTCACCACACCTGTCAGAGCTCCGTCACCCCCACCGTTCAAGCCTCCTCCGCCAGTTCCAGCATACACTCCAGCCTTCACTCCCAGACCGTCTCTTCCAGAGCTTCCCGAGCCCGTTGCCGACGAGCAGCCCGTTCCAGAGCTTCCCGAGCCCGTTGCCGACGAGCAGCCCGTTCCAGAGCTTCCCGAGCCCGCTGCCGACGAGCAGCCCGTTCCAGAGCTTCCCGAGCCCGCTGCCGACGAGCAGCCCGTTCCAGAGCTTCCCGAGCCCGCTGCCGACGAGCAGCCCGTTCCAGAGCTTCCCGAGCCCGCTGCCGACGAGCAGCCCGTTCCAGAGCTTCCCGAGCCCGCTGCCGACGAGCAGCCCGTTCCAGAGCTTCCCGAGCCCGCTGCCGACGAGCAGCCCGTTCCAGAGCTTCCCGAGCCCGCTGCCGACGAGCAGCCCGTTCCAGAGTTTCCCGAGTCCGCTGCCGGAGCGCAGCCCCCCCCGAGCTCCCCGGTCCGTCCGAGCCTCCCGTCGGCCGGCACCTCTGCCGGTCTTCCAGGGTCTCCAGCCGGCCCTACAGGCCCAAGAGCCTCCTGCTGCGGTGGCGACAGCGACCGCCGGACCCGCCTCCAAGTCTCTGCTTCCTGCGCCGGCGGAGGAGACCGCCGGACCCGCCTCCACGTCTCTGCTTCCTGCGCCGGCGGAGGAGACCGCCGGACCCGCCTCTACGTCTCCGCCTCCTGTGCCGTGGGCGGCCCCCGGACTGTTTTTCCTGTGTTTTCAGTTCCTGTGTGGATTCATTTTTGTTTCTGGACTCTGGCCCTCCTACCGTCGCCCCTACACCCACCCTGTTGGGTTGTTTTGTGTTTTTGGACTTTTCTGTTGGGCGTCTGGTAGCCGCCCCTTAAGGAGGGGGTACTGTCACGATCCGTGTTTCTGTGTGTTTATTTTTGAGTTTTTTCCTGTGTAGTCCTGTTCCTGTGAGTCTCAGTCCTGTCCTCCCCGTTGATTGCTCCCCAGGTGTGTCTCATTCCCCTGATTACCCCGTGTGTATTTAAACCCACCTGTTGTCTGTGTTCCTCGTCGGATCCTTGTCATTGTCTACGTCTAACTGTGTCTTACGTCGTTTGGACGTCTTGTATTCGCTCCAGTTGAACTGCTAAGTCCTGGTTTGCGTTAGCTCTCGTCTCCACGTCCTGTTTATCAGTTGCTACCGGTATTTGGCTGTGGCAGAGATGCCGTGCTGCCTGTTTTGGACTTATCGAGCATCATCTTTATTAAAACCATCATATTCGTACATCCTGGGTCTGCCTGCGTCTTCTCCTCACCACCTCAACCACACCTCATGACACATTGACTTGGATTATCTGACACAAGAACCTACATTAGAAATGAAACAATGTAACATATAAAACTTATGTGTTATAACATTCACCAGCAAAGTTTACACAGGTGGTAAAGACTATTATTTATATGTAATTCTTTCACTCTGTCAAAAGTAAGAAACATCCCATATCTTTCGTTTTTGTTTTGAAGGTTTCCTAAAGATACGATGTGAGGAAGAAGTGGGAAATATCTATCAAGAGAGACGGATTCACTGCAGGACAGATGAATCTCATTGGATTTTGGACTCAATCTCAGCTGCTGAATTTCTCTGAAGCTGGAAATCATATACTATATGATTATGTATATAGACAACATTTATATATACATACATATAAATGTATCCAATATATATTCATTATTAATCATTATTTGTGTTTGTATAGTTATATAAATATGTATTGATATTACTAAATAATTTATTAAATAAATTATGAACGGCTGTGTGCTTTGTAATATGCTCTTCATACATCGATATCAGAATATTCCATTCCTATTCTATTGTTATAGCCACTAAGCATATTTAAATATGATGAACTATGTATTAAAAACATACTTAAAAAATACAATTGTTTATAAATGTAGCTTTGATAGATGTTTGAATATGGTTACAGTAACAAAAAAGCGTGTTATGATCGATTAAATGCGCTGATACGTCATTGTGCTGCTAAACACATAACGCTGAGTGGAGTGGTGTACCGCTCCAAGATGGCCGCCCTAAATCTTGTCAGCGACAATAGGCGAGAGCGGTCTATGAGGGTCTATTCTTATGTCTGTGGCTATGACGCTTGCGGCTGGGTTTAGACCTGTGCAAACAGTGAAGGAGACCTGCTGCTGCTGTACAGAGCTACGCAGGTGTGTTAGAATCATGGCAGAAAACCAGCAAAACGCAAAAAACTTTTCACAGTTTTTCCCCAAACTAACAGACTGTTGAGTAAAGCTGTTGGATGCAGGTAAAGTTAGCTAAAAGATGACTAGCTAATATCAACACATCACCTTAAGCTTAACAAGTAGCCTGTAGGCTACCGATGTTTATGTCCAGCTACCTACATTCATTTTCCCCCAAAAAAGTCGATTTGCCCCCCCACCTACTCCCCTGGGGGGGGCCCAGGAGAAAAAGTTTGGGGACCACTGATCTAAACAATATCATTAAAATTCACTCCTATGTAATAAGTCAGCAGTTGAAGATTCAGTACTAGCTGGTTTAATGTTAACTGTTTAAGGAAGCACAGCCATAGCATCATCTCTGACTTTGCAGTAATTTTCAGAGTTGGATGGCAACACCGACCCAATAGAATTACACATATCTTGATGGTGTTGAAAAACCACCTCATCATAGTGCAACAACTTTTTATCAAAAAACATGAGTTTTTTCAAAATGTATTTATTTCTGTAATTTCATGTTGCACAATTTTATGGTTAATGGAAATGCAGCTACTGACACAACATGGTGACAGTTTTAATAAATATGGAAAAACATATTTTTGTAAAGGTAGCTTTAAAGGAGAAATTGACAGAGTGTTGCATTAAGACTGAATGGGACAGTGCTGAAACGCATATTACTGGTTCTGAATCTGACTAAATAATTGGAATATTTTACACAGAAAATACTCTTGTGTGGAGCATGAAAATCATGAGTGGAACAAGATTGCCAGGAAAAAATTGAAAATGTAATGTTAAAGAACACTGCTGTAGAGTGAGAAGTGCAACCTCCCACGTCCACTAACAAAATTGGGACCTATTGAATTGAAAACCTGCGCTCTCTGACATAGCCTCCAGAGAATCTAAGCAACCTATTGTCAAAAAGCTGCTACAAGACTCTGATTCTTATATTTTTCACAAGGGACTCTGAGGCTTTTCTGCACATTCATGCCCACAGAGAAAAAACAAAACTCAAACATCCCTTCCATTAGACTGCCTCGCATGTAGGAGTAAGTTAAATTGTTCTCAGCTATCTGTGGATTGTAGGAGGAAAATGCCTGGAGAAATCCCACGCAGACACACAGAGAACATGCAAATCCCACAAAGAGAGGATCAGTTGCTTAGGAACCGAATTGTTCATCGGCTGTGGGTGTGATCACGTCGGAGCAAGGTGTGAGCTTTTATTCACATAAAGACATATAATGCTCGTGGCACCTGGGGGAGGGAAAGGTGAAGCAGCCACCAGAAGAGGGGGAATAAAGGGATTTTATGATGAAAATAAACATTACATTGAATAAGGCTTAGTAACTGGAAACTGAACCTTTAATCTAATGTCATCCTGAAAAATAGTTTCATTGAACTTGATTGAGGCTGATTATTGTGTTATGTAACAAACAGAGTGTTTACAGTTGCTGGCAGTCATAACAGGCGGGGATGTGTTGTTTAAAACGGGGAACTAGAACTGCAGATGAATTCATGCATTAATGTGGTGACTGAGCGAACTATTAGATGATATAATGAGCTCCTACAGCATAGACGCTAAAATGAACGTCCATTTAACTGAATGATTATGGAGAAAAGCAGACAGAATTTGAGTGAACCTTTTCATCACCTTCTGTTTTATTATTCCATCACTTTCAACACCAAAGTGAGCTACATTTTCCCACAGCAGCTGAACTCAGAACATAAACAAATAAATCAAATTTAACAACAGCTGCTGTCACAAACACATTTCACCCTAGACACATCGATATTCTCAGTACTTTTCTGAGTGTTTCTGAGACAGTTGAAAGCAGAAGTTTACATACACCAAATAAAAAGACACATACATCTTTTTTTTCTCATTGTCTGAAGTTAAATCAGACCTAACTTCCCTTGTTCCAAGTCAGGTAGAATCACAAAAATTATTTCTATTTGCTGAACGCCACAATAACGAGAGAAAGAATATGTCATATTTTTTTTATTATCTTTAAAATTAGACGTGTTGGCTAGAAGTTGTTCTTTGGGATATTTTGCTCAAGTGCAGAATCCACAATTTCATCAATTACAAGAACCTTGGAGCGGCTGTTAAAATTGAAACCAGTTTTAAAAACAATTGGTCTTAATCAACTTGAACCATGTTTTTTGGTGTCTAGAATGAGCAGTTTCTAAAACTCTTTGAGTGTCAAGCCACATTGTGCTGCTACCTATCAACCCCAGCCAAGCCAAGCCAAGCATGTCACCTAGCAACCCAAGTGGAGCTCCACCATGTTTGGTCAGTTGGCTTTACCACTGTTTGCGTTGTACAGTGGGTGCTGGAAAAGACAAGTGTTTTGTTGACTTACCACTGAAAAATCACTTGGTTTTTGGATGATAAGTCCAGAGACTTATCAGAAGTAGAGTAGGAAGCTCCACACCTGCTCTTCAAACTATGAGGATTTTTTTTTTTTTTTTTGTGTATGTTTCTAGTTAATTGAGTCTCTGTGTCGCTTCTTCCCCTTGATTGTCTCCAAGTGTCTCTTGTTTCCCCTGATTACCCTCTGTGTATTTAATCTCACCTATGTCTGTGTTTCTCTATTGGGTCCTAGTCGTATGTTGTGGTTTTGTCGTGGTCCAGTCTTGTATGTTGGCAGAGCTACCAGTGTCTGAGTACCCCTTACCTCATTGTTCACCTGTGTTGCCTGGATTTCTGTACTCCCTTCGTAATCACCATTAAAACTATAATTTTTTACCACAACCTGGATCCACAGCATCATCCTCAACACCTCATCATTCCAACTCATGACACGAACATGCAAAAGTTGTGCAATAGTTTGCAGCCAGTGTAAGCACTGAGTTGGTGGGCATGGCCAGCAGCAGCTGTTTTAGGACAAGAGCACATATTTATCCTAGCCTGTTCAAGGAAGTATAATAGATCACCTTTAATACATAAAATCATAAAAGTAAATTAAGAAAAAAACTGTAAGGGGACAAACAGCTTATTGTTTTGATATATATTCAGCATTTTGTTCTGACAAGAGATCTCATATGCACTTTTATGAATAAGAGTTTAAACTTTGGGGCAGGACTGGTGCCAGGCATAAGCAAACTAAGCAGTTGCTTAGGCCCTCAGGGCCACTAGCCCGCCCCTCAGTGGAACTCTTTTTTTTCTTTTTTAGTAATGATTTTTATGTCATTATGGCAAAAACATATAATTTCATTATAAAGTTGGGATTTGTTTTTACAATAATATATATTTGATAATGTATGTAAAAATCATTATTTTTATGGACAAAAAGAAAAAATAAATTGCTCTTGGGGGCCCCCCTGGTGGCCGCGGTAGGTCACGCTTCACTGGTATAATCGGCCTCAATGTGCAGTGTGCATCCAAACCTCCAAAGCATGGTTAGGTTAGCAAAACAATGTTGCAAAAAAGACTTATCTGTAAGGGAGAGAGAAAAGAAAGAGGAAGAGTGGAAAAAAGCCAAGATAAAGGTTTGTTTTCATGTCTCTTAAGGTAATGTTTATCAAAAAGATTTATGGAGCTGCTAATAGAAAATTAGCTTGATAGAGAACCTTGAACGATCCAGTTCAACAGCCTAACATTTATGCTAGGGTCTTTGTGTTTGTGTGAAACTGAGTTTTAACTTTAAATGAGTTGATTCTCGTGGTTGTCACAGCTGCTGCTGAGCTGTGACCACTCACACCTGATCATTGTCACCCTGATCTCCAGCTGCTGCCATTTAAGGATGGATCTTCCCCCTGCACGGCGTCAGATTGTTGTGAAACCCTCAGCGTTGCCTCTCCTGTCCCAGATCCTGACCCTCTACACTGGATTTGGACCCACTGGCTCTGAGCCCCTGTCTGTCTGACCCTGAGATCAGGAACCGCCTGACCCCGACTTGGATTCCCTGGTTCTGATCCTAGCCTGTCTGACTAAGAATAAGTTTATTTTCTAATAAACACCTGTTTTGTATTCACTGTTCAGTCCCTGCATCCATCAGTTGGATGGACGCAGGGACATTCAACTGCGTCAGTTGGGATATCAGTGCCTGACTGTGTCAGAAGAATCTGACCAAACAACGTGGACCCGACTGAACAGGAACCCGCTGCAGCCCTGAGGGACATCATAAGCCGACAAGGAGTTTTGCTAGGGCAAAGCGTACACCGACTCTCTGGACTAGAAGCGGCCAGCTGAACTCTCCATCAGGAAATCGCCCAGTTGTCCTCACAGGTAGAGAAACTAACCTCAATGCTTTCCCCCAGTCCAGGACTGTCAGACGCTTCAGCTGCTGCAGCTGCTCCTTCACCCGTCTCCTCATCGGCCGATCCTCCTGCTCTCCCCGTTCCGGTAAATTCTCAAGGTCCGTATGTTCCTGATCCCCCTTCTTTCACAGGTGAACTGTCAAACTGCTGGGGTTTTCTGTTACAATGTCGGATGGTATTTAATCAGCAACCTTTGGCTTTTGCCTCCGATTTATCCAAGATATATTATGTCGTGGGACTACTGAGGGATCAGGCTTTAGCCTGGGCGCTGGCATTTGACTCAACTACACCGTTAACCTCCCTTACCTTTAAACAGTTCTCTGGAGAATTAAGCACGGTGTTTGATCACCCGGATCATGTTGGGGATGCCTCCATACGCCTGTTTAAACTTTGCCAAGGCTCCCGTAGTCCAGCCGAGTTCTCAGTGGAGTTTTGCACAGTGGCTGCTGACACAAAATGGAACGATGAGGCTCTCAAAGGAGTGTATTATCAAGCCTTAAATGAGGCCTTACAGGATTGTATGTCTGTCAATGATGATGCCAAGGACTTGAACTCACTAATCACAATGTCTATCCGTCTTGACAACAGGCTTTGTGAGCAACACCGGGAGCGGCCCAGCAGTCTTCCTCAGCGCTTCCTCGGCTGTTTCCGCCTGCTGTGGAACGCCGCAGCGCCACCCCTGTCTTTCCGCCAGCCCAGTCACACGCTCCAGCACCCCCTGATGACGAACCCATGCAAATAGGTAGAACACACCTGACTGCCACAGAAAGACAGAGGCGTCTTCAAACTGGTGACTGCCTCTATTGTGGTAAGCCTGGGCACAGAATTTCCAGCTGCCCTGTGCGGCCAAACGACAAGGCTCATTAGAAGTGGGGACTCTAGTGAGCAGCACAGGCAATCCCCAACTCTCTACCAGTCGCCTGCTAATTGATGTTAAGCTTTGCCACCAGTCAACTTCCCACTCTTTAACTACTTTAATTGATTCTGGGGCTGAGGATAACTTTATTGATAAAGAACTTAAGATTCCCATTGAATCCCTCCGCTCACCATTATCTGCTAATGGTCTTAATGGTGCTCTCTTGTTTTGTCACGTCAGACATCCCCCCCGTTAATAACATCAGGGAACCACAGGGAGGTTCTCTGATTTAAAGTAATCCCTTCCTCCAGTTTTCCATGGCGCTGGGTCATCCGTGGCTGAGACTTCATAATCCCCATATTGATTGGATCACAGGAAGGCTGATTAGCTGGAGTCTATCCTGTTCTAATAACTGTCTTCGTGCTGCCAAGCCCAATTGTGGGAGTTTTTGTGACAGTCTGGATCCCCCTGATCTGTCATTGGTTCCTCCTGAGCACCACAACCTAGCTGCCGTTTTCAGTAAGTCCCGAGCCCTCTCGCTCCCCCCTCACCGACCGTACAACTGACCAGTACCGCCACAGGTATGTCCCCGTTTGAGGTGTCCTTGGGCTATCAGCCCCCTCTGTCTCCCTCTCAGGAAAAGGAACTCTCAGTACCATCTATGCAGCATCACCTTCGCCGGTGTCATCGTTTGTGCAGAAGAGGACAGAGACTGATCTTTAAACCTTTGAGGAGGTAGATAAGATCGGCTTCACATATAAGCATCAGCCAATCACAGATCCCCCAAAATTAAGGAAGTTTGTGATGATAAATGTTAATAAATGTATCCTATACATCCATATAGGATATAATGTAAACAATGCAATGCATTTATAGCAGATGTGCGAATAATCTCATCGTCTGACTGCTGATTGCAGCAGTCCACATTGTTAGCAGAAACAGAGAGCCCCAAAGCCAAATTTCACTTAGGGCCCCATGAAGGCTTAGGCTGGCCCGGCTTAGGGGACTTTGGGATGCAGGGAGTTGATCACTATCAAAGTAAAATGATTTCCAATATTAAACAGAGGGTTAAACAGCATATTGCTGTGATGGATCAGTAGAAGAGATTAAACAAACACAGAAGAGACTAAGATTCCCAAATCTAAAGTTATTGCAAATAAATCAGACAATGCAAAAGCATTAGGGACTGTGGGGCTCCTGCCATAGCTACTTTTGAGTATAACATGCAAAAGGTTGGAAGGCAATGTAATAAAGCCCAAAGCAGCAATATGTCATTATCAGCTGCCAGTGCAGAGAGATGCTGTTAAAACTTCTCTGAGGCTGGCAATAATAATCTGAATTTAAATATATGTGCACAGAAATGATTGCTAAAACTTTATCTTGCACATAAACTAAAATCAATTATTTTCCCAAAAAGCAATGGTGATTGTGATGTAGTCTTTTAAACTATAAGGTATTAAACTTACTAGATTGGATATTACTTGATTGTGGCAATGTGTTGGAAGCTGATGGGCCAAATTTTAAAAGTCTATGTGGTGGTTTATTTTTTACTTTTCTGATCCCATAGTACATTTGAGGTTGTAAATATTTGAGCAGAACATGATCAAGTGCAGGGAGACACTGGAGGCTGTTAAAGATGCAACATGTAAACCCTGTAGGCTCTGCGGTTTGAAAAGACACTAAAACCGTTAATTGTCTTTTAATTTTCTCAGTTTATGTGAGACCTGCAGTATTTATTATATAAGGAGTGTCTGCATGAATGGATTGATTAAACCAAATGTAGCAGTTATGAAAAAACTGAATAAAACGGGGAACAGTGATTTAGAAAAAAGTATTAGCACAGAAAGATATCTTATTGATAGAAAAACAGTGCTACATTTTAAGAAATCTTTTTAAAACACTGTCAGCTCATGAGTCACTGTTTATAATAATTATCTGCCACAATGGAGACTACATAGGAGCAACCAGTTAATGAACAGCAAACAAATATAACCTCTGAAGTTTTTAACTGTTACTTTTTAAAATGATGCCTCATCAGCTAGCTGGGGGCAGCCCTAATGCTAGTTTAAACTTAACACATGAAGATTTGATTTATTCTTTGATATCTGTTTTTATATTACTTCTGCCCCTCATACCACACAAGCTTTTGGGCACAGACTTATCACAGTTTAAAATTGCTACCTTTCAACATCCTTGAGCAGCTAATTCTCCAGCATTAATGATATACTAAGCTAACAATTATTGTCACCTGTGATTTTTACTTTCTGTTTTTCATTGTCAAAAAAATTTAAAATGACACAATTAATATCTTAGGTTTGGTTTTGGGGTATTACTCTTCCAACTTCCTATGTTGTCCTAGCCATGTTGCTATGTTAATAACAATGCTATAAAACTAAAAAAAAAATTAAAAACACCTTAGATTTAATTTCAGCTGTTTTTTTTTTGTTGTTGTTGTTTTTTGTTTATTTATGTTCGGTTTTATAGTAAATAAATCAGAAAATCCCCAGTAACCTTTGAACCAGTGATGTTTGGACATGGCTGCCAGAGGCGGAGCCAGAGAGGGGGCCGGGGGGGCCAGTGCCCCCCCTGTCATCTGATTGCCCCCCCAGATGATTGACATTTAACAGCACCAGGTCATTCCTGTACATTATTTGGAATCATTCTAAGCCAACCTAATATCTAAAGAAGAAAAACAATAATAAATATATGAAAAGAAAATGTACAAAACTTTATATAAGTCCATGTGATGACATAAATAAATAGCTTTATATCAGGCGCGATACCAGCCTCCTTTATACTTGTACGAGCTGACATTGATCTCCTGGATGTTTCAAATGTGCTGTGCTGTGGTGCAACTCAAAGGCTAAAGCCCTTCATACCTGGTGGTTGTAAAACACCAAGAAGTTATTTACTCATCCTCCACAAAAAAAAAAAAAAAAAAACGAAGAGGGGACGACAACGTTCGTAGTTTGGAGCAGAGGTGGCGCTAGAGATTTTTCGTTATCCGTCAAAGAAAAAAATAATTTTATTTCCAATTTGTAGTCATCAAACGAAACATTTAGTATTTCTCTGTGAGAACGTTTTTGAAATCAGGTAACATTTCACGAAATGACGTGATTAGAAGAGGCAGAACTCTGATCGTTTCCTGATCCCTCATCACTTCCTTCGGCCTGCGGGAGAAAAACCCTGCAGAAGCGGATCAGCTGCTGGTCGCTCCAAAGCCTCTGATCCGTTAAAGCGTCCAGATCAGGGATGATTCTCTGACAGATATTGTTCTTAGTATGATTAATAATGAGCTCCGCGATGTTCTCTGTTCTCTGTGCGTAAAGTTGAAACTGCCTGCGCACCAAGTGTCAGCTGCGCTTGATCACAGTCTGGACAGAAAGGAAATCAAGTGACTCCACTTAAATTACCATTAATTCACCCACTGCGGTCTGAACGCTCAGCTTCACAAATTCTTCCTGGTTGCATCTGCGGAGAAATCTGCGCTGGTTCATCGACATTTGGATCTGTATGAACCAAACCGAAGAATTGAACTCTGCGAGATTTCTTTTTTCCTTTTTTCTTTTTTTTTTTTTTTTTTTTTTTTTTTTACCCTGTGCGCGGTTCGGGCGTGTGTTTTTACCAGGATTTTTTATTTTTATTTTTTGCATGGTTTCGCTTCTCCAAAACGGACAGATGTTACGTCTGCCGCGCTCCTTCTGAGCATCGCTCTCCTTCTGGGTGCGGGAGGGTAACATCTTCACCTCCATTTGTTAAAACTGCAGGGCGAGTTAAGTTTAATTCTTCGCATTGGTTGTGCAGCGGACTGCGCATGGATCTAATTAACTTCTGCACCTTTTTTTAATTCCTCAAATTAAATTGATGGCTCCTCTGTTTAGACTAGAAATGGATTAAAACAACGTTGCATTCTCTTTAGTTTTCTCTGTTCTGTACTGGAGACTGGAGTTAAAGGCGCCATTTCAACTAAAGGTTTGCAATGAGCTTTCTAACCAAGATGTCCTGTCCATCACTCTTCAACACGCTGTCAGCTCCCGGTCAGAAAGACGCATTTAGTTCAGTGTCCATGAGATGATATTCAGAAAGGATATTTTATTGAATGATTTTAGTTGCCTCTTTGCGTAAAGTCTGTCATGTCTCCATGTGAACCAGTCAAAGGTGTTTATATATATATATATATATATATATATATATAAAAAAAATTCCCTTCTCACCCTCCGCGGGTGGTCTCTTTCATCCTCTGAGCTCGGGTCCTCTACCAGAGGCCTGGTAGCTTCAGGTTCTCCTCCAGTATCTTGGCTGTGCCTAGAACTGCACATTTCTGGACTGAGATGTCTGATGTTGTTCCTGGGATCTGTTTGAGCCACTGCTCCAGTTTGGGGGTGACTGCCCCGAGGGCCCCGATGACCACAGGCACCACTGTGGTCTTCACCTTCCAGGCCTTCTCCAGTTCCTCTCTGAGGCCCTGGTATTTCTCCAGTTTCTCATGCTCCTTTTTCCTGATGTTTCCACCACAACGGCTTTCCTCTGTTCTTTATCCACCACCACAATGTCCGGTTGGTTCTCCATTACCATCTTGTCTGTCTGGATCTGGAAGTCCCACAGGATCTTAGCTCAGTCATTCTCCACCACCTTTGGGGGTGTTCCCCATTTTGACCTCGGGGCTTCCAGTCCATATTCGGCACAGATGTTCCTGTACACTATGCCCGCCACTTGGTTATCTTGCACCCTGCTGTTATGTGCTGGACTGTCTCAGAGGCCTCCTTGCACAACCTACAACTTGGGTCTTGTCTGGTGTGGTAGATCTGAGCCTCTATTGCTCTGGTGTTTAGGGCCTGTTCCTGGGCGGCCAGGATGAGGGCCTCTGTGCTGCCTCTCCAGCCATTGGTAGGATTTCCTGATATCAGCCACTTCAGTTATTTGTCGGTGGTACATCCCATGTAGGGGCTTGTCTTCCCATGATGGTTCCTCCAGCACCTCGTCCTCTGTTCCCCATTGCCTGAGACATTCGCTGAGCACATCGTCCATTGAGGCTTTGTCCTTGATGTATTTATGGATCTTGTCATCCTGGACAGTGGCTCTCACACTCACTAGTCCTCTGCCTCCTTCCTTACGGCTTGTGTACAGTCTCAGGGTGCTGGATTTGGGGTGGAACCCTCCATGCATGGTTAGTAGCTTCCGAGTCTTAACGTCCATGGCCTTTATCTCTTCCATTGGCCAGCTAATTATTCCGGCAGGGTATCTGATTACTGGTAAGGCATAGCTGTTTATTGCACGGATCTTGTTCTTGCCATTATTATTCAGCCTCCTTATTCGTTGGAGGTATTTGGCTGTGGCTCCTTTCCTTGTGACCTCATCGAGGTTGCCATTTGCTTGTGGTATTCCCAGGTACTTGTAGCTGTGCTCTATGTCTGCTATCGTTCCCTCTGGGAGTGAGACCCCTTCTGTGCGGACGACCTTTGTAACCATCCGGCCACACTTCTCTAGTCCGAATGACCTGGTGGTGTGGATCAGTGAGTCGATGTCTCGCTCACTCTTAGCGTACACAGCCCCATCGAGTTTGCAATGAAGGCTCTTAGAGTCCTGTTGATGTTGTACATCTCTAAGCATTCAATGATCCAGGTATGTGGCATTGAGTCATAGGCTTTCTTGTAATCAATCCAAGCGGTGCACAGGTTGATGTGTCGGGTTTTGCAGTCTCGGGCGACTGTGTGGTCTATGATGCCTGACATTAGCCAGGTATGGGCATCTGGCTGTACTTCTTAGGTACTGGTCTTTTCATTGCACCTCTTTGGAGCTCTGACAGTTGGCTCAGCTGTTGTAATTGGCGTCGGTTACAATTACAATTACCATCTGCCTTAAGCCATTGCCACATGCTACTGTCTGGTTCCCCTGGGACCAAGGTTTTGGTATACTCTTTACATTGTCTCCCATTGACCAGGTAGATAGACCAGTCAAAAGAGTAAACAGGAAAGCTTCCAAAGTCACAAAAAAAGAAAAGAAAAAACCTCAGAAAGCTTTTAGAACTTTGATCAAGATCACTTTAAATGACCAAAGAACAACTGGAAAAACAGAATGAGGGTTGTACTCCCCGCTCCAGGGTTTGTATTTCCACTTTTGCAAGCTGTCAGAGATTTCATGTCAGTAGCTTCCTAATCGTTTGATCATTGTGAAGCAGTGCATGCATGCGTAGAGCTTATTATGCTTTTCATTTTTTGTGTTAACCTTGACAAGACTGTGGAACTAGACACGACTGATGGGCCATTTTCTGGCCTATCCCATGCCAAGAAAGTAAGCCATGCAGAGTAGTGGTCTTATTGGCTTAACAAATCCTGTGTTGAAAATGTTCATGTTTGTCACTCTTGATTAGTGGCATCCCCTAATGTTCATTTCGTTCTCTGTTACCACCATGACAAATTGCCTGTGAAACAGAACATAACTGATCGTCATCTACAAGGTTAGCAGCAAGTCATTTCGAAAAATCCAAAAGTGTAAATCCTCATATACAAAATGTATACGATTTGTCAAACACCAAAATTCAGTGATGGCGTCATCATTAAGACAGAAGAAAAAAAATCAGTTGATGAGAGGCATTTCCTCTTCCCAACATGCAGCTTGATTCATTTTTCCTGAAGCAATTTCAGCTTTGCAAAGAAGGAAAGTTGTTTTGTGTCTTGTTTGTGAGTGTGTATATGTGTGCATGCATGATTGCATGCATGGTAAAATAGCTTTTGTGCAATTCATTACAAATTGTGCTGACGAGAGACTTGCAGGGAAAGCAGTTGTGTGCGCGTGGAGGGAATATCAAGAAGACCTTCTTTGCTCAGAGATGGCCTGCAGCTTTAAAGATATCGGCTCATTCATGCGAGGTCGTGAAATAGCACACACAAACAAACAAACACTGGCTGGACAGCAGTGTGTGCATTGATATCAGATTAGTATTCAGAGCCAAAAACCCTTTTCATTATTGCTGGCAGCCCTGATTACTAAGAGCTGCAGAGGAAAGGGAATAATATGGTTCAGTAATAGGCAGGCAAATGAAGTACAGTGTGTCTTTAAGAAAATAAGGTAGAAAAAATAGTACATTTAGACAGTTATAGGGTACTTAAAGATTAAAAATGCTTTTACTACACATGCAGAGAGTACATAAATACTGTAGGCTGCACTTGTCAGGGCATAGTGAGGGAGATGGGTAAGGAGGGAGAGAAGGACGGTAGGGATAGATGGATATTCTTTTTGGCCATTTTTTCTCCGTATATTCTTTGTTTTTGGTTGGTTATGTCTCATCTTCTGTTTGTTGTTCATCTGTTCTGTACCTGTAATTTAGCTTCTCTTGGATGTGTCCAATCAAGCACTTAGATAGGACTGAGAGATTGCAAATAAATGGCACATTGCTTCAGTTTGTTGACGACATTCTAATTGCGTCACCTACATTGGATGATTGCCATCATGATTCAATAAAAGTCCTTGAAAGACTGGCTGAAGGAGGGTAGAAAGCCTTCAAAGACAAACTACGGTATTGTCAGACACAGGTGGAATACCTGGGTAGACAACTCTCAAAAGGAAGCATTACCATATCACCTTCTCAACTAGAGGGTGTCAGCAAAGTGGAAGAAATTATAACATTTCTCGGCATGACGGGTTTCAATGCTGATTGGATAGAAAGTTATGCAGAAAAAACAGCACCACTCAGAGAACTCATGAAAGAACCAGGCCATCAAAACCAAAAGAAACTGTCATACAGTTGACCCGCGCAAGAAATAAAATATTTCCGTTTTATTTGAGTCTGGAGGATCTTTCATTTTGAAAATCCTTTAACCGGATTTTCTCGGTTACTTGCGTGCCAACACTGAGCCACAAGCAGCAAGAGAGGCGCAAAAAGTGGGTATGCAGCCTATGCAACGCATAGGGGCGCAGCACCAGAGGGGGCGCCAAAACCCCGTCTGGAGGGGGCGACGCGCCGATTATGACATTGGCTCCTTCACCTCTCGCACATAACGAGGTACATGTAGCGAGTTTTACACTTCATGTAGCGTCGCCTCAGGGGGGGGGGGAAGCGTCGCTCCTTCACCCTGACGTTCCTTCCCTTGGGGGGGCGCCGATTTGTTTTCGCATCCACCTGAATAATGTGTAGTTGCGCCACTGGATGAATACAGTCATTTTAAAAAACAAAAGAAGCGTGTAGTCCTGGCACAGTGTGCTACCAGACAGAATAGCTCAAGGGAGGAACTGCAGATCCGACAGAACCTAAAAAACCAGAAATCAGCATCTCTTCATTCTCAGTCATCTCCTGAGGCTCATATGGTAGAACATTTTATTAAGTTTCTTATTGTGCTTTTAATCGACTGTTATGAGTTGATTATTTGCTTATTTAATGTATAAATGGTCATTTAGAGAACAAACCATACTGAGAGATTAACAGTAAATATTTCCTACTTTAAAAAGATTTGTTAGGGCTTTCTGTTTGTTTTATTAAGAAATATTGGCATATTAATTTAGTGTTCAGTGGTTATTTAATGTATTCATCTCAGACACAGACCTGCTGCCAATGGGCGGTTCTAGATGGGGGCCAACGGGGCTCAATAAATGTCTTATGTTAATACTCAGTGGTGGATTTTTTTAACCTTCACAATTTAACTGTAACATTTAATTAAATATTCCAGTCCTGCACTTTAAGCTGTTATATTGAGAGAGGATCAGACTTTCCATCTGCCAGGGATCTGCAGCCTGGATCTCTGCAGACACAAGTTGCTCTTTGGCTCACTTAATATATCAAATGTTGAAATATTGCTCTGGTTTTTTTTCTTTTTCTTTTTTTTTTAAATGTCCCCATGAAAAAGCACTGACTACCCATAGTGATAAATTTGGTCTAGAACCAGCCTCCAAACCTAACTCCTTATTTGTATAAATATTTCAGTCATACTCTTTACAGTACCAGAATTTTCACATATGCTTTTGGAGCCCTGTTTGATAATTATACCTAATTTAAGAATCAAATGTGTCCTATCGGCCAATAACCTGTCTCTCTACAACATGGAAGCTCATGTCAGGCATCATAGCGGCTAAGATAAGCGGACACATGGATAAATACATGAGCACGGCACAGAAGGGCATCGGCACAAATAGTAGAGGAGCCAAACACCAACTCCTTGTAGACCACACAGTCGCCCGAGACTGCAAAACCCGACACACCAACCTGTGCACCGCTTGGATTGATTACAAGAAAGCCTATGACTCAATGCCACACACCTGGATCATTGAATGCTTAGAGATGTACAACATCAATAGGACTCTAAGAGCCTTCATTGCAAACTCGATGGGGCTGTGGAAAACCACCCTTGAAGCCAACTGCAAACCACTTGCACAAGTGTCCATCAAATGTGGCATATACCAAGGAGATGCTCTGTCCCCACTGCTGTTCTGCATAGGCCTGAACCCCCTCAGCCAAATCATCAACAAGACTGGCTACGGATACCGACTTAAGAATGGGGCCACAATCAGTCACCTCCTCTACATGGATGACATCAAACTGTACGCCAAGAGCGAGCGAGACATCGACTCACTGATCCACACCACCAGGATCTACAGCACTGACATTGGGATGTCATTCGGACTAGAGAAGTGTGGCCGGATGGTTACAAAGAGAGGGAAGGTCGTCCGCACAGAAGGGGTCTCACTCCCAGAGGGAACGATAGCAGACATAGAGCACAGCTACAAGTACCTGGGAATACCACAAGCAAATGGCAACCTCGATGAGGTCACAAGGAAAGGAGCCACAGCCAAATACCTCCAACGAATAAGGCAAGTCCTGAGAAGCCAGCTCAATGGCAAGAACAAGATCCGTGCAATAAACAGCTATGCCTTACCAGTAATCAGATACCCTGCCGGAATAATTAGCTGGCCAATGGAAGAGATGAAGGCCACGGATGTTAAGACTCGGAAGCTACTAACCATGCATGGAGGGTTCCACCCCAAATCCAGCACCCTGAGACTGTACACGAGCCGTAAGGAAGGAGGCAGAGGACTAGTGAGTGTGAGAGCCACTGTCCAGGATGAAACATCTAAGATCCATAAATACATCAAGGACAAAGCCTCAACGGACGATGTGCTCAGCGAATGTCTCAGGCAATGGGGAACAGAGGACGAGGTGCTGGAGGAACCATCATGGGAAGACAAGCCCCTACATGGGATGTACCACCGACAAATAACTGAAGTGGCTGATATCAGGAAATCCTACCAATGGCTGGAGAAAGCTGGACTCAAGGACAGCACGGAGGCCCTCATCCTGGCCGCCCAGGAACAGGCCCTAAACACCAGAGCAATAGAAGCTCAGATCTACCACACCAGACAAGACCCAAGGTGTAGGTTGTGCAAGGAGGCCTCTGAGACAGTCCAGCACATAACAGCAGGGTGCAAGATGCTGGCAGGGAAAGCGTACATGGAACGACATAACCAAGTGGCGGGCATAGTGTACAGGAACATCTGTGCAGAATATGGACTGGAAGCCCCGAGGTCAAAATGGGGGACACCCCCAAAGGTGGTGGAGAATGACCGAGCTAAGATCCTGTGGGACTTCCAGATCCAGACAGACAAGATGGTAATGGCGAACCAACCGGACATTGTGGTGGTGGATAAAGAACAGAGGAAAGCCGTTGTGGTGGATGTAGCAATACCAAGTGACCACAACATCAGGAAAAAGGAGCACGAGAAACTGGAGAAATACCAGGGCCTCAGAGAGGAACTGGAGAAGGCCTGGAAGGTGAAGACCACAGTGGTGCCTGTGGTCATCGGGGCCCTCGGGGCAGTCACCCCCAAACTGGAGCAGTGGCTCAAACAGATCCCAGGAACAACATCAGACATCTCAGTCCAGAAATGTGCAGTTCTAGGCACAGCCAAGATACTGCGCAGAACCCTCAAGCTCCCAGGCCTCTGGTAGAGGACCCGAGCTCAGAGGATGAAAGAGACCACCCACGGAGGGTGAGAGGGGAAATTTTATATATCTCACATTGAGATAGATGATGAGATACTTGAGATATATCATCATCATCAGGAGGCAGGGGACTAGTGAGTGTGAGAGCCACTGTCCAGGATGAAACATCCAAGAACCATAAATACATCAAGGACAAAGCCTCGACGGACGATGTGCTCAGCGAATGTCTCAGACAATGGGGAACAGAGGACAAGGTGCTGGAGGAACCATCATGGGAGGACAAACCTCTACATGGGATGTACCACCGACAAATAACTGAAGTGGCTGATATCAGGAAATCCTACCAATGGCTGGAGAAAGCTGGACTCAAGGACAGCACAGAGGCCCTCATCCTGGCTGCACAGGAACAGGCCCTAAACACCAGAGCAATAGAGGCTCCTGACACCTGATGTCCCTAATTGATGGTGCCAATGTAAAAAGCATAACATCTCCAAAGATACACTATTTTGGTGTCATTTTGATGAAAGAAGCAACAAATCTTTGGATTTCTGTAGCTGAGATACCATTCACAGTTGGAAAACTTCAGGAAAAGTTAATCATTTTGATATCGCCATAGCAACCAGTAATATTTTCTGGGGTTACGTTTCTCACCAGGTTGTTTTTGTTATATTAAACCTTTAATAGGGTGGATAGTAAGTTAGTGTGCTGGATTTAGGGACTAGTTTCAAGATATCATAAAAGCTGAATCACAAAGATAAACAAAAAGAGAATTATATCATTTTCCCGACGCTAATTTTATTCTCATGATGATGCCTGGAGGGGAACCTGAAATGATGAGGTCTGTAATCATGTCACGTCTCATCAGTCAGTTTTAGAAAATGCCGCTGTGTTGGATTGCAAAAATAAAACAGGAGCTTCAGTCAGCCTGAGGCTTGTGCTAATAATGACCTCATACATATAACCCGCCTGACCCCGTGTGATCTTGTGAGGAAGTGTAATGGTAGATAATAATTGTCACCCTGATTCACCTGAGAAGAGCATGACTGGATTACACACTGCGGTATCTATGCAGAAGTGATGAGAGTTTCAGGTTTACGTTATGGAAACTCACAGAGCAATTAGTTATAAACAACATGATTGAGTAACGTCTTCTCCAGAAACCAAATATTCCCACAAACACATCTTTCCAAAGGTCTTCCAAACAGGTTTTCAGCACTCTAGTTGGTATTTCAATCCAACATAAACAATATAAAGAAATGTCATTCACATTAATGTAACTTTAAAAGCACTTTACTGTTTCTAGTAAATTAATCAAGTGTCACAAATTAATCAAATTATCACTCTGCAGGAGGTTAATGCAGCTCTGATTGCAAGAGAAAGGTAGTGCAAAATCACACCTCCTCAGAATACCAGTTGAATATGAACAATTGATATAAAATAAAGAATTTGGAGCCAATCCTGGTTGGGAAGTTTCTCAAATGTGAAAGTGAAATTAGTGGGAAAAATCAGGGCCTGCTGCTTGGAGGCGCTCTCAGCGGACATGGAAACGACTACATAATCCCGGCCGATATGTTGGTCTGGAGCGCAGGGAGAAAGGATAATTCCATCCTTAAAGCCAAGCTGCCCTCAGGAACAAGAGGAAATCCTTCAGGGGTTTTCTGAGTGAAGAACATTTGGAGGGAAAAACCAAAGAGCTGGAGAATTAAGTGGGTTTGAAAAAGAGAAATTAGTCATCAAAGGAAACAGGGAGTCTGAATATTGACAAACTGTAACGGTAACAGGCACTCTCGGCAATGGCAATGCTGTCGCTGTTTGTCCTGCTTGCGGTCGCACATTGTTTTGAGAAGTTAGAGAGGACTAAAAAGTTACTTTATTAGAAATTAGAGGTTACTTTCTACTGTACAAGTAACACTTTACTTTCCTCAAACTAAAATGTTACTTTCTAAAAGTAAATGCTCATTCGGTTACTACTAGAACTAGACAAGACTGTCATGATGTAGGTTTTGATGCAACGAGACAGAGGCAGCTTGTAGATGAATAATGCTTAGTGGAAAAAACTTACCAAAAAATCAGTGGGAATGCAGGGAGCCAGAGCAGAACAAAAACCATTGGGATCCAGGAACTAAAGACAACATGGACATAACAGGAGGAAACAGCAAGGAATGAGAGAGATGTGACTGAATACTGGGAGTGCTGGGACAATAGACTGGGCTAATTAGCTAACAGGTATCAGGGTAGGGTTGTAGTTTTCAAAGTTATTTTGACTCGACTGAACAAATTTATACAGGACTTGGGCAGAGGCGCAAAAAGTGGGTATGCAGCGTATGCAACGCATAGGGGCGCCGATTTATGTTTTCGCATCCACCTGAATAATGTGTAGTTGCGGTTAGGGTTAGCAAAATGAGTAAGAAACAGATCAGATGTCTTTGGAAAGTTTCTTTGCAAAGGGGAAAAGGCCCAGAGAAGAGACAGGAGGATGGATTTATCCCGGACCGGTAGGTGAGTCCCACATTACAAGCCGCTCTGAGTAACATGCGGCGACCGGCTGCTAATGAGGCAATGAGGCTTCAAACTGCTTCACCTCGTAGAGACCAAGCAGGCTGTGGATATAAGCAACACTTTGGGTGTCATTGTCTCTCATCACTCCCTGATGGACCGTCTCGTTGCAGAGAAACAAGCTCAGGGCTCCTGTTAGTCTTTATCGTTAGTTAAAATGTTCACGAAAGTAAAATGTTTGTTTTTGTGGCGCATCTGTATCTTATTTTGAAGGGATATGTAAACGTTACCATAGCAACCAGAGTCAGAGTGTTTGGGCAGTGGTCAAGAGGAGATGAGTAGAGCTTGTGAGTCTTAAGTCTGGTTTGGACGGCAAGATTTAAGAATTAAGATTCTAGAGGATAATCCACTAAAACCCCCAACATACCATATGGGAATTTAGAATAAATAAACACGGATGACGATGTAGAAGCAATAGTGATAGTTTGTGGAGTCATTTTAAGAGATAAAAGACGTAACAAAAAGAAAAGGCGGTGGATAAAAGATGACGGGAGGAGCCGCTCTATTTGCTGCACTATGATTTGGAGGTGAGTTATGATTTTCATAGTTAACGTTTTTAACTGAATAAACACAAACATATATAATAAGGACCTTTACATATAATAATAAACATTTCCACATATCATCTCCGATATCCACCAGACTCTCAGTTGCGTGATATATCAGCTGTTAAGGATTCCCCTCTGTTCTTACGTCACCGCGCTTTCTAATTGGCTACCTGTCACATTCAGCAGGTTGTATTCTCGTTCCCAGTCAGTGTAAACCTCACAGGCTGTGATAAAAAGGCCAAGACAACCCAAATAGGGTATATTCAGGATTTAGCTGGAACACCAACATGTGGCATGTGTTTGAAGACTCCTGAATGGAGACTGATTGCTGCTTGTGGGACCTTTAGCCTTATCTGAAGGTCCCCCACTCCGCTCCCCTGGGCCGCAGCAAAATTTCGAAGTCTCGACCGGTCCGTGGTAATAAAAAGGTTGGGGACCACTGCTTTACAGTACATACATTTAACATAATTATGAACTCTGCAGTTAACTGAAATGTACCATAAGCACCCAGATGAGAACACCAGTCACAAAAATTAAATAATAATAATAATCATAATGCATTTTATTTGTAGGCGCCTTTCTGGACACCCAAGGTCACCTTGACATAAAAGCAAGCAGATTATAAAATACATACCGGTAATAAAAAAAATAAAAAAAAAGATTTATAAGACAGTACAAAGAAAATTAAAGGCTGTATGCTAGCTCAAACAAGTGGGTTTTGAGTTTGGACTTAAAATATTGCAAAGACTCGATGTTAAATGTTAGTGTTTTAACAAAATAATGTCAGACACATCTTAAGCATACCATAAAACGTAACTTACAGCATTGTTTCTGTCATATAAGGACTGATATTTCTGTAAGGCTGGTCGTCATGGCAACGCTGGGGAATTATCGTTGTTGTCGGGTCCTGCTCCTCATGTGATGTTGTGTTGGTTCTGGGCTAGCATTAAAGCAAAGCTAAGAAAGTTCTGGTTAAAGCTGAACACGTGTGTGGACATTCAGTACTTTACTTGGTGTCAGAAGTGTCAAGATGGCCAAGTTTAACGCACCGGAGAGTTTTCCATTTGACCGCCCGACGGAATGGGCAGATTGGAAACAACGTTTCAAACGCTTTCGGTTGGCTACCAAACTGAACAAAGAGGACGGCGAAGTCCAGGTTAGTTCTCTAATATACGCCATGGGCCCGGAGGCTGAAAACATTTTTAAGGCTATCCCTTTTGCGGAGGAGGACGATCAAAAGAATTTTGACGTCGTGTTAGAAAAATACGACGAGTACTTCTACCCCAAAAGGAACATAATTCACGAGTGCGCGTGTTTCCACCAGAGAGTGCAGCGGCCCGGTGAGAATGTCGAAACGTTTATCAGATCCTTGTATGACCTATCCGAACATTGTGACTTTGGGACACACAGAGAGGAGCACATTAGAGACCGCATAGTATTGGGCATTAACGATAAAGAGCTGTCACGTAAACTGCAGCTAGAGTCAACACTCACGTTAGCCCAGACTATTCAAGCTGTGCGCCAGTCCGAGGTGGTGTCCAGGCAGGTGTCTCAGCAGGGTGAGGCGTACGCAGCAGTACAGGAGATCGCGCAAGCTAAATCATACAGGGGACGTCCACAATGGAAAAACAAAAAGAAGGAAAGTGGGGATCGAACAACAGAACCAAAATGTGGAAGATGTGGCAACATAAAGCATAAAGACCTAGATAAATGCCCAGCTAAGAGATCGACCTCCAACAAATGCAAAAAGGTGGGTCACTGGGAAAGAATGTGCCACAGTAAATCAATCAGAGAAGTAACAGAGACAGATACAGTTTCACAAACACCATACTTCCTTGGGGCAGTCACAGATGCTAATAGAGAGAGCAATCAATGGTCTGTACAAATTCTGATTGGTACAACTCCTGTTACTTTTAAAATAGATACAGGGGCAGATTTAAACATCATGGACAGAGAGACATTTAACACATTAATCCCTGAGCAGAAACTGATTCAGTCAAACATTCCTCCAATGAACAGCCCAGGTGGTCAGCTCAACTGTATGGGGAAGTTTCAGGCCAGTACAAAGTACAAGGAGAAGCACTACTCATTCCCGGTGTATGTGATCCATAGTCACACAGCTAGCAGCCTGCTAGGCAGAGACACAGCATGTTCAATGGGACTAGTTAAATGTATCGAGGAAGTGCACAATACATTTGGTGACCATGGGACTCTTAAGACAGAGCCTGTAAAAATACAGCTAAAAGATAACCCAGAGCCATATGCAGTGCACACGGCCCGCAGAGTTCCCCTACCTCTCATAGAGAAAGTAAGAGAGGAAATACAACGCATGGAGGAGAATGGGGTAATCGAAAAGGTGACGGAGCCAACTGATTGGTGCGCTCCTATGGTGCCAGTCCCAAGACGAAATGGCAAAGTGCGCATCTGTGTTGATCTGAAGAGGCTAAACGAGGCAGTAAAGAGAGAGAGATATGTTCTCCCAACCGCTGAAGAAATCACTGCAAAGCTAAGTGGAGCCACCATGTTTACATCACTGGATGCTGCTTCAGGGTTTTGGCAAATCCCTCTCCACCCAACAAGCAGTAAGCTAACCACGTTTATTACACCTTTTGGAAGTGTTGAGAAAATAAATTTAAAATAAGCTAGTTTTAAAACTTAACATGTCTTGACTCAAATGCCCTAATTGTGGTTTTGAAATTAGTAATGTATTCTGGCTCTTTGACCTTTAATTTAACTGTAGTTACTGCAGATGGTTTGCTAGGATCGCTTAAACTGCCTTTTGTCTGTGGGAAAACAATACAGTGGAAGTTGTAGCTTTTCACACTCATCTGTGAAAAGGCCGTAAACACGGCAGGGGTTTCTGGCTTGATAGAGGGTCAGAGATAGCTCCTGGTTGGATGAGCAAAGATACGCCTTATTTGAATAAATTAAATACAAGAGGATAAAACTTTCTACACAGAAGTAACAAATCAGATTTGCCCTTGCAATTCTCCAAAGATGTCTTTGCACGTCTTTGCTTTTCTTTCTTTCCTTCTTTCCATTTATGTCAGGTAAATGAATGTATGTCTCCGTTGTTCTGCAGTTTCTGGTGTAAGTTTGTGCATTGTCTTACTTCTAAGTTTATGCATTGTCTTATATTGGATTAAATTCTGTAATTCTGTGACGTCAACACGCATTGTTGTTTTCCTTGTGGCTACACGTGGCCCGCCAAGAGGACCTGGGATCCAGAGGAAGAGAGAGAGCCAACTTTTTTCCAAAGTTAACCTATTTTTAAATATTCTTCCTTAACAGAAGATATGCATTCAAACGTCTCCCTTTTGGCATTACAAGTGCCCCAGAAATCTTCCAAAGGAAAATGGCAGAGACCTTAAGCGATCTCGAAGGAGTCGCCATCTATATGGATGATATACTGGTATACGGCAACACTGCAGAACAGCACGATCAGCGGCTAAGCAAAGTATTGAAGAGAATCGAGTCAACTGGCCTAAAGCTGAATAAAGACAAGTACGTGTTCAGACAGAACCAACTCCACTTCCTAGGCCAGGTGATTGACAAGTCAGGTGTGAAACCCGACCCCAGCAAAGTAAAAGCTATTCGAGAGCTGCCAGAACCACAAAATGTCCAAAATTTAAAACGCATTCTCGGCATGTTCACATACTTAGGGAAGTATATTCCACACCTGTCAACTGTGGGCCAGCCACTGTACGAACTGTTGAGATCTAAGACTACATGGACGTGGAAACACCCACAGAAGGAGGCGTTTCAGCAGATCAAGGACATCCTGTCCACGTCTCCTGTACTAAAGTTCTACGATGTGAATCGACCTACAGCAGTATCAGCGGACGCCAGCAGCTATGGCATCGGAGGTGTGCTGCTGCAGCAACACGAGGGGGACTGGAAACCAGTTGCTTACTGTTCACGCCGCTTGTCTGACGCTGAAACCAGATACGCCCAGATAGAAAAGGAATGTCTTGCTTGTGTTTGGGCATGTGAGAGATTTGAAAAGTATCTGGTTGGGCTGGAGAGCTTCAAACTGGTCACCGACCACAAGCCCTTGGTACCACTAATGAATAAAAAGGACTTAGACAACGTCCCGATACGCTGCCAAAGACTCTTGATGAGACTCATGAGGTTTAAACCCGCAGCAGAGTATGCACCAGGAAAGAGTCTCATTGTGGCAGATACACTCTCCCACAGCCCATTACAGTGCACATCGGAGGTGAGCGATACCCATTCTGATGTAGAGTGTTACATTGCAGCCATTATCAGTAGCATGTCAGCCACTCCACAAAAGTTAGAGTCTATACGTTTGGCCACAGCAGCCGACAGTAACTTGCAGATGGTACTGCAGTATATTAGGTCTGGTTGGCCAGGATATATAGGATATGTCCCTATTGCCATCAGAGACTATTACACAATCAAAAGTGAACTGTCAGAATACAATGGGGTCATCACAAGAGGCTGTCGCATGTTAGTCCCTTCCACCTTAAGAGCTGACATACTAGATCGGATCCACGATGGACATCAGGGTCTGACCAAATGCAGAGAGCGGGCTAATACTTCCGTGTGGTGGCCTGGCATCTCTTCTGACATTAAACAGAAAGTGGAATCCTGTCAGACTTGCCGAGAGATGAAGCATTCTCAGCGTAGGGAGCCCCTCATCTCTACCCCACTACCCGGCAGACCCTGGGAAAGACTTGCAATCGATCTGTGTGACTTTAACAAACACACTTACCTGGTAGTGTCAGATTACTTCTCCAGGTTCCTTGAGATACTCCACATGCCGACGACAACTGCGTCACAAGTGGTGCTTAAACTAAAGACACTCTTTGCTCGTTTCAGCTGCCCGGACCAAGTTGTTTCGGATAATGGGCCACAGTTTGCCTGTGCAGAATTTCGGGAGTTTGCTCATGAGTTTGACTTTCAGCACATCACTTCAAGCCCACATAACCCTCAAGGAAATGGACACTCTGAGAGAGGAGTACAAATCGCAAAGAGAATCTTGAAACAGAAAGACCCTTTGCTCGCACTCATGTGCTACCGTTCTACTCCGTGCGCCTCCACAGGTGTCAGCCCTGCCGAATTACTCATGGGAAGAAAGATCAAAACGACACTCCCCACACTTGAGTCAAATCTCCAACCCCGTTGGCCTGATCTACGAGCGGTTAGGAGTAAGGATGCAAACGAAAAACGGAGACAAGCATTCTACTACAATCGGCGTCATGGCGCAAAGCCCTTACCTCCACTGAAACCAGGTGTCAAGAAAACTGGCATGGACTTGTGAGATCTCTCTAGGTACACGCAGAAAGCAGGGTAAAAGGCCTGAGGAGTAACGATGATCTTGTACGCTGATTTAAGAATGATTAAAGAAATGAAATGAAATACATATGTGTGTAATAGTTGGAATGAAATACATAGGTGTGTAATAGAGTAATAGTTGAAATGATTGATGTTTTGTAACCACAATGTCTGTAATGTATGACTGAAATATATAATCAGTATTCATGATCTGCGGTAACAGTAACAACTTAATTGTTATATATTTTCAATGATTTCAGATAATGGTAAAACAAATTGATTATGCTTTGAGTTGATTGTGTTTCATGGTACATTATAAGAAGACTGTAGAGTTGATCACAGGAAAGGAACAGAGTGAATTAAGTCACTAGCACTGGCTGGGCGGGGGCCTCAGAACAAATTGCCAAAAAAGGTAATAACTACCAGATGGCCAACAGAAAAGAGAGAAGTGTTGCAAAGGAGTTGCAGCAGTCAAACGCAAAAGAGGGAGGTTTGTGTATTACCAAATTCAGGGTGGAACGAGGTTTGGGCAGGACGGTACTTCCCGATGAGATATTCGGGAAGGATGAGTCATAAGACCTCTCCCATACACAACTGTGGGCCAAGAGGGTTTAAAAGCCAGCGAGCTGGGGAGGAAACTGTTCTTAGTCCGCGGCGCTGAAGGAGAGTCAACAAGAGGACGCAGGCGAAAGATCAGCAGAGGACCGCACCCCGGGACCAAGGGAAAAGTTGAGACTTCTCGCCGCAAAGGAGGACAAGATCCGTCAGCCCCAGCCCTGGCCCCTGAATCCGACCGTCTCCTCTGCCTCCACCCTACGATCTCTATTCAACTGCAGCAGACTTGGGGAAAAGACAAAGGTCACTAAGTGATGAAGATTCTGTTCGTCTAAAAGAAATTGGACAGATTGGCTTTGCTGCTTTTCTGAAAGAGGACTTTGCCCTACCGGGACAGAGACTCTGACCAAGGACAACTAAAGGTTTCGGCTGCCAAGATCGACCAACAACGGGTGTGAGTTGCCCTGCCCCTAGAGCCTCGCTCAGTGAGAATAGTGACACAGGTTAGGGATTAGAAAGAAGATAGGGTATGATTAATTTTATGATTTGAGATTATTGTGTGTTACCATTTTATAATTTCTTTTACTAAATTTGCTTGTCATTTACCCCTGCTAAAGCTTGCTTAATAAAATCTATAATAAAAAATAATAATAGAAGTTGTGGACATTGGAATTAATTAAATCACCGATTATTGAGAGTTCTCCTGGTTTTAAGTAAAATCTACATGCATGATTCTAGAAATTTGATGGCTTCGTACTTTCCTTTGGTGAGTAATAAATAATGGCCCTGGGACTTATATCTAAGTCACTAAATCCAATCTAGCCGATAACAAGTGCCCGTTGTTTTAAGGAGAAAAGCTACCGTTAACAGGAGTGGTTGTTGAAACTATGCTGCAGTGAGAGCTACTCTGTCGACTGTTTCTCAACTGAAAAGGGCCGTAACTTCTGGATCTGAAGGTAGTTAGAGCTAGACGAGTTTTCTCCGCCGCCAGTTTAAATAGAATTTCTCTAGTAAACCTATGAAAGGGTAAGACCCAGGTTTCAGGGATTTTCCGGACCTGTTAGACAGAGAACTGGTCAATAGTCAGTCAGTGGTGAGGTTAGGGCGTGGCTGGCTATTGCAGAATAACGAACACAGGCGACGCCATTCTCTCCAAGTTGGATCACCAGAACACCTGGGGAACCCCTGCTGTAGTTGCTGGTGACAGTACTACTCCCAGATCCTACATCGTTGAGACACATCAAGGGGCGACTTTGAGGCGCAACCGTCGCCACCTGTTGGACATGCCTGCTTCGTCTGGAGATACTCTTCCACCTGCTCTACAATGTCCACAGCCTGAGCCGACTGTGCCACAGGTTGACCCTGCCATCCCTACAGACACTGCATCGCCAGCTGTGCAGGCCTGTCCACCTCCTGCACAAGACGGACGGTTGTTTACATGGTCCGGTAGGCTTAGTAAACCTGTGGTCAGGCTTACATTGTAAACCAAAAAAAAAAAAAAAAAAGAAAAAGTAGAAGACCAAATAAGTTTGATGTTATAATTTGTAATTTTGATGTTATAATTTGTACTGTTTGTCTCCCTGGTTATATACATATATAAACTTGTTACAAAGTGTTATGGAAGGACAGAGGAAAAAAAAAAAAAAAAAAGGGGAGATGTCATATAAGGACTGATATTTCTGTAAGGCTGGTCGTTATGGCAGCGCTGGGGAATTATCGTTGTTGTCGGGTCCTGCTCCTCATGTGATGTTGTGTTGGTTCTGGGCTAGCATTAAAGCAAAGCTAAGAAAGTTCTGGTTAAAGCTGAACACGTGTGTGGACATTCAGTACTTTACAGTTTCAATTGAGTTTCTCCGTGGATGGCAAAAGATTAAATGCTGAAGATAAAATAACATTCCGACATACTTGCTGCATCTCTGGGAAAAAACAAGAAATGACCTAACAGGAAGCTTATCGCTGACACTACAATGATTCTTCAAAATAAAAGCCTTCAAATTTACTGCAGCTACAAATAACTTAAAATGCCATCAAACCTTACAATATCCATAAAAATATTTAAGAAAATGCTGTAAGAACAGCACAGACTCCTTCATGTTCATGACAGATGTTATGTCATTTTTATGGCAGTGTCATGTCAGTCTTATGCACACCCTGTCAAATCAAGTGTTACCCTCAGTTCTAAGCGTTTTCACCACCTCTAAGTAAGTAGCTCAAAATACTTCACTTTGGATGTGATTGGACAACTTATTTCCTTATCTTCTCCTGTAGGATTATTTTATTAGTTTGGGTAATTTTGGGAGCTGCGTGAACCTGCATTAATTTTAGAACAGGTGCCACAGTCAGTCTCCATTCAGGAATCTTCAAACACATGCCACACTCTAAACTGTGTATGACTATTTGCATAAATCTTTCAGGATCCACTCCTCTACAGCGAGTTCATCATCTGGGGGCCCTCACTCCCTCCACAACCATTCATTTTTCATGAGTCCCACTGGTGATGGAGCATGTCCACAAGTAGGGCCAGGAAATTACTGAGAGACTCTCAGGCACTTTATGGTCTGAATATTAAGAAGCACACAGACCTTAATCTAATCCCAAGTTCTTCTTTGCTTTTATGTATTATTGCTAGTCACCTCCCAGAAATACTGACCTTTTTTACAGAGAGCAAATTGCTGAAATTGCTTACTTCTGAATAAATCATTTTGTCACGCTTCAAGTACAAAAGAGTAGCAACATGGGAGTCGATCATATGAAGATTTTGTACTCACAATCCACCCAAATTAGCCTTGGTCAATGCATGCATTGAGCAAATGGAGCATTTAAAAAACTTTAGTATTGAATGGAATTTTAGAGTTTTGCACAGTCATTTCATATTGACATTTTTCTCTGGTGGTGCAATTGATCACTTGGTTCTGCTCTGTGGCGTGCAGACTGAGAGCAGCTGACTCCAACAGGCATAATAAAAATCAAGATGAGGAAGGCTGGAGGTACAGAATTGTGCAAAAGTTACAAATCATCCTTCATTTCTCAAAACCAGGCGTATAAAAAGACAAAACTTCTGAAAATTTAATTATATTTGCTAAATATCAGAATAATTAAAGTTTTTTTAAATGTTTCTAAACTTTCTTCAGTTTCAGAAATTTACATACATTTCCTTAGTATTTAGTAGCATTGCAACTTGCACTTTAGGGGAGACAGGTAAGTTGAGCCACTCCTTGTTGCTAAGAAACAGTACAAACCATTGATCATGTGACCAACTAGTTAGGAGGAAGCCATCATTTCATTCAGTCTCTGAAGGCAAGAAAGGCACTGGTAAAGTTGGTAGACCAAATTCACTTCAGAGTAACAAAACATATTGTTTAATAAATACAACTATCATAATTTTCATAACTTGTGTCCACCACAACAGCTCTTTGGATATGCTATTTTACCAAAACATTCATTCTAGGAATGCACCACATCCTGAAACAGATACTCAAGTTAGTGGCTAAACTATTGCTTTGTTAAATATGAAGAATAGTTTATCTTGCTGGAGATTTTCCCACCACCAAATAAATGTACTCAAAATTAAAGTTTGAATTAAAAACAACCAATAGTTTGGCTAACAACAAGAAGAAAAAAACCGCATGACTGCTTTAATAGAAGATCGATTTGTTTTGGGGTACCAATAAACTTGAATGGAGCTATGTGTGCACTATATCAACAAAAGCAGATGATTGGCTATGGCAAAAACCGGACTTGAAATGCACAGATACTTCAAATGTACAGCCAAATTAGCAAATTATCAATTAATCTTATCAATTAATCTAAAGTTTATTTTTTAAATCGACTGATGATTGATACGCAGGCATTTTTTTTATAAACCTGAGTTTTCTCTTGTATAAAAAGGGGTGACTGTCTTCTTGCATCATAAAGGGCTAAATATTTTATAATATGCTGAATTTTAAAAAACATTGTGAAGCTGAAGGAGCTTGTCCAGTGTTTATATTTCAAAACAGAACAATAAAGTGCATCTTGAATCCCACACAAGACTTTGTTTGGACCATTTCTATTTCCCGTTTTGCCATCTTTGTTTCTGTATCAACTGGCTCTGATTAAGGATGGCCTGCTGGGAACCTCTGCTGGATGACAGAAAAGGGGCATCCAGAAGAGGTCCATAGTGTTAGCCAACACTATAGTTTGGCTAATAATGTAGCCAATCTACAACACTACGAGTTGATCTACTGGAACTCATTTTAATCTCATAAATCATTAATTTATATTAATTGTAGGTTTATTAATAGTTTGCATCCCTAACACAAATTTAATAATTAAGTAACAAAACTTAATTACCACAGTTATACATTAAAGAAAACATAAAATCAACTAACAACCTGAAAATTGCCAAGACAACAAAAAGAGTACAAAACCTGAAACTAATTCAGTTCATTATTGTAGGTTTGGTTTGAACTCCACTTATGTTCTGCATTGCTTCATGAGTGTACCCATTAGCAACACATTCAAAATTCAAACATGCATAACCATCTCCAACATTATGAATTATACACAAACATTAAAACCTTGGTGTGAGACTTTAAATGATCTAACATGATTTGAATGAGGTTCTTTAAATCCTCACTAGGTCAAGGTATGGCCTCATTGTGGAAATGTCTCCTTGCTGTGCTCTTCTTTACTCACGTCTATATTTGGACCACATTTAGAGCAGATTGCCTCCAGCAATCTTCCAGTCAAGGATGAGACCCATTTGTCTTTAGTAGGAGGCTTTTGTGAACTAGTTTTTGACAAATAAATAAATAAAAATAAATATATAAAAAATAAATCCAACATAAGAAATCTTTAGGTATGAAAAAGGGCTGAGTAAGAATTTTTGTACCTTTTTGAGAGTCAGACATTAACATTTTTCAAGTTTTTTATTCAAGCTTTTTTTTTTTTTTAACACTAATTTTAAGTCTGGTATTTGACAATTTTTGCAAGCATTCAGTGGTTTTTAAAGTATATATGTCCCTGTTAAAATGCTAGGTTTTTGTGATGTAGAAAGTCAAATCTTAAGTTCTAAACTTTTTACACCTGCAATTTTACAGTCATACTCAGTAACATTTATATATTATTATGAATATGCGTTCTGATTATGCTAATTCCTTTCTAAGTATAATTACATACTTTTAATGAAGGTCTCATCTCTTATAAAATGTGTTTTTCTCTGATGTAATACTCAAACCTCATATCTGTTTTTAGTAGCAAGTAAGTAGAAAATCATCATAATTAACTGGAACAAAGGCTTGAAAAACTGTGTGTAAATAGTCTATGTGATTAAACTGAGTTGCTGAAGTAAGTGAAATTTTTAATCATATTCTAATTTGACTGTGCATGTATGTTGTCCAATTCAACTGACAAAATCTGCAAAAGGAGAGAATGCAAGCAAAAACAAAGCAGAAAAAAACCTTGTGAAAGTGTGCAAACATGGAAGGAACAGGTATTGAAAATTGAAAATTACATTCAGAATGGCAGCAATGAAAATTTATTTCAATTAAAGTTATCAGTTTATGGAACAATCAATGAGCTAAAACAATCTAAAATATCCTTCTGTATTTAAAATAATTTTAAAAATCATTGTGATGAAGCATTGAATAAGCTCATGGTTTATTTTCATGTATTTCAAAAATGTCTTGAGTTGGAAAAAAAACTAATTTTTTGTGAATATGAGACATATATAAATTTATACTTCTTCTTTCACTTATGATTTCCTTTAGCTGTTACATAAACCATTAATATTTATTATGGAGTAATGAAATAAAATAAGAAAAAAAAGAAATATAACAACTTGCATCTTTTATTATTATTGTAGCGTTCAGTCTTTTCTTGACTTGACACGTTTCCATTACAAATGTGTGTAAAACTCTTTTTTCCTACATTAGCGTAATATTGACAATTTTGCAATTACGGTGTTTCCATTGTGAAGCACAATTAAAATTATACATGAATAAGTTTAAGTGGTAAGTCATTAAAAACATCATTCTCCTACCACTTCCTGTTTTCTTCTTTGTGATTTGAGCCAGTTGTAACATCCAATTGTTGATCACATGACTAATGTGAGGCAATAAAAGTATTTCCATTGCAGCTTTGCAAAATGAACTAATATTTATACAGCCAAAAAACACCTCATTCTAGAGGCAAAACGTTTTATCCAATAACAACTATTTTTTCAAAATTGGTGTGTTTCCATTAAGCAAATTTATTTTCGAAATGTCAAATTGCACAATATATGGTCAATGGAAACACTTCTGTCTACTCCTCTTTGCAAAGGTTCTCCAAATCTCACATTATGAGGAGAAGTGTAGTCTATAGCCCTTGTTGGGTCACCTCCAAGATTTGATGTAAAAGTCAGTGCTTCCTTAAAATTTGGTATTTCTATAGGGGTGTGTACAATTTAATATCTACTCTAAATAATTTCAGCTGGGTATTTAGAGTATTTGTTACCAATAATCTATCACAAATCCATGAAGAATCCATGAATCCATAAAAAACCTAGATACCACAGTGTGTTAGACAAAATTGTGTTTTAGCACCAAGATTATTTCCAAAACTGAAAACTTGACAGATAGAGGATGATAAACTGAAGGATGATGCATCTCTCAGGTTGTGTTGGGTTTTTGACATGTTTATGTGGTACAGCTCATCTGTACATAGTTGTAGGTCTGTCATGGTCTATCAGGTGCAAAGACTAGACAAAAGAAAAATAGCAAAACATAACAGAAGATGTTTAGAAAACCCCCAAAATTTTTGATCAAGACCACTGTGCGGATTACAAGAAAGTCTAGTTTCTACACAAGCATGTGCACTGTTGTGTACCATTTCAAATAACTTTTCATCTTGATTTTCACTTCCTTTGTCCATATTATCGTTTTAAAAACTGACAATAATTTATCTGATATTCAGAACTCAATATTACATTTTCTAACAGGCACAGTTCAATTAACTAAACTATTAACCAAATTAAGCAGAACTTGACAAAGTAGTTACCTGCCAGAAAGATTAATTTATTATGGAAATAACACATCAGCAATCCTCCAGCAATTATGGAAATCCACTATAGCAGGGGTATGAAATTCTTTCATTTTGAGCCATATCAAGATCATGAATGTTATCAAAAGCTGAAATGTATTGATAAAACCTATTAATAACCTGTTAAAATATTAGTGAATAGCTATCTCTGAATTTGATAAGTACTTCTTGAAATTAAATATTGAACATTTTTTCACAATGATCAGTCCCTCCAGGAATTCACAATTGCTTTTGTAATTTTTTTTTGCAATGCAAATTACATATTCTGTGGTTCTAATTTCGAAATATGTGCAAGGAATTTTGTGATATTTGTGAATGTATTACAGTAAATGTGACCTTTTATTCGCATGTGGATCAGATTATTTCTTGACATCAAGTAAGGCAGCAGGCAGTAGAAGTAAGAAATACTTCCACCTGCAGGTGGGAGTTAGCATAACTTAAACCCAATGTTTTTGGACATTTTTGCTGAAAATTTGCATTAAGCTCACTATGTATATATATATATATATATATATATATATATATATATATATATATATATATATATATATATATATATAAATTCCCACACACCTGGGAATCATAAGCATTCAATGATCCACACACCTGGATCATTGAATGCTTAGAGATGTACAACATCAATAGGACTCTAAGAGCCTTCATTGCAAACTCGATGGGGCTGTGGAAAACCACCCTTGAAGCCAACTGCAAACCACTTGGGTCCTCTACCAGAGGCCTGGTAGCTTGAAGTTCTCCTCCAGTATCTTGGCTGTGCCTAGAACTGCACATTTCTGGACTGAGATGTCTGATGTTGTTCCTGGGATCTGTTTTAGCCACTGCTCTAGTTTGGGGGTGACTGCCCCGAGGGCCCTGATGACCACAGGCACCACTGTGGTCTTCACCTTCCAGGTCTTTTCCAGTTCCTCTCTGAGGCCCTGGTATTTCTCCAGTTTCTCGTGCTCCTTTTTCCTGACGTTGTGGTCACTTGGTATTGCTACATCCACCACAACGGCTTTCCTCTGTTCTTTATCCACCACCACAATGTCCGGTTGGTTCGCCATTACCATCTTGTCTGTCTGGATCTGGAAGTCCCACAGGATCTTAGCTCAGTCATTGTCCACCACCTTTGGGGGTGTTCCCCACTTTGATCTTGGGGCTTCCAGTCCATATTCTGCATAGATGTTCCTGTATACTATGCCCGCCACTTGGTTATGTCGTTCCATGTATGCTTTCCCTGCCAGCATCTTGCACCCTGCTGTTATGTGCTGGACTGTCTCAGAGGCCTCCTTGCACAACCTACACCTTGGGTCTTGTCTGGTGTGGTAGATCTGAGCCTCTATTGCTCTGGTGTTTAGGGCCTGTTCCTGGGCGGCCAGGATGAGGGCCTCTGTGCTGTCCTTGAGTCCAGCTTTTTCCAGCCATTGGTAGGATTTCCTGATATCAGCCACTTCAGTTATTTGTCGGTGGTACATCCCATGTAGGGGCTTGTCCTCCCATGATGGTACCTCTAGCACCTCGTCCTCTGTTCCCCATTGCCTGAGACATTCGCTGAGCACATCGTCCATTGAGGCTTTGTCCTTGATGTATTTATGGATCTTGGATGTTTCATCCTGGACAGTGGCTCTCACACTCACTAGTACTCTGCCTCCTTCCTTACGGCTTGTGTACAGTTTCAGGGTGCTGGATTTGGTGTGGAACTTTCCATGCATGGTTAGTAGCTTCCGAGTCTTAACATCCGTGGCCTTCATCTCTTCCATTGGCCAGCTAATTATTCCGGCAGGGTATCTGATTACTGGTAAGGCATAGCTGTTTATTGCACAGATCTTGTTCTTGCCATTGAGCTGGCTTCTCAGGACTTGCCTTATTCGTTGGAGGTATTTGGCTATGGCTCCTTTCCTTGTGACCTCATCGAGGTTGCCATTTGCTTGTGGTAATCCCAGGTACTTGTAGCTGTGCTCTATGTCTGCTATTGTTCCTTCTGGGAGTGAGACCCCTTCTGTGCGGACGACCTTCCCTCTCTTTGTAACCATCCGACCACACTTCTCTAGTCCGAATGACATCATAATGTCAGTGCTGTAGATCCTGGTGGTGTGGATCAGTGAGTCGATGTCTCGCTCGCTCTTGGCGTACAGCTTGATGTCATCCATGTAGAGGAGGTGACTGATTGTGGCCCCATTCTTGAGTCGGTATCCGTAGCCAGTCTTGTTGATGATTTGGCTGAGGGGGTTCAGGCCTATGCAGAACAGCAGTGGAGACAGAGCATCTCCTTGGTATATGCCACATTTGATGGACACTTGTGCAAGTGGTTTGCAGTTGGCTTCAAGGGTGGTTTTCCACAGCCCCATCGAGTTTGCAATGAAGGCTCTTAGAGTCCTATTGATGTTGTACATCTCTAAGCATTCAATGATCCAGGTATGTGGCATTGAGTCATAGGCTTTCTTGTAATCAATCCAAGCGGTGCACATGTTGGTGTGTTGGGTTTTGCAGTCTCGGGCGACTGTGTGGTCTACAAGGAGTTGGTGTTTGGCTCCTCTGCTATTTATGCCGATGCCCTTCTGTGCCGTGCTCATGTATTTATCCATGTGCCCGCTTAGCCGCTATGATGCCTGACATGAGCTTCCATGTTGTAGAGAGACAGGTTATTGGCCGATAGTTGATGGGACTGAACCCTTTGAGGGATCCTTCTGGATCAGGATTGTGCGCCCTTCAGTTAACCATTCAGGGTGAGTCCCATTTTGTAGCAGCTGGTTCAGTTGAGCTGCCAGTCGCTCATGGAGGGCAGTGAGTTTCTTTAGCCAGTAGGCATGGATCATGTCAGGCCCTGGTGCTGTCCAGTTTTTCATACCCGAGACTCTTTCTTGGACATCTGCCACAGTGATGGTTACCGGGGCTTGTTCAGGGAGGTTGCTGTGGTCCTCTCGTAGAGAGGTTAGCCACTGTGCATTGCTGTTGTGGGACGCCTCCCTTTCCCATATGCCTTTCCAGTATTGTTCAGTCTCCAGCCTTGGTGGGTCTGCTCTGTTGTTATTACCCTGCCATTGAGAGTACACTTTAGCTGGTTGGGTGGAGAAGAGCCGGTTAATCCTCCTGGCTTCATTCTCTCTTGTGTATCTCTTTAGGCGGCTGGCCAAGGCTTGGAGCCTTTGTTTGGCAGTTTCGAGTGCTTCAGGTATGGGCATCTGGCTGTACTTTTTGGGTACTGATCTTTTCATTGCACCCCTTAGGAGCTCTGACAGTTGGCTCACTTCCCTCCTTGTTATCTTGATCTTAGCCTCTAACCGTCTTTTCCATGGTGAATATTGGGACTCATGGTTGCTCTTATAGCCAAGCATCTCAAGGATCACTGATGCTGAGTTGTATATCAGTTCATTGGTTTCAGTTATGGTGTTGGTAGGGATCGTTCTCAATGCTGCATTCACATCTTCAATGAGACTTTCTGATGGTACTTCACTCAGCCATTGTAATTGGCATCGGGGTTGTCTGGTGTTCATTCGGGCCATGATTCTCTCTCTCAGGTCAGTTGCTGCCTCGTTCAGCTCAGATGGTTCGTTCATTACTGGGGCTACATACCCAGTCTCTGGGCGGGTAGTTGTAGTTAACTCCCTTCTGACCTGGCGTCCTGGCTCCTCCCCTTTGTGTTGTACCTCGTCAATCTCAAGTTGTGATAGCAGTTGCCGTCTGCGGATGTTGGAACACTGAGCTACTAGTTGTTTGGCAGTTAGTGTCGACTGGGGATGTTGAAGTAACCATTCCACCCTCAGTCTTTGCATGTAGCCCCTCTGACTAGGGTTACTTGAGTAGTAGCATTCCAACAGATCCATGTTTTCATCTCTCGCCCATTTCCGTCTTGTTCCAGTAGCCCATTTTTCATTAAGGTGCTCTGGTTCCCCAGCACCTGACGCAGACCTTGTTTGGCTGGGCGACGTCTGAGCCAGCATGTCGTGCTTATCAATGTCTCTCATGGTATGAGGTAGGCTATATAGCTCCAAGGGTCTTGCCTAAGGACCCACACTGCATAGCTCAATTTCACTGTTGTAACTTTTTGCCCCAGCCTGGATTCAAACCCGGGTCTCCCGGGTGGAGGACTGGAAGCCCCGAGATCGAAGTGGGGAACACCCCCAAAGGTGGTGGAGAATGACCGAGCAAAGACCTCTTGGACTTCCAGATCCAGACAGACAAGATGGTAATGGCGAACCAACCGGACATTGTGGTGGTGGATAAAGAACAGAGGAAAGCCGTTGTGGTGGATGTAGCAATACCAAGTGATTACAACATCAGGAAAAAGGAGCACGAGAAACTGGAGAAATACCAGGGCCTCAGAGAGGAACTGGAGAAGGCCTGGAAGGTGAAGACCACAGTGGTGCCTGTGGTCATCGGGGCCCTCGAGGCAGTCACCCCCAAACTGGAGCAGTGGCTCAAACAGATCCCAGGAACAACATCAGACATCTCAGTCCAGAAATGTGCAGTTCTAGGCACAGCCAAGATACTGCGCAGAACCCTCAAGCTCCCAGACCTCTGGTAGAGGACCCAAGCTCAGAACATACCAAAGTGATGGTATGTCCATGACTTTGGGTAACAAAGCCATGGGCATACCAAAATTGGAATCACCTCAAAATTGGCAACACACACACACACACACACAATTTATTTATTTATTTATTTATTTATTTATTTATTGTGTAGTAAATTTCTTAATCTGGGAATTTCGTACTACAAACAAGCAAGGTGGTATGACAATAAAAAAAAAATACTTGGTAACACTTTATTTGACAGGGTGTGCATAAGACTGACATGACACTGTCATAAAAATGACAACATACATTCATATTGCCATGAACATGAAGGAGTCCTTATGAATGTCTATGAACGTTGTCATGAAGTGTCGTTTAGTAAGTAATGCAACTTTTAAAGGAACTTTTAAAGCAAAGTTGGCAGTGCCATTGAATTTTAAATAGATCTTTCAGCTGTAGGGATAAGATAATTATACTGATACTCCCAAATCCAAATCCTGCTTCCAGATTTCTTAGCCTACTTCATGTTCTCAGACAGGTTTTGTTATGTTTCGTAGTGAAAGTTGGATCAAAATGCACATTGTGGTTGAAATGATACATTAAATGTATTAAATAAGCAATAACTTACAGAAAACAGGATCTTGAGTGGATGAGAAGAGTAATTACAGAAAGATGTTCGTGACTATAAATAGTTGAGAGACATTTGACTAAGTATTAGTCTGGTTTTATGTAAATATTTATTTGGGCCTGTTTGTATAATTTAGAAAATATAGACTTGAGAAAATCCACAATAAATTCAAACTTTTGAACTCAGAACTTCCTTTAAAAAAATCAAGCAAGTTGTACATGTATAAAACCATATTACTCCAGATAAAGAATTATTCGAATAAATAACTCAAGATCCAGGAGCCAAATCCAGCAAACCGTAGCTTTTTATGTGGCCCATAAATAGAATCTTCAAGATAACAGTTGTGTGCTTAAATATTATTTTATCAATAAATCAATGAAGTTTTTATGTGTATACTGCCAAATTACATTAGTCCCCCAAGTTTGAGATTCTGCGATCGCTGAAATTCATGTAAAATCAACAGATTTCTGCGATAAACTCAGTTATGCATAAGCTCAAAAAAGTGCAAATTTTCTGCTTAAGTGTTAACATTGTGTTAAAGCACTAACTCCCACTACAGGTGGCAGTATTTTTTACTCTTACATTGCTTCCTCGTCTTACTGGATATCACACTATAATCTGTGATTGATATGAAATAAGGATGAACTGATAGATTATTTTTCACTTCCAATTTTTTGGAAGTGAAATCTTGGGCCCCCTGACAAAAAATTAGTTTGGGCCCCCCTGTGCAGCTGCTGTTACAATTTTCTGAGTCTGTTTGACCCATAAAAAGCATCACAGTTTTAAAGGCTTGCAACCACCTTGCTTTCTGTGGTCCAATACTAATAGTAGCATAATATTTACTGCTCATGAATTTAACATCCAACAGTCCACATCCAGTATGCAAGTAGGTTGCTTAAATTTATTCTATTAGTTTTAGATACTGAAATGTCTCCCCATGAGCAACAGTCAAAAGCAACATGCAACTTCACATAAAGCAATCCAGACTTGGTAAAATGCTATGTAGTTGCATTTTATTCAAGCTCCAGTACATAACTTTAATAAAAAAATATGTTTTCTCCATATTTGTTAAAGCTGTCACAATGTCGTAGCAGTTTGTTATGAGACAGATAATCTGTGAAAACAATCAATCTCCTCCATCTCCTTCCTGAATTACTATTACTGGTTAAAGTAATGCAACGTTCCGACCAAAACAACCAATCAGAACCAGTAGGCCACTCTTAGCACTGTGAATTAGCCTCATTCACTCACTGCTAAATGTGCTAATGGTGGAGAAACAACTCATCATTACAAGAAACCGTTTATCTGCCATCATTGGTAGCTATGCTAACTAAACTGAGCATTCACAGTTTGAATCTGCACAGCTCTGTGCTATGCTAGCTGCAGCACGGCACAAATCAAGGGGGAGGAAGGATGAGAGCAACATGAGATTGTGATTGACAGCACTAAAACTCTCCTTCCACTGACTGGTTGTTTCTAGAGAACCATGGGAGAAAGCAGAGGAAATAGATTTTTCACAGATTATACCATACTGTCACAACATAATGACAGTTTTAAAAAATATAAAAGTTACAAACTGCAGCTTTAATTTCACTAAGGAGAGAACAGGTCAGGAGGGACGTGGGTTATCTGTTAAGTGGTAAAAGGTACAGGGACAAGTTAAATATATGAATATGTTGGTATTTTTTTTTCCTTAATTCATTAAATACTAGTGAAAAGGTGGCAAACAGTAGTTTGTAGCTAAGCTAACTATGCTAAATGGTTGATAATCTCACACAGTCAACTCACCTCTCAGAGAAAAACTGGGTAATAAATTAACACTCTCGCCTTTCTCTCTCTCTCTTTTTTTTTGTTTGTTTGTTTTTTTGAAAACCTGATCTTATAACTATAGTAACTGCCATAATCGTTTGTGTCTTCCATTGTCTGCTGTGTCACGGTGAAGTCTTCAAGCAGGAACGAACCATGTAACGCAGATTGGGGAGTTCAGGGCAAAAACGGATGTGTTTTTTGATCTTGGAGTGGGAACATTAAATTTTTACTGCTAAAAACAATCTTTGAAAATACATTTTGTCATTGACAGGGCCCCGATTTTTTTATTTTTATTTCTATGAACAAAAAATAAATAATTAAATTGTGGAGGGGCCCCTGTTGGTCAGGGCCCCTAGAATTGTCATCACTTTTCCCCCCTATACCCCGCCCCTGCTTCCAATACCAATACAGATATCTAAGGTTTTGTATCAGCCGATACCAATCCAATACAGAAAAACGGTGTTGAATTGACTTAAAATATTTATTTTTCTAATCATAGACATAACTATACTGAATTACATTTACGTATTTGATAACTCTGCACCAGCACACTATAATAATAATTTTTTTGAGCCTGAGGGTTTGTTTATTCCCTCATAAACAAACCCGGAGTGTTGCTTTAATTATTTTATGCATGTGTAGCGTAGTTGAATCTGCGTTGTGTCTTGTGGGAATAACAGCCAGACAACAGCTGATCTTGAAGGCACTTTTAATATTCCTGCATTAAACAGCAGAAAAAAAAGTCAAAAACAGGCTCTTTCTCCGCACGGTGCTTCACAGCGCCTTCTCCCACGGAATCCGAACAGAAAGAGCGCGACGCGCGTGTGCAACTTAATGAATAACAAAGCCCAAAGATGAGCATAATAATTTTAAACAGTACATGAATAACAAAAAAAAAAAAAAAAAAAAAGAATTAGACAAAATATTCAAACCAAAAGCAATGAAACATCACATACCTGCATTAAACAGCAGGAAAAAAAAGTCAAAGGCTCTTTCTCCGCACGGTGCTTCACAGCGCCTGTTTAACAAAGTTTGAATGCCCCAAAGCACATTATTTTACAAGCACATATCACTTATACTTAAAATACACTTATTAAACACAGAAAACAAAACTTCATACCTTCTCCCACGGAATCCGAACAGAAAGAGCGCAACGGAGATCGTGGGAAAACCTTTCATGAATTATAGTGGTATGCCCCGTTAATTTTTCTTCTTAAACCCCAAACTGACACTCAAAACAACAACATATGAACTCAATATGTTTAACAGTAGAGATAACAATTTACATTTTCATTTATAACACACCAAATTTAAATAAAAATAATAATTTTGAAACAGGAAGTTACCCGCTGTTTACAATGGATCTGCCGTCTTTTCAAAATAAAAGCTGGTACTATTCAGATGAGTTCCTACCGGAATAGCGTCACGCTTGGCAATCTAGTGTAATAACATCACACTGCTACACGTTTCAGAAATCCTTTAATTTCCATGGCAACCAAAACGCCTGGGTGGACCAGGACCCTATATGAGGCGCAACTCTTCATCAAAGCAGCCCTCCTCTGCAACTCCTCCACTCAGATCAGCTCCTTAGCCAGCAGAAATTAGCAAGCATTTTGTGGAACTGCCCATTTGCTGAGCTCATTATACGAGCTGCTTCTCAGTGCAATGCTGGTAAAAACACTGCATAAGGGTTAATAGAGGAGCCTTGTTGCGACAACTTCATAAAAACAGAGCTTCAGAAACAGCAGGAGTTCTTAAAGAGACAAAGGGCCAATTTCAAGACGTTAATTTACAAAGGCAAATTTATTTTAAGTCACATTTGCAATATAGAATTTCATAACAACTGAAGGTAACTTAGTTGTTTGATTGTGCTATGAAATGGCACTATGTGCGGAAAATACATAATAGTTTGTTAATGTATTTTCTCAATACATTCTGTGGCCATTTGAGAACATTCATGATCTTGAAATGGCCCAAAGTGAAAGTTTGACACCCTGGAACAAATCCTTCAAAGGCTAAAGTTAAGGCATTCAGATCAAGAACTGTACTTAATTTCACTCAAAATTAGACTCAAATCTGTAGATTTGCTGGCCACACCCTCATATGGGTTTGTAATCTAAAACCAAGGACCATAAAATACTTTTATGGTCCTTTTTGGGTATGATTTATTAATATGCAAAATGTTGAACAGGGGAGGCATCGGTGTTTTACCTCTTCAGGGCTGGGGGGTGGGGGGGAAGAACCCACCCATCTCTGCCAGCTGACTGGTAGGCTGTCCGGGAGCTTTAATGCAGCTGCAGCTCCATTCAGATGCTGAGAGGAGCAGCGGATCGCCAACGGAGGAGGGGACTTTTTGTCTTGCAAAGGGGGAGGTGGAAAAACCAAGACAGCCCATTTTTAATCGCATTTCGCTCCCGTCCTCACTTTGATGCGTGCTGAGGGATTTTCCAGCTGCCTGTAATTGTTAGTGAGGAAGCGCTGCCCTGGATGCAGACAGAGGATTGCGGCAATCCAAGGCACCCTGAATGATCGGATCTTAGCAGCACCAGCAGCATCTCATTGTATGAAATGCGTCACCACGATCCGGTTTACACATTTCAGCCCTGCACTGACAGACTGTTTTATGTGATGACTACTTTAACAGGTAAGAATTCCGCCTTTTATTGGATTTCTTTTATATTTAGCGTAATTATTTCAGACGTTATTATCTGCATAAAGCAGTTTCTCGTCCTAAAACGCTGCAGGAATGAATAATCTTACAGGCCTATTATTACAGTAGAGCTACTGTCCCGACTTTTCAATGTTGGCATTTAATTCAGCGCCTGTTTTTTCTTAGCCAGTAGAGCACACAGTAATTGCTCACGCAGATCTAATTATTGTACCCAGAAGCAGGTCAAATTTGGATTTGGTGACAAGTTTTTTTCTTCCTGTTCTGGCTCAGCGGGTCACATATGTCTTCTTATCCGTGCAGGTAACCACATGTGCGGGCCGGTGTCACCGCGCTGAGCCCAGAGAGCACGAAGGGTATCAGGGGTCAGTGAGAGAAGAGTGCTCGGCAGCAGGGGAAAACCAGGCGGACCGAATGACGTCCAGAGTCGCCGAGGCCTCTGGGCTGTCGGCGCCTCCGCAGCGCTGCCTCGGCGGTCTCCAGCCCAACAACGGCACCTGCGCGGAGCAGCTCAGCGTCAGCCTCTTCCCGCCGCTTTCTTCCACCCTCGCGCTCCTCGTGCTGGTGGCCGTTCTCGTGGGGATCATCCTCGTTTCCCTAGCAACGTTCCTCTTCCACAAGAGGAAGCTCCGGAACAGGAAGATCCAGCGCGCGCAGGAGGAATACGAGCGCGACAGTCGTAGCCCCGCGCGCGCAGGCCCCGGCGCCGGGGAGCCCGCAAGGCCGTGCGTCATTGTGCGACCGGTGAGGCGTGATGAGAAGCCCTCAAGCCGGAGCGTGGACAGCGAGGACAAACAGACAGTTCCACTTGATTGTTAACTCCGAGAAACTTCAGGGAATGAGACTGTGGAATAAACCGGAAAAGCAATAAGGCACAAAGAAATCCCACTTCTCCCCACATCGCTGCCGCTTGTAGACGACTTAGATACATTAGGGTTAGAAAGCAGAACACCGAGCAGACTAATAGACCTAGATATAACCGCAAACTTTCATCATTTCAACATTTCATTAGTAAAGGGCCACGCTACATCAACATTAGAAAAGCAGATGAGAGTTTGGGTAAATATGGAGGCTCACCATTAACCTCAATAATATTGGTTTGGAAGAAAACTAAGATGGGTGTTCTACGATCAGTGGCACCCCAAAAAATTTTTATTGGGGTTGCAAAGGTGAGGAAAAAAATATACTATATATATATATAAAAAAAAATTCCCCTCTCACCCTCCGTGGGTGGTCTCTTTCATCCTCTGAGCTCGGGTCCTCTACCAGAGGCCTGGGAGCTTGAGGTTCTCCTCCAGTATCTTGGCTGTGCCTAGAACTGCACATTTCTGGACTGAGATGTCTGATGTTGTTCCTGGGATCTGTTTGAGCCACTGCTCCAGTTTGGGGGTGACTGCCCCGAGGGCCCCGATGACCACAGGCACCACTGTGGTCTTCACCTTCCAGGCCTTCTCCAGTTCCTCTCTGAGGCCCTGGTATTTCTCCAGTTTCTCATGCTCCTTTTTCCTGATGTTGTGGTCACTTGGTATTGCTACATCCACCACAACGGCTTTCCTCTGTTCTTTATCCACCACCACAATGTCCGGTTGGTTCGACATTACCATATATATATATATATATATATATATATATATATATATATATATATATATATATATATATATATATATATATATATTTAAGGGCTGGAACTGGAACAAATAATTCGATTAATCATTAGATAAATGATAAATACATAAAATTTGCTGAAAAACTTTATATTCAGAGCAGTTTTTAAGCCAAAGCATTTAAGATGAAATACACCTCAAGTGGAACAGCTTTAGCTTTACCTGGTTCAAATTCACTAAAGGAATTTGCATTATAGGCAATATTTTTAGTTTTCCCTATTAAAAAGGAATTAAATTAATGTTTATTATGCAATTAATGTTTATTTTCATTTTAAAGTATTTCTAATATTGTACAAAATAGGTTTAAATGGTTAAATGAAAACTACACAATGTGCAACTTTTTTCATCAGATTAACTTCAATAACTGCTAAAATAATTGTGTGCTGCAGCCATAGCATATATATATATATATATATATATATATATATATATATATATATATATATATATATATATATATTTGTAGTAATTTTTTAGGTTTTACACTGATGTCTTGAGTGAAGAACATGACTCTGTATGCCTTTGTATAAATTGAACATGATTCTCTGGAGGGGCCAGTTGAGTAGTTAGCATGTTTCAATGAGGGAAAAAATTGACTCCTCCTTTGGGGGCGCCACTGTCTCCAATTAAAGATTCCCTTGGGGAAAAGGATAAATGAATGGATAATGTGCCAAAGTGTGGATAGAAGACTGAGAAGGAAAATGATGCAGTAGATTGACTTCTTCAGCTAAGTTGGGCTGTTTTAATGAATTTGATAGAGGTGGACATTGGACATACAGCGGTTAGCATTCAATGTGTTTTGCATAGAGCTATGAGATTGCTTTGGTTGTAAACTGGTATTTTATTAATTTGTCGAAAGGGTTTCAGCTAAGACATGAGAACAGTTCATACTGAGGCATGAGAAAAATGAGTGAGATGAGAAGTTATCATAATGAGACATAACCAGAGGTGGGTAGCCAAAATTTGTAGTCAAGTAAGAGTAACACTACTTCAATGTATTTTACATAGATAAAAGTAGAACGTAATTGTCCAAGAAATTACTCAAATGAAAGCAAAAAGGTATTTGGTAGAAAGGCTACTCTAGTGCTGAGCAACTGATCAAAACATTACGTATTTGATATTTAAAATGTGCATCAGATCAACCAAAATTTGGAGTTATGTGAAAGTTTGGTATTTTAAAGTCAAAATAATTCACATAAATAATTACAAGTACCAAAGTCAGGCAAAAGAAAGTTTTCCCAAATGATTTTTCTTTCAATATAAAACTTAGGAAACTAACAAAAACTACAGGTATGCATTTGTGTCTGGTGTTAGTTAAAACAAGCTTCATACTCACATTTGGTAGAGTATCTGGGAAATTTTACACAAGTGTTGCAACACTTCATAATAAATTACTAAAGTAAAAGTAAAAAGTACAGCATAGTAGAAATACTCCTATAAGTGTTTTGTTCCCAAAAAGTACTCAAGTAAAAACTGAGTAAATCTAATTAGTTACTACCCAATTCTGGATGTGATGCAGAGAAGTGGAATGAGAGGAGGAAAGTGTTCATATTTAGATAAGAGGAGGATTACTGTGATGAAAACAGTTATAACGAGGCATGTGATAGACAATGAGTGTATGAGAAAAATGAGGGCTAAGATAAGGTCAATAATGAAGCATGATGAGAATTAGTAGGTTGTAGAGCAGTTATAGCAATACAGGAAGCAGAAAGGATGAGTTGGGTATGAAAAATACATAAGCAAGGCATATTGATTCACGAGGAGGGTGAGTGGGACAGATATGACAAAGAGAAAGTCGAAAAACATAAGAACAGACATAAGAACATAAGAAGAGACTGACAAATGACAACAGGTCTTAACAAGGAATAAGATAAGTTAGAAGTGAGGTCATAATGTGGCCAAAAAATCATAATGAGAAAAGGGAGGTTGGAAAGGAAAATAATTAAAAGGATAAGAGGGGTGAGAAGGATGAAAGGGATGAACTGGGCCTTTGAATAAGAGAAAAGAACTGTAGGTGTTATGAAAAAGAGGAGTAAGAGGAATGAGGACGAGTAGAAAAAAGGTATAAAGAGGGATAGGGAGGAAACAGTAAATTAGGCAGAAAAATGAACACTGGGAATAAAAATGAAAAGTGAGATGCAAATAAAGATTAGTAGGATGAGAAGGATACGTGGGAGAAAATCGAGTTGGAACAAGTGATTAGGAGGACAAGTGGAATATGGTATTCTACTTGGATAAACGGGTTTAATATTAAAGGCTGAGGAAGAAGAGTGAAATGAGAAGAGTGAGTGGATTTGTCAACATGAGGAAAACTGTGGTGAAAAGACCAGCCATCTTAAAAGAAGGCTTGCCACGAAATTAAATGTGTTGCAGATGTGTGGTCCTGCTCCTGAATATAAGTTAATGCTTCATCTAGGAAGCTGACAAGTCCTTTTAAAACTGTAAGTATTTGCCTGCACATTTAATTTAGCCCTGTCTCATTAAACGTCAAAGATGTTCAAACTTTAAATCCTCACTGGGATTTGACACATGGATGTGTTAAATTATTAAGACATGTTGGAATAACTCAGACCTTGGTGGCTCGCTGATCTTCCTTGGCATGCCCTCTGACACACTACCAGTATGTAGTTAGACTATAATGGATGTTGTGGTGCTTAGGCAGTGCAAAGCTGCATATATGCTATAGAAATGGCTTATTTGTTTATGTAGTATTTTTTCCTTCAATTAAGTGACTTAGCAAATTTACAAGTACTGTCCTCCAATGTCTTTTAGACATCTGTGGGTAGCTTTAGATAGCTTAACAGGATGCAAGACCTTTTGCTGTAGTAATGCACACAAACCATTTTTTTCCTTAAAGTGTCAAGTAGGCTAGTAAGTTTTAGTGCTTATAGAGTATTAAGATTTTTGAGTATTTCTAATGTATTCTCTGACATGTATTATACTGAGAAATCTTCCAGCAGAGGCTTTTGGTTGAAGCCAGTCTTATTTGATCCTTCATATTGTATCATTGTGAGCCTGATAAAAATATTGTCATTTATTATATAAATTCATTGTCAATTGTATGCCACTATGCGAGCTGGAATGTTTTGCAGTAACATCTTTCTGGAGTTCATATAATCTGCCTATCTGACAAAACTCTGTAATAATAAAACTTTATAAATAAATGCATAATACTTTTACCCCTTTGTTTCAGTGTTCTGAAACAGCCAAGGTACATCTGCTACCACCTTTTGATGTAAAAAGAAAATTTAAAAAACCCAGACCAGATCTAAAGTAAATCTACATTTGATAAGCTGCAAACTCGTTACTGTTGCAGACAGCCTGACTAAACAGCTATTAAAAGTTTCTTATACTCCTGGTTTTACTCTATGGAAACAAAAAGCCATGGTATCTTGCACAATGAACTCTTTCCAACTACTGCTTTTAGTTATTGCAGGTGATGATTCAGTATTTGTATGAATACTTAGATTATGTTATAAATTTTAGTTTATTTTTGGAGATTCTCAAGATAGTCACATTCTTAGAATTTTACACAAGATCATGGGTGTCAAACTGATTTTTATTTCAGTCACATCAATATTATGAAGGTCCTCAAGAACTGGTTGTGGCACAAACTACACACAAAATCCATTAACTAAAATCTATTAACTAAACTGTTAAAATAGTAATCAATAGTTGCCTTTGAACTATCATTAACAACTTATTTAAGTTACTCTAAAAGTTAGATGATGTTGAACATATTTTCACATTGGTGTAATTTGGCATTAAAGAGAAAAAAGTGGCTTTGCCTTGATTGATAAAATATTGAAATATTATTTTCAATATTGAAAATAATATTTTCAATATTGAAAATATTTCAATATTCAATATTTTTGAAATATTGAATATTGATATAATATTGAATATAACAGAATCTTTAACAGCTTGAAGATTCTGTTTATGTCAGGGCCACAAAGAGTTACAGCAGGCCGGATGACTAAAGTTAGATGACAATGAATAACAATGGAGTTCATATATGTTGTTTTTAGGCATTGAGTAATATTCTCAAACAAGAAGAGCCTTTTGAGTCACATTTGATAAGAACAAAAAGGTACTTCCAAATTTGGATGATGATTTTTGCATCAGTAATGGCACCATTTATTCACTGTAGCAGTAAATAGGGTTAGGGTTAACCTACATAATCCCCCCTCCACAAAACTTTACACTTGGCACGATCCAGTCAGATAAGTACCATTCTCCTGGCAACCATCAAACCCAGACTTGTCCATCAGATTCCCAGATGGAGAAGCGTGATTGGTCACTCCAGAGAACGCGCCTCCACTGGTCTAGAGTCCACTGGAGGTGCTTTACACCACTGCATCTTACACAGCAAATTCAAAAGTGTTAGATTTCCAGTGTACGTGTTGTATATTAAAATACAGTGTTAATTCAACACTTGTTTAGTCAACATGAGTGTTAGTTTCCCTAAAGAGTTTGTGTTATTCCAAAGATTTAAATAAAAGCAATCCTGTCCAGTATTGATTTCTAAATTAACTTGGTGTTAATTTAACTCAGTCTGGTGTTAATGTAGAAATCAACGTAAGACAGTTCCTCCCACAATTGTAACATATTTGTGACATCACTTCCTGGAGGAGGTTATGGTCAGGGTGGGGGGATGCAGCAGGCCCCTGCAGAGGGGGCCCAGATGGGAGGAAGGTAATGCTGTCTGGAAACCAATTTTTATTTGATCACATCTATAAAAAAAAAAAAAAAAAAAAAAAAAAAAAAAAAAAAAAAAATAACTGTAAAATAAGAGCTCTCTGATATTGAAAATGTCCCAGTAGCTTATATAATAGGATGCCCCATTTTGACTCATGGTTGCTAAAAGACCTTCCCAGACTGACTGATTTTAATGACATAGTGGGTGTAAAATATTGAATAAAATGTTGTGCTACATTAATGGCTTTATTTTCACTCTTACATTTAACTTTATGACACACAAAACTACAAATGAATCGTCCTTATTGTCTCCAGGTGCATTGTGGGTAAAGCTTGTCACCAACGTCATCATCAGTCACAAATGGCAAACTAGCTAGAGCATTTCTACGGATTACTTTAACATGTTTTGAATTTGTGTTGTTTCATCATTAGTGACCAGTAGCTTGATGATTCTGTTCTTCTCTTGGTTTGTTGTATTTCATGTCAGATGGACTTAAAAATGACATAGTAGCTCTCTCTGGTGATGACACTTGTTAGCTCTGCTGTTGCGGGCATGTCCATGTTTGTAAGGTTAAATTATCATGACCTTTATTATTTGGGCCTGATCATTAGCCCCGCCCCCCGGCCAACACCGTCTTGTTCCGCTCCTGCGCCACATGTTTGCCTGAGGAGCGGAGGCAGCAGTATGACGTCTTGTCTGGAGCTTATAACAAGGTAAGTTCCATGTTAAAATGATCATGTTTTTGACTATTTTTTATGGAGGCATTAATTTTCCATATACACAAGAGTATCGATACAAAATTCACTTAACGTACGTTTATTGGTTTGGATATCACGGTATATTCAACTGTTTATTATCTTAACCGAACATTAAAACTGTCAGGAAAATCTGGAGGCCATTTGAGTTAACATTATTTAGCTGCGGGGTCGTTTTCTTTAAGTTTTTGGCTGTAGACTGCAAAACGGGGGATTGGCTGTGCTGGATCATTGGCTTGATCTATGCCACAGGCGTCAAACTCCAGTTCTGGAGGACCACTGTCCTGCAACATTTAGATGTGCTGCTGCTGCACCACACCTGGATACAATAATTAGGTGATTAGCAGGACTCTGGAGAACTTATCTACACAATGAGGAGGCAATTGAGCCATTTGACTCTGGTGCTTTGAACTTGTGGCACATCTAAAAACTGCCAAAATGTTTTTTATATATATATATATATATATACACATATATATATATATATATATATATATATATATATATATATATATATATATATATCATTATTCGTATGTCATGTTGGTGACTGAAGCCTGTTATGATGACTTCATCACATTTCTTCAGACAGGTTGCATGACTTTTTAATGTTGTCCAAAATGTTTCTATAAGCTGACTAATTTCTTTAGTAATTATTTCTTAATTTTTTTATGCTTTATCTTGTAAACCGGGTGGGCAGAGTAATTTGAGTGAATATGATGGTGACACACACAGAGGTGGGTCTGATTAGTTTTGCTTACACTTCTTTTTAAAATATTTATTTATTATCCTAATGTTTCTGCTATATTTCCTGTTTTTTCCTTCCAGGCTGGAATAAACAGGGATTCTTCTGTTGGTTCATGTTCTTCTTCCTACGTCCAAAGGCCACAAGAAAAATGCCAAAACAGCTCATGTCAAACTGTGGACCATGTTGTCAGATACGTGCAGGTATGTGTTACTCAAATGATCCTAGGTCTTTGTAGAAGCACTTTCTTATTGGCTTTGTTTGCTATTTGAATGTAGCTGTGCTCTATACAGTTAATACATTTTATTATTTGTCTTCTTAGCATTTTGCCAAAGATGGGAGCCAGTGTTAAAGCCTTCCTCATTGGTGTGGAACCAGGACAGCCCTTCCTCCTGCATGTTGGCAAAAACAAGAGCAGCACCAAAGACACTTCACCATCAGTGATCACAAGACCATCCATGGCTGCTTCCAATGAACGTTCAAAGCACACTTCACCTTCAGTGCAAAGTACCATGAATGAATGACCTTTGTTGTATATTGCTGTCAGTGCTGTTTGATGTTTTGAAATAAAAGTAGATTACATACTGGAACTGGTGCTGGTCTAATGTCTTTTAAAATGAATTTGGGGATTATTGATGGCCTGTAGTTTCTGGGGAAAAAAAGTTTTTAATTGCTCTAGTGGCTTTTATTTGGTAGTAAATTGACAAAAAAAGCGGGTAATAAGAAAAGGGGAAGACCAGGAAGCGAACCCACAACAGCCACATTGAAAACTAGAGCGTCCTATGTGGGTTGTGCTTAACCCCTGCACCACCTCAGTATATCCTGCCAGTAGTATTTTAAAACTCAGATTTCTATGTTATATACTTTACACCAGTGGTCCCCAACCCCCGGTCCATGGACCGCTACCGGTCTGTGGACCAATTGGTACCGGGCCGCGTAAGAAATAATTAAATATTTCTGTTTTATGTATTATTTGAGGGGCTGCACAGTGGCGCAGTTGGTAGAGCTGTTGCTTTGCAGCAAGAAGGTTCTGGGTTCAATTCCTGGCCCCAGTCTTTCTGCATGTTCTCCCTGTGCATGTGTGGGTTTTCTCCAGGTGTCCCACAGCCCAAAAACCTGTCAGGTTAATTGGCCTCTCCAAATTGCCCCTAGGTGTGAGTGGGTGTGTGCATGGTTGTTTGTCCTGTGTGTCTCTGTGTTGCCCTGCGACAGACTGGTGACCTGTCCAGGGTGTACCCCACCCCTCACCCAGAACGTTAGCTGGAGATAGACACCAGCAACCCTCCTGACCCCACCAAGGGACAAAGGTGTAAAGAAAATGGATGGATGTATTATTTGAGTCTGGAGGATCTTTTATTTTGAAAACCCTTTAACCGGATTCTCTCAGTTACTTTGAGCCCACAAGCAGCAAAATGAGTAAGAAACGGATCAGATGTCTTTGGAAAGTTTCTTTGCAAAGGGGAAAAGGCCCAGAGAAGAGACAGGAGGATGGATTTATCCCGGACCGGTAGGTGAGTCCCACATTACAAGCCGCTCTGAGTAACATGCGGCGACCGGCTGCTAATGAGGCAATGAGGCTTCAAACTGCTTCACCTCGTAGAGACCAAGCAGGCTGTGGATATAAGCAACACTTTGGGTGTCATTGTCTCTCATCACTCCCTGATGGACCGTCTCGTTGCAGAGAAACAAGCTCAGGGCTCCTGTTAGTCTTTATCGTGAGTTAAAATGTTCACGAAATTAAAATGTTCGTTTTTGTGGCGCATCTGTACCTTATTTTGAAGGGATATGTAAACGTTACCTTAGCAACCAGAGTCAGAGTGTTTGGGCAGTGGTCAAGAGGAGATGAGTAGAGCTTGTGAGTCTTAAGTCTGGTTTGGACGGCAAGATTTAAGAATTGTTGGCCGATTCTCCAAACCTCTGTGACCACAGAGCTGATAAAAGTACAACAGGTTCGATCGGTTCGTGTTCAGCCACACGGCTGGAGCAACACACCACATGAACCGATTCCAGACAAGAACATCCCGATTCCAGAGGATAATCCACAAAACTCCCAACATAGCAATAGTGACAGTTTGTGGAGTCATTTTAAGAGATAAAAGACGTAACAAAAAGAAAAGGCGGTGGATAAAAGATGACGGGAGCAGCCGCTCTATTTGCTGCACTATGATTTGGAGGCGACTATGTTTTTTCATAGTTCACATTTTAACTGAATAAACATAAACATATATAATAATATATTGACGGTTCATGCCCGCGCCCCCCTGGGCCGCAGCAAAATTTTCCAAGTCTTGACCGGTCCGCGGTAATAAAAAGGTTGGGGACCACTGGTTTACACAGTTCTGTGTTAAATTAACACTTTGGGTAAGTCAACACTGATGTGTGTTTAATTTCAACTACTGTGAGTGTTGATTCAACTATATCACAAATGACACTTTCAAAAGTGTAATTTCTACACCATCCAGAGTGAACAATATAGACACTTTCAAAGTGTTGAACTCAAGTCTGTAGGAGTTGACTGAACACTTCCAAATTTGCTGTCTACTCTTGGTGATGTATGACTTGGATTCAACTGCTCAACCATGGAAACTCATTCCATGAAGCTCCCTGCACACTGTTCTTGAGCTAATCTGAAGACCACATGAAGCTTGGAGGTCTGTAGTGAGTAGTCACTCTGCAGAAAGTTGGCAACCTCTAAGCACTATGCATTCCTTCAGCTGACCCTGCTCTGTCAGATTACGTGGCCTACCACTTTGTGGCTTAGTTGATGTCATTCCCAAGCACTTCCATTTTCTTATAATACAGTTGACAGTTGACTGTGGAATATTTAACAGCAAGGAAATTTCACGACTGCATTTGTTGCACAGGTGGCATATCACAGTTCCATGCTGGAATTCACTGAGCTCCTGAGAGTGAGCCATTCTTTCACAAATGTTTGTGACAAAAACAGTCTGCATGACTAAGTACATAATTGTATACACCTGTGGCCATGGAAATGATTGGAACACCTGATCCCGATAACTTGGATGGGTGAGCAAATACTTTTGGCAATGCAATGTATGCCATTGAGGCACATGTGGTGTCACATGTTTCCAAATGAGTGTGACTAGATCTTAATTACATTAACAAACTCTCCTGGTGCATAATATTGATCTCATCAATGATAATTGCACTGCGATTCATGTGCAAGGATCATTGAAGCACATATGCATATGTGCATATGTAAACTTTAAGCACTAAAAGCTATGTGTACTGAATACAGAATCAGGGCTAACTGCATAAAACAAGCAGTCACCTGAGCAGACTCCATCAATTCTTCCATGTGCTTTATTGGCACAAAGGTTGAACATCCTCTTCCTAATCTCAACGTCTCTGTAATGAAGCCACATCATGTCCTGGGGAGGGTCAAAGGAAGTGAGTCTCCAGCTGTCAGTATAGTGGGCCAAGATCCAGGACATCGTGTTCCTAATTGTCCCTAACCAAAAAAGGACTTGAGAATATGAAGCAAACTTTGGCAAGACATCAGCGAGCCCTGGAAGATGCTCTGAAAGCCTGCTCTTATCTCATTGGCATGAGTGCAACAAAATGAAAACTGTTTTTCTCCCCCTTCAGGCAGACTGGAAGGAGCTCAGTGAAAGATGACTAATGCATTTATATTTAAGCATAGGCTTCCTTTAGAGCAATTTACACATTAAAGTTGTTCGTCCAACAAAGAAAATCCTGATTAGCACAGATATTAGCATTGTTAAATGTCTAGGCACAGTATGTGATATAGGGCTGAAACAATTAATCGGATTAATCATGATGAATCAATTATTAAAATAATCGTCAACTGAGTAATAGATTTAGTAGTTGATTAATTGTTAACTGGTGCATAAAGACTCAAAAAGGCAACATGCTTACAAAACTGTAGATACATTTTGCATTTCAAATAAAATTTTTGTAATTATATTCTAAGTAGAATTTCTCATCCCTATTTACATCATTATCTAATTCAAATTCTGCAAAAAAGCAGAAATCTATTAGGCATCTTCTTATATCCAATTATTAATCAGTTATTTCAAAAATGTATACCATAATAACATTACAATGTATTGATGTTAAGTCAAGCAGAATGAGCTAGAAGTGTTTTCGGCTGCAGATTCATCCTTTGCTGCAAATGAACAAGTGTTTACTAAAGGAATGCTATTACTGACTTTTTAGGCAATAACATGTTAATTCTCTTATTTAAAAATGGAATTATTTATTTGCACGTTTTAATGCCTTTCTAATATTGTATAGATAAAAGAAGCCTTAAGTGGTGAACTTAAAACTCTTAAGTTTTACGTTCCGACGCAATTAGCAAATACACCCTGGTCTATTTGGGATACAGTCACAAATGTCAATTTAAAATGTCTAATATATATACACATTTAAAGAGCCTCATGGAAAACATGTTCTTAAGGTGAAAAAAACCTGATTGAAAATCGATTTATTCACTATGGAAGTGTATATCATGGAGGAGAAAAATTAGAGCGCTGTCATGTTATAAAGTGATAGTTATATTGTACAAACATGATAATGTATTGTATAAACATAATATTCATATTGAACAAGGATTCTGTGTTTTCTTCAATCTCTTTTATTTGCTTACATGCATACGCAGCAGCTTACATAACCATGTTTATGTGTGACTGTCACCAGTCATACATAAACAGACTGAAACTGATTAGACTACTGTTTAGGGAGGGTACAGATTGCACAAAAGAATAAAAAGCTAAACTCGCGTTACAATCTTTGTCTCACTTGGTTCCATCCATAAGGTGTGCTAAGTATGGTCCAGCGCTGGACGGTCAATGTAACTCTGTATCTGTTCCATTTGTATGACATGTATGGCTTGTAACATTTGATCATTTTCTGCATGAAAAGTCTGTTTTTATACTTAACCAAATCTCATTGTTTCTCAACGTAATAACACTGAGGGGTTCTGGTCGGGTTCCAAAAACTGGTAAACAGACCTGGGTGTGCACAGAGACAAAAATGACTGAATTACAACTAAACGTATTAGTATGCGCATTCTGAGCATCCAGAATGGGTCTGCACAGAAGGAAACGTCAGTTTGATCCTGTAGATGCGGTAGCATTCCTAACTGTCCGTATGGAACGAAGCTGAAGCTGGCTTCCGATTGTAGATTCCGATTCGGGAAATGGCTAAAGGGCGATTATTACGGAATGAAAGCTTCTTCAGTCATAACAGGCTCAGATGCCTTTGCTTAACATTTTCTGTTCAGCTCAGCATGTGCATACTATTACTGATTTCAATCACAATGCGAACCAGCATCAGTATCTCCATATTTTACACCAAGCAGCATGAAGGAAAACTTCACCAACTCCTGTTAGCTACTGTACTAGCCTTCCTTATGCCTGCACAGAAAGCATACTATCGCCACCTCCTGGACATGAAATTATCACGTTTATACAAGATAACTGTCCCAGATAGCACACAAGGTTTTTAGTTGAAGTCGAAAACTGACGGTGGATCAACCATCAAACAACCATCCAATTCTAACCGTTAAAACTGTGTCAATGTATCAATGTTGTTTTGTGGTTGAAATCTAATGAATGAAATGTAGATTTCTGATCAATGTTGAATCAATGTCAGCTGTTTTGCCACACACCTTCCCCTCATCAGAGCTCTGGGTGAGAGCATTTTATTAGTGAGTGGGGGTTATCACATTTTAAATTAACCATTGTAGAGGATAGTGGGTGATGATTCCCTTCTGTACATTTTTCACTTGTTAATAAAAATTCTTACTACAAGGAGTGGAGCGGTCCACCCCTACAGTGTATATGAGTGGGATGTCCCAACCACACAGCCACTTTGCTGTTGGCTTGTTGGCAAAATATGTTAATTCAACATTGAATTATCGTCACAAAGGTTGAATTTATGTTTAAGGTCGACGACAGAACCTGGATCAGCCATCAAACAACCATTCAATTCTAGCCAATTAACTAACATTGAAAATGAGTCATTGAATCAATGTTGATTTACTGTCAATATCCATTGATTGAAACACCAACATTGAATCCAGTGTTTTTCAGCACCGGTCCACCAGGCACACTGCCCTGCAAGTTTTAGGCATTTCCCTAATTCAGCACACATGATTTTAATTGACGTCTGATTAACAGGGTTTTGCTGAACTGAAAACACGCAGGTCAGTTTGCCTTGAGGATAAGGTTTGAGGAAGAACTAGTAATCTAAATGTTCAATCAATGTAAGCTGTTTTTTGCACCCCTTCACCACCTTTGGCCATTCAAACGCCCAACCCTTCTCCTTTCACCTGCCAAAGACACACACACCCCTCTCCCTCCACCGCCCACCCCTCACCTGGCCCAACTGACCTGGACTATTATTACTTGTGCAGGATCTTTATCACCATATGGACATTTTTGAATGAATTTAATAAACTTATTTGGAAATATTTGTAGTTGATGGAAGATTGAACCAGCTATTTGATGGAAGTTAATTCTGTATAAATTATAAATAATTTTTCCAACTACAGGACAAAGCACCTTTTGCTCCATTTATCTGTCTCTGGTGTGTTAAATAAACCCTGATCCTCCCTGAGTTTTATCGTTAGGTTTTCTGATCAACAGCCCTTTATTTTAAATATTGATTCCCTCATTTTAACATGAGTGCAGCATCATAAATGCTACACTATACTGCAGCTCAATAGGTAAATGTAATTGTATATGTAAACATTAAGTAAATATTAATGAAAGATTAAAATAAATATTAATTTAACAGTGAGTGTACATGGGGAACTATATGGTTTGTATTTGTTCTCTGACCTGTAACCAGTACACTGTTTAATCTTTCAATGTCTTTCAGAACTTTTCAAATGTTTATCATCTTTCTAACCGGCACCTTCCTCACTTTTATTCTTGTGTTTTTCAGCCGCTGCTCTGCAGTTTGACCCAAAGCTGAATCTTGAGGACTGCAGCCACTTGAAGTGGCTTCATTACGCACCAGAACGAGAGGAAGACATCGCAAGGAATCAAAGTGACGCCAACCAGAGTCAAACTGGGGTGACCACAACTTGTCCTGTTTCCCTGGTTCATACAGTACAAAGCTTAACATGGATGCTGTTCTTCTGTGGACAACAGACTGTTGTTCTGTCAGTCAAAAAGGAGTCAAATATGTTTAAAGATCTGTCCCTCTTTTCATAAATAAAATGTTATATCAAACCCATGTTGTCATTTTTAACCTTTTGTACACAGTTTACCCATCATCTGCCAATAATATAGTGTTTAACACCAGTGAAGAAACTTTTAGTGGCATGTTATGATGTAGACCTATCAGACGTAAAATGTACATAAATCCTTAGCTTTCATTCAATATAAAATCAACCCAAATCTGCATGTAGATTCACATTCAGATGAAGGTTGAATCAATGTTGATTCCTAACTGATTCAATGTAAAATGAACATAAATATGCATGTAAATTCACATACAGATGATGGTTGAATCAACATTGATATGTCAGTTATGGTTGAAACCCTAACATTGATTCAACATACAAGTAACCGACCACTTTCAATGTTGTTTCAATGTCTCTGCCTGACATTGATTCAATGTGGTTTCAATCATTCTGTGCTATCTGGGTGTTATGTTCGTACAATATGAATATTACGTTTATGCAATAAATTGTCATGTTTGTACAAAATAACTTTCATATTATAACGTGGTAGCAGTAGCACTCACGTTTTTCCTCCATGATAACAATACACTTCCATAGTGAATAAATAGATTTTCAATCAGTTTTTAAACACTTTTTCACTGAGGATCTTTAAATGTGTACATATTGGAACTTTTACATTGATAATTTTGACTGTATCAGGACGTATTTGCTTATTGCGAGGGAACGCAAAACTTACTAAGAGGAAATGCAAAAGAACATTTTTCCCCATATCCCCTAGGGGGCTCCGTAGCAGGTATCTTCAAAGAGTCATGGATGTGATGCCGTGAGGAATAATGGTTTCTGGTAGAGGTCAGTGTTGCAATGAGTCTGAAGAAGTTTCTCACTGACAACTGTTGCTATATGACAGCTTCATGGTTGTCATGACATAGTAACAGCAGCAGAGATATTTCACAGTAACGTGTGAAATACGTTACTGCCATGCTGGCAAACGTTGCTAATTATCCTCATTTGCTTTTGCCATCCTCTCTAAATCTGTTTGGCTGTATGGTTAGAAAGCCGGACAGATAAATGATCCTCACCCATTAAAAACATAAATAGGTCCATAAAACAATTTAATTAAAATATGAGAAAATAAGAAAATATATATGTAACTGATGGAAGAAATGGCGTGAAATTACTCCTCTCTCTCTACTGTTTGGTCATGCTCTGCAGCCATTAAGCCTCCTTTTCAACTTCTATGGAATTTGGAGTCATAGTTCAAGCATCCTCTAAGATTTTGAGATGATAATCAGCTCCTTCCAGTTGTAAAAACAATACTTTGTTGCCACGGTTATGCCTTATAACAATTGCCAGAAAGTACAAAATATGAGCAAAGCAGAAGGAGCCAAAAAAAGCTACTCCAATATGATGCAAGCATAAAAATGAAAGCTTTCGGAAAGAAATGACACAACAGGAGATTTTCTAAAGATATCCAGCATTTCTAGAAATGAGCTACAATCTGTAAAAGGTGAGGTGTGACAATCATTGCTGTAATTAGCGCATTCATTTGGACTTCCTTCAAGCGGTGGTTGAGCTCAGAGCTGCTTGCTCCCTCAAGGCCTGATAAATAAATCACTGAGATTGCTAATTAATAGGATTCCATCTTGAAGGAGTCATTAAACTAACATTCTGTGTGCAACCTGCCAACATATCTGCTGAGGAGCGAGAGACTCCAAAGGGGACACTTTAATAAGAGAAGCACAGATATAGAAGAAGAAGAAGATAAAAAAATGGCTCTGCAATGATAAATACTTCACAGTCGGCTGCGTCATGGATTGGAAAAATTCACAGTCTGTGCTTTACGCCATGAATCCATGAAGATGAAAACATTTTTCAAGGTGAGGGGATGAATCAGACTGGTGTTCAGTTGCGTCTTTCTCATACTGATGAGGCGCTGGCCCCTCCACTCCCTCCGCCCCACTTGGAGTTTGCAAGTGGCTGCGATTTTTCGGCTGAGCTGCATTAGCAGATTGGTTTGGTGCTCCGTATCTCTGCTCACAGCAATGAATAGTGTCAGTTCACTGTCAGGAGGAGAGCACAGCACTGCTCTCATTCTCACCCCTGCTGTCAGGGTTCGAGGAGAACAATTTGTCATCAGGAGACCCACTTTATATGCTTCATTACTGTAGCTTCAAGCTTGGACTTCAAGGGTACAGTACCAAAAAAATAAATAAATAAAAAAACCTCAGCTGTAAGCAAAAGAAGGGGTAGCCTGAGTTAAAGAGGCCGTTCAAAAAACCCGTTTCACAAATTTGTTTTGGTTTTGCTTTTGTCATCCTCAGATGTTTCAGGTCATCAAACTAATGTTAATATTAGACAAAGATAACCTGGCAAAGAGCATTAAAATGACCACTTAACTATGTTATCCAAATCAACCTGATTCTAAGTGGAAAATATATTAAAGGGTGTCTGCACATCCTGAAAAAAAATCTTAAATTCATCTATCTATAATAAATGCCTTGAAATATCTAAAATTAATTTAAAAAAAGATTTGTTTTTAATATAAATATTGCATTTGCCTAATAAATGAGTTTACCCATCAGCTGTGGAGGAATTTCAATGTATGACATGTTTAAAATCACTAAAACTTCACTTAATTTTTGCCTGGATTTTGATTTTAGTTTTAGTCTTCAGTCAGAGGCTTCTTCAGATGTGTTGCAAGACTGATAGCTATCAGAAATCCTTTTTTGCCACAGCATCACCATCCACATTGAGAATAGCAACTTGCTTGGATGATGACCTATGATACATTTAATTTACTTTTGGGATAAATTAAGTTTTGTGTTAATTGAATTGGAATTGAACTGAGTTTGAGATGGAGCTTTTGGGTTTTTGCAGTTTTTCTAATCATTACACATAAAGACTTTGCATTTAATTTGCAAAGACGTTCACTCCTTTTGATTGGCAGAAATCAAAAGGAAAGGGTTAAGAAGTGCCTCAAGATTGGAAAAAAAATGAATACAGACCAAAGTACAAGAGCAAAAAGGGTGAAATCAAACAAAACTGGCAGATAATTGTGAATTTTTGCCACTCTTTTAAATCCAAGAGGACATGTAATTGGTTCTTGATTAAAATATGGATTTAACTCTGCTGCTTTGTCTCCAACGTTGTGGAAGGGTGTGTGGGGGGGGGGGGATTGTCTCTTTTAGCTTCCTTACAAACCTATGATGTGAATTGATTTATTATTTTGCACCCTGCAGTGGTCTTTGTGCATATCCTAGTCAGGGGGCGCTTAAGTTACAGCAGTGCAACTGGAAACAAACAACCAGCACAAATATACACTGACTGCCATTGTTAGCCTCCTCCTTGGGGCCTGCAGTGCAGAGAGGAGCTTTAAGATGAGATTACTGATGGATGAGGCGACTGCCCGCTAACACTCCTGCGGATTTATGGCTGAGCGACTTCATGTCCTGTATAGTAATCCATTTGGGGGGACACTGCATCATTTTCTTGACAGCAGAATTAGAGTTCTGTGTGATTACTTACCTTTGTTTATTGCACAAAGGCTTTGCAACATCCAATCCAGCACAAAGGCCAGGGATATTTTTCCTGCTTAGAGTGTTATGTAATGCAGTTACAGTTGTTTCAGTCTGAGCATGCAGACCAGAAAGGTGATATGAGGGGCCGTTTAGGACAAAATTTACGTTTTGTCTCTCACACACTACCAAAAAGTCTCGCATACTCAAAAAAAGTTGCCTCGCATACTCAAAAAAATTACGTTTCGTCTCTCACACACTACCAGAAACTCTCGCATACTCCAAAAAAGTTGCCTCGCATACTCAAAAAAATTACGTTTCGTCTCTCACACACTACCAGAAACTCTCGCACACTCCAAAAATTACGTTTTGTCTCTCACACACTACCAGAAACTCTCGCACACTCAAAAAAAGTAGCCTCGCATACTCAAAAAAATTACGTTTTGTCTCTCACACACTACCAGAAACTCTCGCACACTCCAAAAAAATAGCCACGCACACTAAAAAAAATACTAAAATGTCACACACACACAAACGTTAACTTTCTCGCACACATACACTAACAGCTCGCACATTCACAAACGTTAACTGTCTCGCACACATACACTGCTACCAGCTCGCACACACACACACACAGACGTTTATCTCTCACATACACAAGACTAAAGTTGAACACACAGTACTAAGACTCGTTTTTTGAATGTGTGAGAGCGAGACTTTTTTTGAATGTGTGAGAGTTGTCACGGAAGAGGCGGGGCATAATTTTTGGATCAAACTGCGCATGCGTAGATCCTAAACTATAATTTTCCATTTTTGACTCACTGTATGTTGTATTACTTAGTATATTTGTGTTTTTAAATATATATAAATATATTGAAACTATCTTTCAATAGCTACCTTATATTAAACTATGTTAAGGACAAATGTCAAACATAGTGCAAATATTTTGAAAACAAAGTAAAAGATCTTGCAGGTATATTAATCTCCTTCCTCCTTCATCAGAAATGAAAAATTATAAATGCACACTACGTGTTGGGAACCTGTGTTTGTTGACTGACTTTTATTTGTCAGGCTTACGAGACAAAAGCTGAAAAAAGATCGATTTTCTTCGCTTTCAAAATAACACAAAACAGCGAAAAAAGACCTCCACACCGGACCTCGTTTATTTATGTATGTATTTTTATTTTGATAGCTGCCGATTAAACTGAAAGTTACACATTGATATGATCATATGAGTAGTTTTTACCGAGAAATCGATCAGAAGCGCCGTGAAAATGGTCATATTCACCGGATCCACGTCTCTGGCTGCAATGCGCGCTCCCGTCACAGGGGGAACAGATTTTCACGGGGGAACAGAATTTCTCACAAGACCTCTTAATAATTCCTGTAATGCTGGCACCCAGTGGACAGATTGTACTACAGCAATTTTGCTATTTTTAATCAATCAATCAAATTAATTTATTTCTATAGCACATTTAATCTACAAGAAAATTAAACGTTCTATATATATTTAAAATATATATAGCACAAATATACTAAGTAATAGAACATACAGTGAGTCAACAATCGAAACTTAAGGTTTAGGATCTACGCATGCGCAGTTTGATCCAAAATTATGCCCCGCCTCTTCCGTGACAACTCTCACACATTCAAAAAGAGTTTCGCTCTCACACATTCAAAAAAAGTCTCGCTCTCACACATTCAAAAAACGAGTCTTAGTACTGTGTGTGTGTGTTCAACTTTAGTCTTGTGTATGTGAGAGATAAACGTCTGTGTGTGTGTGTGTGTGTGTGTGTGTGTGTGTGTGTGTGTGTGTGTGTGTGTGTGCGAGCTGGTAGCAGTGTATGTGAGCGAGACAGTTAACGTTTGTGAATGTGCGAGCTGTTAGTGTATGTGTGCGAGACAGTTAACGTTTGTGTGTGTGTGACATTTTAGTATTTTTTTAGTGTGCGTGGCTATTTTTTTGGAGTGTGCGAGAGTTTCTGGTAGTGTGTGAGAGACAAAACGTAATTTTTGGAGTGTGCGAGAGTTTCTGGTAGTGTGTGAGAGACAAAACGTAATTTTTGGAGTGTGCGAGAGTTTCTGGTAGTGTGTGAGAGACGAAACGTAATTTTTTTGAGTATGCGAGGCTACTTTTTTGGAGTATGCGAGACTTTTTGGTAGTGTGTGAGAGACAAAACGTAATTTTTTTGAGTATGCGAGGCAACTTTTTTGGAGTATGCGAGAGTTTCTGGTAGTGTGTGAGAGACGAAACGTAATTTTTTTGAGTATGCGAGGCTACTTTTTTGGAGTATGCGAGACTTTTTGGTAGTGTGTGAGAGACAAAACGTAATTTTTTTGAGTATGCGAGGCTACTTTTTTGGAGTATGCGAGACTTTTTGGTAGTGTGTGAGAGACAAAACGTAAATTTTGTCCTAAACGGCCCCTCATAGGTGACGCACTCAGGTATTCAATTTCAACCCAAAACACTGAACTTGGAGCACAATCCTCTTACAAAATACATACTTTAATGAAAAATAAGAAGTCTATGGGTGCGTTCACACTGCAGCCTGAAGTGACTCAATTCCGATTTTTTTTGCCGGGGCCGTTCACACTGCCAGTAAATGCGATCTGTATGCGTTCTGCAGTGTAAACGGGCAAACGACCTGAAAGTGTCCCGCATGCGCAGTAGAGGGCGCAATAGTCAGCGTTCTCAGTGTTCTGCCAACCGCCATAAAAAGAAGAAGTGCTCAGTGTTTGCGGAAGTAAACATGGAGGCTAACGGTGGAGCTTAGCTTACATATTTGAAGTTGTTATCCGGCCGGAGCAGCATATTAACAACTTAATCCTTATATAATCCGTCATGGTTGTTGTTTTTCTTCCCGCTTGCGCATATCAGGACGCAGAATAGTGAGATTTGTTGAGAAACAGTGACGTTCAGTTTGGATGAATGAGACCTGGACGTTAGGTCGCATTTGAATCGGTTACGTATCGGATATGGGTCAGATTCGAAAAAGAATCCGACCTGTGCTGTTCACACTGCTATGAAAAGATTGGATACAGGTCACATTATGTCAAAAAATCGGAATTGGATCACTTCAGGCTGCAGTGTGAACACACCCTATTATTAATGGAAACATAAAAATTCACTCTGAGGGTTGATGGGTGTTGGAACTTGTTTTTTTTTCCTCCTTGGGATTTATGTACCCTTTTATCAAATAAAATTCTAATTTTATTTTATAATAAAAACGTTTATAAAAAACAGTCTCACTGGGATCTATAATAATTTATTCTATCAATTTATTAAACAGCTAGAAAATTATCAAAAATTTTATTTCAGTAACAGAATTTAAAAAAATTAAATTTAAATAGTTTCATTACACACACACTGATCTATTTCAAATGTTTAATTTTGATGATAAAGGCTCACCACTAATGAAAGACATAGAATTCTGTTTCTCAGGAAATTTAACCAATAAAAAAACATTGTTAATTAATAAATATTATGGCTCACACAATCATGGGGTGAACTGCTGACTTGACAGTCATACAAGACGGTCCTTTTTGTGCAGGCTGCCAATGACATGAAGGAAAGTAATGTTTAGGGAGAGTTGAGTGGAAGGAAAAAGTGTCATAGGAAAAGGTGCAAAAGCAACGGGGTACCCAGAGCTTTAAGACAAAAACAAAAGTCATTCAAGAGTTTTGTATTCACTCAGGTTTTACTTGTCTCCTGGACTGCACAGATGGGAAAAGAAGTATTTGATACAGTGATTTTTCAAGATTCTCACAAAGACCAGAGAGGGCTGTAATTTAATTTTCATTATAGGTACATCTCAACTGTGAGAATCAAAAAATTATTTTATTAATTGATGATAGAGGACATTAATTCTTGACTGGTTACAACTGATTTTTCTGTGAGACTTTGTCTCTCCATTCTTTGTAGGAGGGAAAACTTGAAAAATCTAATTTTCCCACTGATATTAGATGTACGACAGGATCCATCAGTAGGAGGTGTTTCTGTGTTCAAAGCTTTGCATGCTCTGAAAATGCCATATATGAGTGATTTTCATTTTAAATAGTTTGCAGTTAAAATGTAGCAGTTCACTGTAATTAAATGACGTTACCTGCTACTTTTAATGACTCATTATGTTATGCTCTTTTCTATTGACCACTTCTGCTATCCGACTCAAAAGTCAGTGGAGGAGGAGAAAAAACGCCTGCTGCTACAAAGAGGATGAATCATGAGATTCATTAATGAGGCTCAGGGCGCATTAGTATTCACACCACTACAACTGGCCAAATGTCCAATAAAACCTCTGAAGGAGACAAACACGATTGCATCCCGATGCTTTCTACCTTAGAGCCGTACAAGTGAGGATGGATGCATGTGACTGTCCAGGCTGGACAGCTTTAGAAAGATGATGCAAAGCTTGTTCGTTTGGCTTTTTTCTCATTAAATCTGCAGCAGGAAACTTTTACACAAACATGTTTTTACCATATTTGTGAAAACTATCACCATTTCATGACATTATGGTATGAGACAATCTGTGAAAAGATCAAACTCCTCTACCTCTCCCCTTCCCCTAAAAAATGCATTGGTCTCAGTTAAAAACAACCAATCAGAGCCAGAAGGCGTGTCTTGGCGCTGTAAATCAATGCTGCTGAATGTGGTAGTGGCAGAGAAACACTGACCGTTCCAGGAAAACCATTTATCCGCCATCATCAGTGGCTATGCTAACTAGTCTTAGCATTTGTGGCAGGCTAAGCTGTGGTAAACCAGCTGTAGCAGAGAGCAAGTGGGAGGGGTGAGCACAAGAGTGATTGACAGCACTAAGACCCTCCTCCTGGCTCTGACTGCTTGTTTCTGACTGAGTTTTGTATTTCTGCAGTTAATACAGGAAGCACTAGAAGAAGGCAGAGGAGCTAATGTTTTTACACAGATTATCTATCTTACTGTCAATATAATCAAGGGACTCTAGATGAGGATTAGCTTGTACAGCGCCTACATTGTCTCTTTTTAAATGAACTTTATTATTCACAATTTTAACAAATATGTAATGAACATGTTTTTTTGTAAAAGTTACATGCTGCAGCATGTACCTTTTGATTCCAAAGACAAATTAAATATAAAAAAAGAGCAAAGTATGAAAAGTATTGGCAAAAATCAGTTCAACTAAATAGCATCCAAAACCAGAAAGAATGATTGTCCAAAATAAAGAAATATTTCCCTCAGGAAGGCAGAAACAAAAGCTTGAAAAAAGAAATAAATCTTAGTGAAAATACAGAGCTACTCCAACGGGCTGCCACCCTGAGCAGCACAATGCCAGAAATGAGAATTTAATTTAATGCTGAATAGAATATCATGCTGCATAATAAAGCTGAAATTATGAGAAACTGGTGGATTTAAAGGCAGAGAAGTAGATTTTTATTGTTTCAGTCTTTTTTTAATATCAACAGCAGTCACATGTTAGAAAAAATAATCTTTCACTACACTCCCTACAAATCTCCACTTTTCATTTTGTATATATTGGAGTAAGCATACAGTTAGACCTGATGTGTAGCAATAAAGGGAAAAAAAAGCTTTTGTTTAAAATGTTATTTTCTGTTTCAATTTAAATAGTCCACATTACATTTGCTCTCCTCCCTTCTTCTGCTTGGGTTTCTTCTTTTTGCCAGCTTTCCTGTCAGGTTGCGTTTTGCTCTTCTTGGCCGGGTTGGTCTGTGAAGCAGCAGAACCATCGGCCGGTCGTTTCTGTTTAGTCTTCTTGTCTTGTTTCTTTTTGGTCATTCCTTTCTGCTCCCCTGGCTTGGTGACTGGGGCCGATTTGTCCCCTACTGGCTCCAAAACAGGCTTGTTGCGCTTTTTACGTTTTTTTGTTTCTGGCAGGAAACCTTTCATCGTCTTGGGAGCGGCCTCCTGCTCGCTGTCCTTGTTAGGCTTTGTCTTATCAACTTTGGGCTTCCTAGAAGCAAAATATAAAAGTTATAACCAAATGAAATTATCATTTTTATAAGCTACACCAGATTGTAAATTAGGGCTGGAACAATTAATTGTGATTAATCAATTATTAGGGGGTAGGAGTTTATAAGTTCTCACTTCTTCCTACCCCATTTTGAGCATGATATGTTAACTGAAACAAAAAAATCTGTATTTTCTCTTCTTTCTTATGCACTTCTTGTTACTGTGCACTATTTTATTTTTATATTTGTATCATGTTCGAATAAAATTTCATTTCATTTCATTTCAAAATAAGTGTCATCTAATTTAGTAACCGATAAATTGTTAAATGAAATATACAGACTGAAAAAAGGCCAACTGCTGAGGGAGCAACACATTTGAAGCAGAAGGTAAGCCAAAACTGTACAAAAATATAAACATATTTTACACACACACACACACACACACACACACACACACATATAAACCTTTTTAATGGCAAATATGTTCAACCTAAAACTCCTCAGGTGGCATAATTGTAGCTTCATTTGTTTCAAATCTTGCAAAAAAATATTTATAAAGCACCGTTTACTATCCAATTGTTAATTGGTTAACTGAAACCAATTGAAGTTTAGGTAATAAAGTGTTTATTTTCTTATTTAAATAATAAATTTGTACTTATTTGCAAAGTTTAATGCATTTCTAATATTGTATTAAATTTTATTTAAGGGATTATGTAAAAAATCTGCAGAATGTGCCAATTTTTTATCCAGTTAATCATCTGAATAATTAATACAATAATCAATTACTAAAATAATTGTTAGTTGCAGCCCAACTATTAATACAAAAATTGTGCTTATAAAAACATCTCTATAATTTACATCACTCCAAAGTGTTTCATCACGGCCCAGTAGGTGTCCTCCAGTTTTCCCGTCTTCTTGAACGAGACATTGCTGGTCAGGGTCTGCAGGGCCTTCTTTAGCTGCTCCAGGTCCACAAACAATTTCTGCACAAATAGAAAACGCAAAAACTGCACTGTGTTGATTTTTTTCAATTTTTGATTCCAGCTTTATTTGATCACCATGAGCCCACCCACCTGCTGGTGAATGTTCTTGACCACAAACTGACAGAGCTCCAGGGTTTTGACCAGCTTCTCTTTGGCCACCTTGCTCTCAGCTTGACCCACCTGACCCAGACCCTGTAGACAGAACACAACAGAGAAGTTATATTACAAATCATGCTTGTCCTGCTAGTTATGACCAACATAATTAGCAGAACCTACATTTCAAAGCTTGTCCTTAAATGTTCAAGACAAGCTTTTAAAGGGACCTTTCAAGCAAAATTCACAATTTGCCGTTTTTATACTTCTGTTTGGGTCGGTCTGTAAAACAAGACATTTCAAAAAACCCCTGATTGTTAAGTCACAATCAATGGGCACTGCGGCGTTACCTAGTCCCATCACCTAGCAACCCAAGCAGAGCTGCGCTGTACAATGGTTTCTGGAAGAGACAAGTATTTTGTCTCTTCCAGCAATTCTTAAATAACACTTAAAAAAAACATTTAAAGTACATTTACAAGGAAGAGACCAGACAAGAAGTAAATCTTATTGTATTTCAGCAAATAATCTATTTCCCAAGTAAGATTTTTTTGTTGTTGGTAAATGTAAATAGTCAATTTTTCTTTAACAGACCTAAATGATGGTCTCACAGCTACAAAATGGCCAAATTGCCCTTCTCTGATTGTCATAAGTGATAATATTTCATTTGAAGCATTTGATACCCAGATATTATGGATAGACATTTTAACTTAATTTGAACTCATTTCAGATTTGTCTCCATGTATTTGTCCTTTTTAAGTTTTCAACAAAAACTTAACAAGTTCATTATAATCATAATGATTATGATTAATTAATGATTATTAATCATAAAGATTATAATTTTTAAATCATAATCCTTACAAATATCAAAATAAGCTGTTTAAAACAAGCTCATCTTTGTACTTCTTGTCAAAACAGCAACTTAAAAACATCTGGAAATACAAGAAAAAGTTTTGTATCTTACTTTCAAAATAAATGCAGGAAGCTCTCAGAAATCAAGGACAGTGAAGGCAGTTAAGGAGGACAGGATCGTTCTGTTCTTACGTTTATTTCAGGAGCAAAGGCACCAGAGGTGGAGCTGTTCTGGGACGATTTACAGGAGCATGTAATTACGCATGTCTTCACCCTCCACTCTCTGGAGGACGCAAGGAGGACAGCGAGAGGAGCAGCGCCTCCAATTATCATTTATCACTGCACCATGCAATCTCATAAAGGTTCCAGATTAATGTAATTAGAACGCAAACAGGCTTGAAGCTTGCATTTGAATGAACATTTCGGCTCAAAGTGGAACCGCGGTGCCTTGTGTGCATGAATAAGACTTTCAATCAGTTCCACTAGCAGAGAGGGACAGATTTTAAACAGGAGGAGGCAAACCTGGCTGCTGATTGGAGTGATTGAGCAGGAAGTGGAGGGAAAGTCTGATTAGTAAATGTAAAATAATCTAAATACAGTTCCAACAAACCGCTAGTTAAGGTTTAACACATGCTTTGCCATTGGTTAGGTAACTAAGGGTCCTTCAATTTGTTTGTTTACAAAGTTTGGTTTGTTTGGGGAAGAGTGAATGCACAACTGAAGAAGCATGTCGTAATCAGCAAAAAATCTGTTAATTGCACAGTAAATATAATTTCCACTTGCAGAGGGTAGGCTTGTTTTTCACGAGTTTCTCTTTCTTTCTACCAAAGACTGGAGTATTCAGCACCACTTGAAAATGTTCTCAAACAACATTATTGTTTATTGCAACAACTTTTGGGACAATTTATTGTCCAGCAAACTCTGTTATCTTGACTGATCTGAAAAAAAAAATAAAAATACTCACTCTGGTCTGTCTAAAAACACAGGTCTCAGTTCAGTTGGAGTAAACTCTGGTATGGTTCGAATGCATATGTGAATGCCAAGTGGACTACAAACTGCTCCAGAAGCAGTAAGTGGACTATAGCACAGGGCATTCTGGGTAAAGTCAACCAAAACAAAGAAGTGAGGTAGCAGTAGAATTGGCTTGTCTTTTGCCTACAACAAAGCAGAAATCCTACAACTGCTAACATGTGACGCCATTTTGGTTTACATTTTACGCTCAGTGTCTTCAGAACTTTTCATGTCATTTCCTTCAGTGGTTCTTGGTGAAGCACCACCACAAGCAACGGGGGATCAGGTTTTTCATTTGACACAGTGCAGCATGAAAGTGAACCACAGCAGAAAATGTAACAATTTAGGTCCCAAATCAAAGTGAGTTACCCTGGTAACTTAGGGTGGACAGCAAACACTCTAAGTGTTTCCCTAAGTGGGAAACAGGTTGCGTCCTCCAAGGCTAGAGAAGTGGGATTCAAACTGGATCTTCACTGCCGGATTTCACTGATATGGTGGAGATGTGTTTCCTTACCAAAACCAGCTGCGCTGAGACCTTCTCACAGAGCTGCGTCCACTCATAGCTGCTCAGAAGCTGCTGGATGTCTCTGCTCTGCATCGCCCGCAGAACCAACACACACGCTTGACACTACATATGAAATGAGATCCATGAAACAAGAGTTATGTTTCTTGTAATCGAATTAGTTCAATTAATTCACTTTTATTTGATTTTTGCCAGTTTGAATACAAATAAGAATTTGTTCATGTTAAATGTTAATTATCAGTGTTTGGTTTTATTTATTATTTTGTGTTTGTGCAGGAAGGATTTTACCTGCTGATGTCCCCGGACTCCTGATGTGATGTGCTGCACAGCCGTATCCAGGAGGTTCACACATAAAACCTGGACCAACCATCACAAAGTGTCATTTATGCTCTGAACGAGACACTATGAGTAAAGGTGTGCGCTTGGACTCACAGGGAATCTGGTGAACAGGTCGGTGAACATCTGAGAGGTCAGAGGGCTCTTCCTCCGGCTCATGAAGGAGATCAGAGCCTCTCTGAAGAGGTTCGACACCCGATCCACATCCACGCTCCCCATAAACTTCAGCTGTGGTTAAAAACGACATGAGATAGGCGTGAGGGTTCAGACTTTCTGTCTGAGAAGTTGGCAGAAAGAGAAAGCTTTAAATTCAGACAAGTCAAGCTAGACTCCCATTTAGCTGCTTCTGAGTCCTGAAATCCTTCCTGCTGGCTCACTTCCCACTCATGACAGGATAAAATGACAGCCAGGGGGGAAAAAGCCCATCAGATGTGCTGCTCTGCTCTGCTTCTCTGCTGTACACTAACCATCTTGTTCCTGCCTGTCAGAGCTGCTCTCACTGAAACTTCTTCACTTTCTCTTTGGTTTTTACCTGTAAATGAGTTTGTTTCACAGTACAGCAGATTTCCTGATTCTATGGTATGAGCAGCTGGTGAATGTCAATATATTTGAATTAGGGTTGAAATAATTAATCGGATTAATAGATTATTGAAATAATCATTTAGTAATTGATTAATCATAAACTGAATTATACAGATTCAAAAAATGTGTTGAAAACTAACATATTTAACATATTCAGAGCAGTTAAAATCCAAAACTGCTCCCAGAAACCGTTTCACTTTCTTTTCTGTTTAACCTATAAATGAGCTTTTTTTCTGTATGATTAATCATAATTAATCAATTATTGAAAAAATTTGTAAAATAATTTAGTAAGTGATTAACCGGAAAGTGGCATATTCACTCAAAATAATGACATTTGTTACAAAAACACCATATTCTTAGCAGCAATTTTGCCAAAACTGTAAAGGAATATACATACATTATGCTTTTGTTTGTAAATATGTTTTACCAAAATCTCCTCAAGAGGAATAATTTTAGCTTCACTTCAAATTCACTAAAGGAATGCTATGTTATTGCATTTTAGGCCACAAACAGCTTATTTTATTATTTTAAAAAATTATTTAATTCTATATTTATTTTCATCCTTCAATCTGTTTCTAATATTGTATAAAAAAGGTTTATGAGGTTAAATGAAAAATCTTCAGAAGCTGCCAATATTTTTATCCAATTCAGTGATTAATTGCCAGAATAATCAACTATTAAAATAAATGATTACAGAGCTAATTTCACTATAATCAAAATTGAAGTCCTTGAATCTGAGACCTTATCTTACAAACAGAAAACCAAATTTACTTTCATTTGAAGAGATGAACAACAACCCAGTCCTTTTTTTCTGCTACAAATATGGACGTCTGGTTCAGGAGTGGCTTAACACAAGAAATGCTGCATGCTGGATGTTTCTGTATGAAATGGCTCCAAATTCTTAAAAAAAGGTTTGGGACATAATATACTGTAGGTGACCCATGTCAGGGCTACAGACTTTGATGCAGCTGTCCTAGGTTCTATTCCCAGCCCTGGTCCATTTACTACGCCCAGTCAAGCTACTGGTGAATAAAGATGACTAGTGCCTAAAAACCAGCCCTCCCAAAAAACATTTGTTTCATAATCCCTTTTTTGTTGCCTTGTGAAATTTGTCCTACAGGACAAATTAAATGGACTGAACTTATATAGAGCTTTTCCAATCATTTGACCACTCAAAGCACTAGAGTCACATTCACAGATCAATAGGCAATTTGGGGTTAAGTCCCCAGTGGCTGGAATTGAACCCACAACCTTCTGATCACAAGACAATTCCTCAACTCATACAGTCACAGTTATGTTCATGTCTGTACTGGTCAGAACATTTCAAAATAAGTGATTTTTTTTGTCTATCAACCATGAAAATTATGGTTTGATGGTTGTTACCCTCACAATAAATTGTTGCTACAATTTATCTATATTCATCTTAGTGATTAATCTAGATGCTGTTTCATTTTAGAAAATAGATAAAAATAATATTCTACTTAAAAAACTTTAAATAATTCAGCAATTTAGACAAATCAATGTTTGATGGTAAAAATGTAAAAAAAAAAAAAAAAATATATATATATATATATATATATATATATATATATATATATATATATATATATACAGTGGCTCTCACACTCACTAGTCCTCTGCCTCCTTCCTTACGGCTCGTGTACAGTCTCAGGGTGCTGGATTTGGGGTGGAACCCTCCATGCATGGTTAGTAGCTTCCGAGTCTTAACATGAAGGCCACGGATGTTAAGACTCGGAAGCTACTAACCATGAATGGAGGGTTCCACCCCAAATCCAGCACCCTGAGACTGTACACGAGCCGTAAGGAAGGAGGCAGAGAACTAGTGAGTGTGAGAGCCACTGTCCAGGATGAAACATCTAAGATCCATAAATACATCAAGGACAAAGCCTCAACGGACGATGTGCTCAGCGAATGTCTCAGACAATGGGGAACAGAGGACGAGGTGCTGGAGGAACCATCATGGGAGGACAAGCCCCTACATGGGATGTACCACCGACAAATAACTGAAGTGGCTGATATCAGGAAATCCTACCAATGGCTGGAGAAAGCTGGACTCAAGGACAGCACAGAGGCCCTCATCCTGGCCGCCCAGGAACAGGACCTAAACACCAGAGCAATAGAGGCTCAGATCTACCACACCAGACAAGACCCAAGGTGTAGGTTGTGCAAGGAGGCCTCTGAGACAGTCCAGCACATAACAGCAGGGTGCAAGATGCTGGCAGGGAAAGCATACATGGAACGACATAACCAAGTGGTGGGCATAGTGTACAGGAACATCTGTGCAGAATATGGACTGGAAGCCCCGAGGTCAAAATGGGGGACACCCCCAAAGGTGGTGGAGAATGACCGAGCTAAGATCCTGTGGGACTTCCAGATCCAGACAGACAAGATGGTAATGTCGAACCAACCGGACATTGTGGTGGTGGATAAAGAACAGAGGAAAGCCGTTGTGGTGGATGTAGCAATACCAAGTGACCACAACATCAGGAAAAAGGAGAAACTGGAGAAATACCAGGGCCTCAGAGAGGAACTGGAGAAGGCCTGGAAGGTGAAGACCACAGTGGTGCCTGTGGTCATCGGGGCCCTCGGGGCAGTCACCCCCAAACTGGAGCAGTGGCTCAAACAGATCCCAGGAACAACATCAGACATCTCAGTCCAGAAATGTGCAGTTCTAGGCACAGCCAAGATACTGGAGGAGAACCTGAAGCTACCAGGCCTCTGGTAGAGGACCCGAGCTCAGAGGATGAAAGAGACCACCCACGGAGGGTGAGAGGGGAATTTTTTATATATATATATATATATATATATATATATATATATATATATATATATATATATATATATATATATATTAAATAGAGTTTTCTTTTACCACTTAAAAACATTTAAAACCTGGGGAAGTAAAAGCTGTCATCTCTGGCTTATAATAAACTAATTAACTGAAAACACTGGAGACGTTTTTTCTTTTAATGCCAAAAATGTCAGGATCCCCTTTCATTAGATTCTTTTCAATTAATTTTTTTTGAAGGCATCTGACAGCAGCTTCATCCTTCAGCTGTAAAGTCACTGTGAAAATGTGAGGCAGCAACTGTTTCTATGGTCAATGATGCAGTTTATATTGGGCTGAGGACAATAATTAGCAAACATGTTATGTACAGCATTCTCCATGATGTTTGCCTTCTTTCCCAATTAAAATGTGTGAAATCTTCAAAAATAAATATATTTTTGGTTATATTTGCATAATTAGAATAAAAATATTTAGAATTATATTATTTAGAAAGAGTACATGTAAAGAATTAATTTATTGCTACACAATCACTGGCAGAACATTTATCAGCAATTGTGAGTGATTGATCAGTTTTAGCAAAGGATGCACATGTAACATCAATACAGGATTTTTGTCTAGTTTCTAGTGCACATATGTTAGGACACTTAAAATAAGACAAATCTAACTTACAAATAACTTTTCAGCAAGACATAAGAGATCAGTAAAAAATGCTTATATGTGGTTTGTTCTTAAGCTTTTTTGGGCCACTGCTCCCCAATCCGTCACCCAGGTCTGTTACTGCCCCATCAAATAAGATGTAGGCTACCTCCACTGAATGTTATTTTATTATTATCATTATTGTTGCTGTTATGATGCTTATTTAATGTTTCTGTATTTATCATAAAAAATCATTACAGAAAAACATAACTAAATGATTAGTTTCCCAGAGAAGGGTAAAACGATGCTCTCTACCGTAGTGTCACCGATGGAAGGATTTTGGACATTAAAACATTTTTCAATACAAGTTGTTGCTATGATATGACCACACTGACAAAGTATAAAATCTACATACCATAAAATTTTGGAAAAACCAACTGACAAGTGAATCACAGCAAGGCTATCAGTCAGTGTAAGTCTGAATTGATACGCTGTATGACTGGGGTTTTACTTTAGAATGACCAACTTTCTGTTATTCCTCTGTCAATTTGATACAGTCGGGGCTTCTGCACTTATCTGTGTCCTCTGTCACCGTTTTCAGCAGTTAAAACTGTATAAGCTGTTGTTAACATGTTGTAACCTGTTTTTCCGAGCCGCCTTTAAACGCAACATGAGCGCTACGACGCTCGCGCTGGGTTTCCACCTGTGAAGGAGACCTGCTGCTGCTGGGCGGAGCTACAGGTGTGTTAGAATCACGGCAGCAAAACGCAAAGAACTTTTCACAGTTTTTCCTCCAAACTAACCGACTGAGTTGAGTAAAGCTGCTGGATGCAGCAGTGACGTGCAGTGAGGTTCATAGCTGGTGTGGCATTGACTTAATCATAATCAGATTTACAAATCTAGACCCCATGCAAGTTATTGTTTACATAAGAAAATTTTGCGCATGCAGACAATGCTGGAGGGCAAAAATTTAGTGCTGTGCTCTACAGCAAAGGGAAAAATCGTTAAAGAACAACTCAAAACCATGTCTCTCTCGCTGTATCAGCGCAGCTACAAGCAGACTCGTTGCCATAGCAACTGACAACAACGCCACAAAAAAAAAAACTCAGATATTTCTCACACAAAGAGCAGAACATTCAGTCTGCTGCAGTAGTATGGTTTTAGGCTTAATGATTACTTTGGGATTATTAATAAATGTATCGCTGCACTTGACTTTACTGCATGGCTAGCTGCTAGCTTGCTGTTACTGTCTCTTACTCTGCAATTGTGGAGTCACAATGTCTGGGATCATGAGCGCCCCCTGGCTTGAGGCAAAACAACTGTCTGCCTCACCTCGAATCTGTTCTGCTCGCCACAGATCGGCAGATCTGCATTATCTGCTGGTAATGCAGATCTGTCCTGCATCACCGACTTCGCTTCCGAGCATTGAATGGGAAACTGCAAACATTTAGCGATTTTGAAGAAAAAATCATCAGAATTGGTCAAGTTAAATGAAAAATAGGTACTTTGTAGTACAAACCACAGGGTGAAAATAGCAATATAAATTATTTTATCATTATATATTATTTTTCCACGATGACAGGTGGCTCCCCTGACCGCACGTCACTGGGATGCAGGTAATGTTAGCTAAATGATGACTAGCTAATATCAACACAGCACCTTAAGCGTAACAAGTAGCCTCTAGGCTACTGACAATGTTGTCTATGTTCAGCTACTTCAATTCATTTTGCCCCCAAAATAAGTCGATCACCCCCCCACTCCCCCCACCACTCATACACATCATTCAACCAGGCAGCCTCTCCATTTTGGTAATCCACAGGGGGGCCAGGTGAAAAAGTTTGGGAACCACTGCAGTAGGGGCTCCTGGATTTCCCCTCTCTGTGCCATTGTTAATATGTCGTAACGTGTTTTTTTGAGCATTTTATACATGTCACTGTTTACATCCTTATTGTTTATTCTGTACAAATAAACATAGTTATTTTTATTTTAAAGGTTACATAAAGGCTTGTTTATGTATTTATATTAGAGTAAAAGCCCCTCCCCCAAAGAAAACCAATGCCCCCCTGCTAAAGTCCTCTGGAGCCGGGGCTGCATCGATGCTGTACATTAAAACAAGCTTGCAGCCAAGCATGTTTTAATGTTACACATCACAGTTGTCTGCATGTAGCTCAAAGTCTAAACTGGTATTGTTGTGCATCTAAGGTGTAAAGTTCACCTTCAAGCAAACGTCTCCCTTTTGTAAATATTTCTGCCAGCGCATCCTGGTGTCCTCTGAACGTCCCGTTGAGAAATGTTGTGCTAGTGGAACAAAACTTTTGAACTTATAATGTAGGAACTGTCTTGTCCCACTGCCAGACTATTTCACTTGTAATTAGTACTTTTTATCAATATTATGGAATTATTGACTTAAAACAAAACTAATTTATTTGTAACTTAGTTTTGTTTCATTTTGAGTGTAATAAGATAATTGCACTAGAAACAAGACAAAGATACTGGGTAAGATTTTGTGTTTTGCAGTGTGGAAAGTGTCAGCTGCTAACACCTGCTGCCAACTAAACCATCTGAATGTTGGGTGAAGCACCATGTGTTTCCTATAATCTAAACACAGCAGCCTCCTGCAGTGAGAAGGTCACAACAAGTGAAATGCAACCATGAACTGGATCAAAGTGTGTAAACATACATCATTTACTGATGCTGCTGCTCCGTCAGCTGTTGGCTCCTCTTTGGTCTCAGTGGGTGGAGCGCCACGCAGCACCTTCACCACATAAAGAGACGCACTGAAAGGAAACATAACATCAGCAATGAATTCACATAAATGGGTTAAAAACAATCTGCTTTCCTTTGTGAACTGTGTTTTTCCTTGAGGGGGTCATTAGAGGAGAGTTCACAAACATGGAAGGGAGGCATGTGAGAAAGTTCAACATCATTTTCTGTAGCCTGATACCTGAAGTAGTACAGACACAGAGAGGAATCTGACAGCTTCTGGGCTTTGCTCATCAGTTGGTCCAGCAGGTCGTGGAGCTCCCCCTGCCTGTCACCGGCAGTCCTGCAGTAAACTTTGGACCTGCACAAATGGTTCCTGGAAAAGAGAAGGAAAAAGTTCAAATTAGGTTTTAGATTATTAAATTATAAAGCTGCAAAAGTTTCAAATAAAAGCTTAGGGAAGCATCACCAGAGCAGGGATTAGAACAAATTTAGAATCCAGAAAAACTACCTTAGCAACTACTTTTTAGACTCTTATTCCTACCAACCCAGAAATGGAATTGACCAGAGGTTTCTTATCCAACAACCCTGAACAGGAGCACCTCGTCTACGTACTTAGATCAACATCAGATTCTGTTTCTTATTTTGCTCTTTCCTTTGGTTTGTTATTTTGTTTGTATTTCCTTTTAATTCCTGTAAAGCACTTTGTATTGCCTTGTTGCTGAAAATGTGTTATTTAAATAAAATTACATTTACCTTTACCAGCAGTTATACCTGATGAGAGAAAATTGATTTTTTCTTTTAAAAGTCCTCTTTAAACTTCTACAACAATTGTTTCATTGTTACTTAGAGGGCAGCAAATAATGATTATTTTAGTAATCAATTAATATGTTGATTATTCTGATGAAAAAGGTAGCCACATCCATCCACCCATTATCATACACACCCAGCGTTTCCCCCTGGTGATATTTAAACCAGATGTCTGGAGCAGTAGATCTGAGTAAAATTTAAGTAAAACTAACTAAAACTTAAACTGAAATTCAGGAAACATTTTTAACTGAAATAAATAAAAATGGTAATAAATGGGAAAAAGTATAATTAAATTGAACTACATCATGCGTTTATAAACTGAAACTTATTGAAATTATAGCTAATATCCTTCATTTGGTGTTTATTTATTAGTCTTTTGAACAGATATGAAGTTGATTTATTTGTTCCCCAACTCAAGCAGTTTCCATCACCTGTCAAATGCAAAAGTTGGGCAAAAAAACGAGTCAGTTGGTTGTTCAACAATAATTGAATACATTTTTTGAATATCATATCTTCTGTTGAGTATTAATTATCCAATTGATGTAATTAATACTTAAATTATTCAGAAGGTCAATATTTTGACATTTTGAAATCTGCATTTAACCAAAGTATGAAAAAAGTACAAAAACTAAACTAAAACTAAATAATACTTGACTTAATATTAGTTTTTAGAGTGTTTATTTGCTAAAAAACACTCTAAAAATGAATTCAAACTTACAAAAAGTCACAATGGAATAAAAGTAACCCCCAAACTATTACAATCCTGGTCAGAACCTGAGACAGTTTTTACCTGAAGATATCTGCTGCTCTGCGGAGGAAGTCCTGCTCCTGCTGCTCACTCCCAGAGCTCATTCCTCTGTTGATGATGTTTAGCAGCGGCTCCACCAGACCCAGAATGAGAGGGCTGCCGGCCTGCCGGGCCACAAACACCTCAACCAGGTCCAACACCTGAAATGGACATGTTATCATCCTGCCAGCATGCCTAGGTGGGCCCCATATGGGGAAAAAGAGGGCAGACCAGATGGGTCCCATATAGGTTTGTCCGTGGGTTCCACGTGGCAAGTCCATGTGGCCCTACATGGACTTGCCCATGTAGGGCCACAGCCCACATGGGCCCTACATGGGCAAACCCATGTGGGCTGGCCTCCTTTTCCCCATATGGGGCCCACCTAGGCATGCTGGCAGGGCAGTGACAGAGAGGTTTTCCCTACTCCATGTCTAAAGCAGCCAATGAGATTAGTGTTGGGCAATGAATCAATGTTATTGATTAATTCATTTTTAGTCTTTGAAGATTTCTGTACTTTGTTTCACCAGTGCACTTCTCGGATTTTCATACATGTGATGGCAGATCGCCCAGAGCTGCCATTTAGTTTGACGAGCTTCGTTTACAGCTTCTATTTATTTCAACGATGAATTCAGGTCAACTCTACAAAAAAATGTCTGACTAAGATTTTTCTTTTCTTTCTTTTTTAAGCAAAGGTAAAGTCATAATATTACAAAACAGTATAGTGGAAAATTTTAAGGATACTATGATTATGAGTAAATCAATACAGAACACTTTTAAGATTACTATGGTTACTGACTGAATCAATGCATGACATTGTCATGATTCTTGTGTAATGAACGTACTCATGAGTCTTCTGAAGTCGTTTCTCTGAACTCTGCATTACAATAAAGTTATTCAATTGTTTCTTGTTTGCACCCTCAAGATGTCCTTGAATGTTTAATGTCCCTTATGAAAGAACATGTGCATTCTTTCTGTTTTGTAATTAAGTAGATTGTCAAACTATGTGAATGGAATGAAACTGTAAGAGCCATATGAATAAAATAAGTAATTATTGGTATGACAGTATGACCATCACCAAGTATGAATGGGAAGGTTACTGGCTTTGTGTGGATGAGGAAGTGGGTCCACAGGGTGGTCATAGTTTCTGTTGACCGTGTTGTGGTGCCGTTGATTGTTTGGCCTGGTCAGACTGTGTTTCAGTCCTTGCAAAGTTTGAAGCTTGACAATCTAAAATGGAATAAACCGAAAATTGACTGAACAAAGAAGTGGCCTGGGGTTGATTGAAACGTATCGAACAGATGAGATTCCTCGAGTTAACCCAGTGCGGCCCTCTACCACCATTAGTTTGCCGCACATTTAGAAACCTTTTCTATAAAACTGGGTGCTGTGTTCTGCTTGAAGCTCTTTTTCTCCTGTGTTCAGGGAGCAGAGTCTTCAAACTCATGAAGCTTTCAAATTAAATATTGATAAAGAATATATATTCTTACCCTGGTTCTTGAAACAGTTTTTCCTCACTCTTTGCTAAACATAACTGACACTACAACAATCATAATAAAATGAGAATATGAAGATTACCAGAATAAAGTCGTAATATTATGTTATCCAGTTTAGGTCACAAACAAATAAATAAATTCTGGGTGATAAATTGTCACAGAAGTTATTGCGATAAACAATAATATTATTGCTGTGATACCATTTTCTAGTAATATAATGGTAATGGCAAAATAATGCAAGAACATTGTACATTATTGATATTTGGTTCTCAAAGATCAATAAAATTAACATTTAGCACTGGAACTGGAAGACATTTTAAATCTGATGTCTCTTTAAACAAAATTGTCCTCAAAAAAGGGGCTTTTTAAGACCAATGCACCAGACTGAAGAGTTTTGTTATCCAGTTTTTGGTAGAAAGAGAGACAAGAAAGAAAAACAATAAACCAACAACAAAACATTAATTATGCGAGCTTTTTTCCTCATTGAAACAATTTTTTTCTCATAATTTTAAGACTTTCTTCTGGTAAAATTGCTTCTAAATTCTGCTAATATAATGATTAATTTCTTGTAGTTTGTACAACTCATATTGAGATGATTGAAATAAAAAACATTTTTGATTTTTTTTTTGTCATTTGCAATTTTTTTTTCTTTTAGAAAATAAAGCAAGAAAAGAAAACATATTAAAACCAGATGTGGTATAAAAAAGATTGGCGATGTTATCTTGATGCCATCTTGGCTGAGGGCCAGTTACCTTAATCTTAAAGTCCCGGACCAGACCCCTCTCTTTCTGCAGCTTCATCTTCTCATTTTTCTTTTCCTCAGTCTTCTTCTTTTGTTCTGAGAACAGCGCTGACAGGCTCTTATCGAGCTGCATCATAGCTTCATCATCCAGATCTTCATCGCTGCTGGCGTCCTCCTCAGTGGCCTAAATAAGCAGCATATTATTACTAAAATAAGCTGAAGAGGTTTGGACTTGGAACCAGACAGGAAGTGCTGACTGGATGACTCACCAGAGCGTTCTGCTGCTGCAGGACCTTCATCAGCTCAAGGCGAAAGTTTTGGTCCACTTCTCCCTCCTCCATCTCTTTTTCCTCCTCCTCACCCTCACTCTCCTCATCAGAGCCATCCTCCGACTCATCATCCTAGCCATAAAATATTTTTGTAAAATCAGTCTCTAGATCTGTAAAGTGTGAAACTACAGAAGAGGGAAAGTCTGTAACCTCCATGTCTTCATCTTGTTCCTCGTCATCATCATCCTTCAACTTCTTTTGTGTTTTGTTTCCGTCGTCAGTGACGACTACAGCGCCGTCTTCCTCATCTTCCTTGTCTGGGTCCAAGACCTTTCAGAAAAACACAGCAACACTTCCTGAAAAAATTCACACAAGCAGTAAATCTGGTTTTTTACATCTGACTAAAAGTTGTACCTTTTTCTCCAATTTTTTAGGGCTGCAACTAAAAATGGTCGTAGTTATTGATTCATTTATTGATTATTCTGATGACTAAGTGGCAGATGCTCCATATCTTCATTTAAGGCTTTTTAATATATTAGAAATACATTAAAAGATGCAAACAAACAAATAAATGAATGTATGTTTTTAATATAAAATAAAACATTTTATTGCCTATGATGCAACAACATAGCAATCCTTTTGTGAACTTGAACCACGTAAAGCTAAAGCTATGCCACTTCAGGTGTTTGGTTGTGAAATATGTGGACAAAAGTGTTTGTTTCTTAAATGTAACATGTATTTAAGATAACAAATTGGATGTTTTTGTCTTAAAAACATGCAATTTTAAGTCAAACATGCTCAGAATATTTTTGTTTTCAGCAGATGCCCATTTTTGAGTCTGCATACTTCAGTTAGCAATTAATTAATTACTAAATTAGATGACAATCAAAATTTATTTTCTTGGCCTTAGATTATTCTAATAATTCAGTTATGGCAAAATATTGGCATGCGGCGTCCGGTGTGGGACGCAAAATGTCATTTATCCATTTCTGTTTTGAAATCTAAACAATCTCCTGAAGTTCTGCCTTAATAACTCTCATTCAGCCTCATGGTGGAGCAGCAACAACTTATTAAAAATGTACTGATGTATTTACAGACAAAAGAAGGTGCTTTTGTTTATACAGTCAGCATTTATTACAGCTGACAAAATAAAGTTAAAATGTAATAAATTTTAAAAATCCAGGATATTCTGAAAAATAATTGTGTTATGGAAAGATGGTGGATATACAAGAGACAACTGGCCTCTTAATTAATCGTTAGTCGATTGATAAAAATCAATTTTAGATTAACTCAATTCATAACCCCATTTTCAATGCAAGTTTCTCGATAAATTCCCACAACCCCCATCAAAGATGTCATAGAAGTAACATTTAAAATGAAGATGCTTCAGCCAAGAGGGACAGAAACAAATATAAGTAAATGTTCGGGAAATTAGTCAAATAAAATAAATAACATGTTACTTCCTGAAAATGTACAGTTTTAAAATCCAGCTTGGACTGATTACTCACGTCTACGATGGCAGTGAGTGCTGCTGCAGTTACGTGGGGGCAGATGGAGCTGAAGACCGTCTTGCAGACCTGCCTGATGTGTCGACTCTGCTGGGACAGCAGGGACAGCAGGATGTCGACCATCACCTCCACCCACTCTGGCTCCTCCTTGTCCATAGCTGCAACACGTTCATGTTACAGGTGGAGTTCATTATTATTCTGAAGGTCGGTGCTGAATATTGAAATCGGAGTTATGCAGCCTCACCTTGTTGTTTCTTCTTCTTGTTGATTTTCTTCTCCTGGGCTTTATCAATGCAGCTCTGCAGGTCCTTCATGATGTCCAGCACCTCATCCGGAGCCTTCAGGGAGAGAAATTCAAATTAAACATCTGGACTCTAAGAGTTGCAGAAATCATCTCCTGCAGAAGTGTTTCCATTACAAAAGTGCCCAAAACTGTGTCAATATTCCATATTCGTCAAAAAATAAACAATTTATGCGTTTTTCCATTAAAGTTTAAATGCACTTAAAATCATGTGAATAAGTTTTAAAAAAAACATCCTGCACCATAATCCTCCTACTACTTCCTGTTATCTTCTTCCTCTTTTCCACCAGTAGTAACATCCGGGTGTTGATCATGTGACTAGTGATAAATTGTTTCCATTGCAGTTTTGCATAATACACCAATTTTGATGCAGCCAAAAGAAACACGTCACCTTGCAAAAACGTTTTACCAAGTGGTGTGAGATTTTTCAAAATTTGTATGTTTCCATTAAGCAGATTTCTTTTCGTAATTACAATTATAGGTTCAATGGAAGCACAGTTATTAATCGTGAAAAAGCTGCTTTTACCTTGAAGAGGAGCATGCCGATCAGCAGGAAGAGCTGCTGGAACGCAGCGCTCTCTGTCGTCCGGCCTTTCTTTGCTTTTCTTTTCAAATTGGCCACTGACTCCAGCATGCTGACAAACAAAAAAACCCAAAACATTTTCTTTAAACTGTAAGTGATCAGGCATGTAAAATAAGGCATAATCCTGCTCTGTCCTACCCGTTCCAGGCCTGTTTTTGCTCAGTGCTGAACGGCTGGACGCTTTGAACGTGTTTGGGATGGCTGAGCAGCAGCTGAGCATACTGGACCAGGTGGTAGATCCACATGGTGCCATCTGCCGTTACACCAACAGATCGCTTCTGACTGACAGCTGCGCTGTCGTCGATGAGTGGCATGTGGTGCAAGGACATGAGAAGTCTGGATGGAAGATAGGAAAACGTATGTATACCTTCCTTTGGACAAAAAAAGAGTTTCACTCAGCCATCTGACACTTGTTTAACAAACTTTGCAGCAAAAGGTGAAGAAAAAACTATGAAGAAAAACTATGAAGAAAAAACTATGTTACTTAATTTCTGGGTAGGACATATTTACAGACAAAGGCTTTTTTTTTATCTTAAATGCAAAATTTATATATTTTTGTACAGTTTTGGCCTAAATACTGCTCTGAGTGTGTCATTCTTTCTGCAAATGGACTTTTTTGAGTCTGTACACTCTAGTAGCTAATAATCAAATATTAAATTAGTTGAAGATCTTTTCAGTAATCCAAATAATTACAATTAATCTTTGTTGTTTTCCTTATATGATGCAGGTTGCTTTACAGCCTACATGCAAACAGTAAGGAACATAAATTAATGTTTTTCTTGAACTCAAAATCTCTCTCCGAGGTTACTCCGAGATAAATTTTCTTTCTTGTTAGTTTCATAAAAATAAAAATACTTGCAATAAATAAATGTTGGAAAAAAGTTGTCTAACCCGAAGAATGAATTAACAAGGGCTCCTCTGGTTTCGTCATCCAGTGGGATGGAAAGATTTCTGCTTGTCTCTGCGATATCCGAGGTAGTAGTCTTCTTGGCGCTGAAGAAAGCATGGAAAAAGACAAACCTGGAAAAGATACAAAACAAACTCAGCTTTACAGAGGACTTGAACGTTGCCGGCCAGGAGCCACATTTTGATGCTCATTTTGATGCTCAATTCGGATATTTTGCTGAAATCAGATCTGTTTTTGCATGGTCATTCATATTATTATTTATTATTTTAAGTTTAATTATTCATCAATAATTAAACTTGACCTCAATGAGACCTTTCTGTGAACGGTCTAGGCATGTGCAGAAGAAGAACATTCACATCACACAGCAGCGCATCATTTACAGCAGTGGTCCCCAACCTTTTTATTATTTTATTACCACGGACCGGTCAAGACTTGGAAATTTTGCTGCAGCCCGGGGGAACCGTCAGATAAGGCTTCTGCATGTTGGTGTTCCAGCTAAATCCTGAATATACCCTATTTGGGTTGTCTTGGCCTTTTTATCGCAGCCTGTGAGGTTTACACTGACTGGGAACGAGAATACAACCTGCTGAATGTGACAGGTAGCCAATCAGAAAGCTCGGTGACGTAAGAACAGAGGGGAATCCTTAACAGCTGATATATCACGCAACTGAGAGTCTGGTGGATATCGGAGATGATATGTGGAAATGTTTATTATTATATGTAAAGGTCCTTATTATATATGTTTATTATGTTTATTCAGTTAAAAACGTTAACTATGAAAATCATAACTCACCTCCAAATCATAGTGCAGCAAATAGAGCGGCTCCTCCCGTCATCTTTTATCCACCGCCTTTTCTTTTTGTTACGTCTTTTATCTCTTAAAATGACTCCACAAACTATCACTATTGCTTCTACATCGTCATCCGTGTTTATTTATTCTAAATTCCCATATGGTATGTTGGGGGTTTTACTGGATTATCCTCTAGAATCGGTTCATGTGGTGTGTTGCTCCAGCCGTGTGGCTGAACACGAACCGATCGAACCTGTTGTACTTTTATCAGCTCTGTGGTCACAGAGGTTTGGAGAATCGGCCGACAATTCATAAATCTTGCCGTCCAAACCAGACTTAAGACTCACAAGCTCTACTCATCTCCTCTCGACCACTGCCCAAACACTCTGACTCTGGTTGCTAAGGTAACGTTTACATATCCCTTCAAAATAAAATACAGATGCGCCACAAAACGAACATTTTACTTTCATGAAAATTTTAACTAACAATAATGACTAACGGAGCCCTGAGCTTGTTTCTCTGCAGCAAGACGGTCCATCTGGGAGTGATGAGAGATGTGATCCACGATAAATGATAAACGATAAGATAAGTGCCCACCACTAATTATGACGTCTTATATAAATGGCATAAAAGCTGGATAAAAATGACATGACTGTTCAGAGTGCAAGCGCTTTGAAAACAATTGGAGGGGAGAAAAGACTCAAATTTGGCTGTTCAGACTGCAGTGGAAAAGTTTGATATAGCTTGCATATGGGCAAAATAAATGGATGTGGATGGCATTTGTTTGCTGTGTGAATGTAGCTTAAAACGCTGGTCTTACCTGGCCACATCCATGATAAGATCCTCATGCTTCTTCACTTGATGGTTGTTGATGATCGAGGCGAGGCGAGCGACGATCCACTTCCTCAGGCGGATTATCGAGCTCTCTTTCCTAAACGAGAGAACGTCAGAGTAATCACAAGAAGAGAGAGATATTATCTTACATATCCCTGTTTGAATAAACACTCACTGCTCCTTGCTCTTGTCTTTCTGCTTGCGGGTGCTGAAGTCCAGCAGACGGTCCGGCTGAGGCTGCAGGAACGTCCCTTTGAGCCAGTCCACATAGCTCTGTAGAGCCGCCGGCTTCAGGTGCTGCACCACCTGCCACACTGACGGCACCACGGGGTAACCGTTGTTGGTCAGTGAGGAGAAGCTCACCATGACCGCCAGCTGTTTGTCAGAGTCCTGACAGTTCTGCAGGAAGTCTGACACGTAGGTGTCCATTTCCGGGGCCAGTTTAAAGCGGTCCGGTTTCTGAGGGAGAAAAATCAGGGATTCTGATCATCCAGCTGCTTTCGATTACATCCAGGAGGGGATTAAATAAAAAAAGATCACCAATCACCGATAATCAGCCAAAATTATTGAAAAAGTAATAATGTAAACCTTTCAGGTGAAATTCTAATGCATTTTTTAAGCAGTAAAATTTGTTAATCACGGTTTTGTGGAGCACTTAAGATTTTATTGTGTTGAACCTTTTTGAGTTTCTCTCAAAATGTTTGGTTTTTTTAGTCTTTGGATGTGTAACAATTCAAATTATGTACATTTAGCTTTAAATAAAAATAAAATAACAATTCTAAACTTTTTCCACCTATAGCTTACATACATGCCCCTTTTCTCTGCAAAACTCTCAATTCATCATTTATTTCTTTGTTTTTCCATCCTTGTATCCAGACTTCCCTGCTGCGACCCCCTGAAAAGTTTCCTTTAGTGCATTTATTGTGGGACTGCTGTAGAATAGAAAGACTCAAAACAGTTGCCTCCCGTTGGCCATCAGATTCCTCAACAATCCCATCACTAAGACAGAAACTTTCTATAAGTAGGAAAGAAATAAAAATACATCCAAACTATTTGGACTATTTCTGAGTTATTATCACGGGGTAATGAGACAGTTGATTGTGTCTCTATTGTGCTGGTAGTCTGAATGGTTTAAAGGGCCGTTTTCATGTGCAATTCCATCTCAACCTTACACAAACAGAAATAAACATGCAGTGAATAAATCGAGTTTCAATCATTTTTTTGCACCAAAGAGTTAATAATAACAAACACGTTTTCACTGAGGCTCTGTAAGAGCCATATGAATGAAATAATTAATAATTATTGATATGACAGGAACATTAATCTTTGACACTTGGGCGGTGGGTGCGTTGATGTGGGCGTGACTGTCACCATCACCAAGTATGAATGGGAAGGTTACTGACTTTGTGTGGATGAGGAAGTGGGTCCACAGGGTGGTCATAGTTTCTGATGACCGTGTTTTGGTGCCATTGATCGTTGGCACTTGTGCACTGGTCCTGGTCAGACTGTGTCGCAGTCCTTATACAGCATGATAATCAAAATGGAACAAATCGATAATTGTGGCAGAACAAAGAAGTGGCCTGGAGATTATTGACACAAGCCTCAGACAGATGAGATTCCCCGAGTTAACCCTGCGCGGCCCTCTACCACCATTTGAGGCACATTTAGGCTGTTTAAATATGTATTTGAAATATTAAATTGACATTTGTGACTATATACAGAATAGATCAGAAAATATTGCAGTAAGCTTGTTGAGAGGCGATGCAAAATAAATTTTTTACCCCATGTCCCTAGAGGGCTCCGTAAAAATTCACTTTTGATCCAAATATTTTTTGTATGTTAGCATCCAACAGCTTCTGCAATTGTATGTATTGGCTGGGATTTGTGGTATTTCAGATTATTGTCTTTTTTCATCAACATTTAGCTAACTTCAGCATAGCAGGTAATAACACCTATTTAAAGCTAAAATGCTAACTGTAACATGTTATGGTCAGTAAACCATGTTATCTTGCAGTAGCACGATAACATGCCAATAGAGGCAAACTAAGTAATGAGCACAGTAACCTAATAATAGTAGATAATGTTTGGTATTAATAGCTAACACACTGATGTTTGCATTATATAGAATGCTGTTACCAGACAGTTTTCACTGCTGTAGCCTGTGCTAGTGTGTTGTTAACATGGTAGCTAATGTCAGTAATACCAGCTAACTAAAGTTAGCTGGTATTACATTTGTGATTTTTAGAGCTAACATGCTAATATTAGCACTTTGTAGGTTGTTAGCACAGTGCATAGTTTGCATTATTGTAACCAAAAGCTACATGCTATTATTAGTATCTTAGCTAATCACAGCATATTAGCAAATTTGAATGTAGTACGTTCTTTTAGTATCATGTTAAAATAGGATGCTTGCTTGTGCTCGTTGAAATTATTATGAAACAAATTATTTGCAAGCACTTTAAGAATGTTTTTACTACTACTTGGCTTTGTTTGACAGTTCTTGGACAGAAAAGAGCACAGAAAAAATGGGAGGGCATGATAAGAATTAACATCCTCAGGACAGTGCACTCGCTGTAATAACTGAGCTTCACTGAATGTCACCGTGTTAGCATTTCTATCTTATCGTGACTTCTACTGAGATTAGATTTTTGCCAAGTTATGTTCCTTAACTAGTCTTAGCCTCAGACAGCACCATTAACAAATCAGCTTCAGCTTAGCTATTGACCAAATTAGTTTGCAGCATCCACATTTGCAAGATGGTGCATATGTTGTACAAGCCTGTTGTGGAGAGTATAATCTCTTCTACATCATTTGTTGGGGTAGCAGCATCAGAACAAGGGATTTAAAAAGATTAAAAAATAAAAAATAAAATGAACTTGTAAAGAAGGCTAGTTCCGTTCAGTGGAACCTCTGGAGCAGTATCCCAACCCTGGTCCTTAAGGATGGGTTTTTTTGCCATATCAAAATTGGTTTGTTTTGCAAAACTGCAATGTAAATACATGATTTGCATCACACAAGACACATAATCAACAACTGCATGTTGCCTGTGACGCAAACCACCAAGAAGACGACAGGAAGTAGCAGTAGGATCATTCTGCTGCATGTTTTTTTAAAGACATTGTGTGAAAAAACTTAATTACATGTGATTTAAATGTGTTTCGTATTTAATGGAAACACCACAATTGTGAAATTGTGTTTTTTCAACATTATCAATCAATCAATCAAATTTTATTTGTATAGCACATTTCAGCAGCAAGGCATTTCAAAGTGCTTTACATAATTAAGAAAAAAAAACATGTGACATAGAATAAACAGTAAGAAAGAGAAAGAGATTTTGTAAAAAAAAAAAAAAAATAAAAAAAGATTAAAAAAGATAAAAACATTAAAACCTGCACTCCTTTTGAACCAGGGGGAACGACACCCCTGTCCTAATCTGGGGCTCTAACCCTCTGGGACTTTAGTCAAAAACACCGTTTGACAAGAACTCCAACCTCTAGGACTTTAGTTAAACGCCCTTTAACTGGGACTCTAAACCCTAATTTAGCCATAAGCAACTCTAAACAGGTGGGTTTTTAGTCAAGATTTAAAGGCACCCAGTGTTTCAGCTGTTTTACAGTTTTCTGGAAGTTTGTTCCAGATTTGTGGTCCATAGAAGCTGAATGCTGCTTCAGTTTCTATGATAAACGATAAACATTAGAGGAATATGGACAAAGCATTGTGCACATTTATAATGGAAAGGCAGCAAATGTATTCAGTCAGAGGCTTCATCAGAACAGCTGCAATACAGACTGCTAAAGAAAATTCTGTAGCAGTCTGTAGTAATTCTCACAGCTAACAGTATCTAGAACAACTATGAACAACCTGGAATAATATGAATTACGAAAACATTTAATTTTCTGTTAGGATTAATACAAGTATTTTTGAATTTGAAACAGAAGGTGCAAGTCTTCACCATATTATTTTACAATATGTAATTAACTTACATTTTTCTTCATAAATAACTGAAGGAAAACTGAAACTGAGACTGACCTGAGCTGAAACTACATGTTCGCCGTAGTGCATCATCACCTCTCCAGATAAAACCTCCTTTAGTTGGGATAAGGACAGCAGAGGCAGGACACTGCCCAGCAGACGGTAGCTCAAGTAACTACACAACAGGAAAATACGTCATTAGACTGAAAATAACTGGAAGAAAAAGAGGAAAAGTGATGTCTACAGAGTTGAAAACATAAAGACTGGAAAAAAAAGTTAAATGTTAAATATAGCTGGTTAGTGGGAGTAAATTTCTCTTTTCATCAACTGCCTCATATCAAAGCATCACAATAGTGATGGTTTAGCAGCTGCCAGTTATGGACTCACTGTGTTGGTCCAGACGGCTCCTTGAACATTCCCTCAGTGATGGCTTTGTCCCAGAACAGCTGGAAACTGTCCTCCTTCAGGGAGAGCTTCAGCAAGTCCAGGGCCACAGAGGGGAGGATGCGCTCCTTCTTCACTGAGTGGGCCGCCATCTTCAACACCTCCACTAGCCTGTCAGATGGAAGATACAGAAGAGTAAACAAACTGATTTCAATTAGAACTCATTTTACTTAAGAAGCATAGTAGGGACGTTACAGATAGAAAAAAAGGAGACATTTTGAGACTAATCACAGAAATTTTTAAGAAAAAAACTTGGCGCTGAGATGTGAAGGGGGGTTGATTTTATTCTCTAGTTGCATTTTTAATTTGAACCTTTTACAGTTTGTTGAAAAAGCAACCAAAAAGGGCTGAAACTGGTGCACTGAATATTTTTCTGATGCACCATTTTGTCAGTATTATATTGTTAAGAGCATCAGAAGATGTATATATACACAATAAGAATTATATTTTGTAATTTGTTTGACTGGCTCTAATAAAACTATTTGAAATAAGAAAAAAGAAAAATACATAAAAATTTCTGAGGTTCTCAGGTTCCTTGAGGGAGGCAGTTTTGCAATGAAAAAAAATGAAGGAATTACAAGACTATCTCCATTTATACGTCAAATTTTCTTTACTAATCTCAAAACAAAGTGCAACAAAAGAAAATACTGTTTGTTGATGCATTTATAAACAAAAACAAAATGTGTTTCCTTTTAGTTTTGACATTTTTCAGGATTTAACAGCTGATTACTGATCAGATGCTTCGGTCCATCTTTTGGCCCCAGTTAAACGACAGTTAACTGAAGTCCTAAAAGGGGTTTTAATGCTTTTATCTTTTTTAATCATTTTCAAAATGTCTTTCTCTTTCTCACTGTTTATTCAATGTCACATGCTGTTTTTATTTTCATTATGTAAAGCACTTTAAAATGCTGCTGAAATGTCCTATACAAATAAAATTTGATTGATTGATTGATTGACCTTATGTTGTTTTGGATTGCGATGGCAACCTTTGACCATAAGCTACTGTAGCTATAAATTTAAAAAAAGTCTTTAATTAGGGCTGGACGATATGGCTGAAAAACATATCACAATTTAATTTATCAGTCGCTATAGATTATTAATGATTTTTTTTTGTTTTAAATATCCGAAATACTGACAACTGGTAATTTGTTTCTGTTTTATCCTCAAGCTACTGTACTAATTTTTTTCTTTCACTCTACATTATTGCTGTTCACTTTTAAGCAGTTATGAGGAACAGAGGTGAAACCCTAATCTGCTGCTGTGCTAATTACTCAACAGGTGGTTGCCAGGTAATCAAAAAGTGAATCAGTTGCTAAGTAACCAAAGAGTGACAGAGTGAGTTAGTTGATGCCACCAATTTTGCTTAGCTTAGAGGTTGAGTAGCTAAAGCCTTTCCTCTGCATACATCCCCCAGAATGCTGTGCGGTGCTGTATCAGAGCTCAGTGAAATCTTTGAATATTCTATCAGACATATTATCTATTGATACTGATCATGTGTCTATCACGATAGATATCATCATTGATTTACTGCCCAGCCCTATATTCTAGATTATTTAGCTTTTAAATTCAAAATAAAATGCAGTGGTGCAGATTAACTAATGACTATGCCGTGAGTTGTGGAACATGTTCTCACTTTGGGATGTTGTCTGCATTGATGATGGTGGAAGAGTCCAGCAGCTTCTTGAGCTTCTTGGGTTTCAGGGCCTGTGGGAAGTGTTGCAGCGCCACCAGCAGCAGCTGCATCTGCTCCGGGGTCCTGAAGGCTGACGCCAGGTCAGCCTCCAGAGCGCTCAGCAGAACCTCCTCAAACACCTCCTCCGGTATCTGTGGGCCCAGAAAAGGGCAGCTTAAAGAAGGAGAACGGGTCATAGTGGTGGGAAGATGAAGCAGTTACCGTTACCTCAGTGAGGATGTCGGTCATGGTTTTGCTGGGCAGGTCCTTCAGGTGTTGCTTGTGCTGGATCAAACACTGAAGGAGCTGCACACATCCCAGCACCACCTGGGGTTCCTGCAGAGAAAAGTAAACAAGCTCAAAAGCTTTTGGATATATGGGCTAAATCAGTGTTTTACACAGTCAGGGCCTCCAGGGGGCGCCTCAGAGTTGGAGGGAAGATGGGGTAAAAAAGGGCAAAAAAACAAAAAATTGAATCCATCAAATGTTTTAATTATGATTGGATACTAAGGCCACACTATTAAAAATAAATTCTATGACAATAAAGTATTATTTCGACTTTATTCTCGTAATATTATGATTTATTTGCTTTCATGGACAAACTAAGAAGCAGACTTACTTTGACGAGACGTCCCGACTGATGGAGGGCAAGAACGCCAAACAGATTCCCAAACATGGCATTTCTGGCAAGTTTCTAAAGAGCAAAAACCAGGTTGAGGTGTTTAAACATCATTTAAATGAATGTTTTTGTGCTAAATGAAGTTCAAAAGATCAAAATGTACCCTTTTCACAGCCTGTAAGTTGTGTTTTTCTTTGATTCTGTCAAGTATGCTCTGCAGGGAAATGTCTTCAAAGGCACTCAACACCTTAGGGAGAAGAAAACTCATAGGTTTGACTCTTTACTTTTTCCTAATCTCTGAGATTTAAATGGATTTTTAGTTTTGTCTCTAAATTTGATCAGTTTTTAGCAGCTTTATAGTTGGAAAATTAACAGAATTGTATCAATTTCCTTGTTGTACCACAGGACTCAGGCCGGCGGTCCACTCACCTGCCCCAGAGCCAGGCTGAATCCGGGTCGGGCCGTCTCCCGGGTGTGGGCCAGGCCGTCCACCAGCCGTTTTAATGTGTATTCCAGCTCATCAGCCTGCAGCACAAACAGCAACCAGGATATCTTAATTTACTCCTGACTTCACAATTACTCTTTGAACAATTTGACCTTTCTTCATTTTTAGATTTAAATCTCTGTTATATGAAATTTTGTCCAAAACAAACAAACAAATAAATTTTATTAATTGAATTTTCATAATGCCTGTATTTTATGGATCATGAACATTTATCATATTGTTTATCATTTAGTGTGATAAATTTCTTGATGATCGTGATAATTTTGATTCGTTGTTGTCACAGTAAATTCCACAACTGTCCGTATCGACAGGATTGTAGTTTCAATATTTTCTACACTGTTTGTTCAATGAACGTAACGTAAATTTATTCCTAGATAAATTTAAACCATACATTATAAATAAATGTATTTATAGCTTCTCTAGGTATAGGTTGTAATTTCCTTTTTTTTATGTTTTTGGTGGTTGTGTTTTATTTTGTATATTTAGAATGTCTTCCAGTCCTATTGAGGAGTGTTCTGTACAAATTCAAGTTTTCTAGTCTTTGAAAAGGACAAATTTATATTATTATGCTATTATCATTATATTAATTGAAAATCGTATTAAAAGCAAAAAATTTTATTGTTTATTAAACATAATTTCTAGGACAATTCATCATCCAACAAAATTTATCAGGACAGGCCTAAATGAAAGAATCAATAATATCAATAAATTTGAAAACATAACTAAATGCAATTACAATTTGCAGTGTAATGATATAAAACACACTTCTTTATGGGATTAGCTGGCGTCCAAAAGCAGCATATTAAAAATGAAAATATTTTTCCAAGACCATTATTTGTCTTAGCAGAGCTACAGTTGCTGTTGCACACAGTTGCAGCCATACAACTACCTAAAAAAAGAAGTAATACATAGTTCTTATCGCAACTTTTATCAATAGTACTACAAAATATCGTGATAAAACTTTAAATCCATATCGTCCACCGTTATGTGAAACTTCGGCCCAGTCTCTAGTCTTCTGCAGACTCTCACAGTTTCATTCACTCTAAACAGCTTCCCTGTCCCCAGCATTATGTTTCAAAATGCAGATGGTATTTTTAGAATGGGATACAGTTTACTTATTAAATTAAATCATACACAGGTACAAAAATACAATCCCCACTTTTCAGTTACTTGTAAATGAAAAATTGTCTTCTCCTTTTGGCCTTTTCTCTGTATCTAGTGTTATTATTTTTGCCGTGCTTTAATGTATTTGTGTTTTCTTGGATAATAATGGGATTTATATTGTTGTTTATATATTTTGTATCAGGAACTCAAATTTTACTCGATTAGAAACACATCTTGTTTAAATTATCATCTTATTTTCCTTCATGTTAACATTTAACTACCTCACTATTTATAGTGATGTTTAATGTTTGTTTATCCGGCGGGTTTTCAGATTAAATAGTTTCATAATTTCAACAGCGAAGAAGTTTGAAAACTGTCCGAGAGGACATGCTGGGTGTCTCTCACCTTGTTTTCTGTTTTCAGGTACTGGATCAAGTTCTCCACCGCCTTCAACCGGACCTCCTGGTCCGGGTTAGCCAGATCCCAGAAGAAGTCGAGGAAGACCCGGTTCTGTTGTAGAATCCTAGCCGGCCGGAGCGGCTCCGCTGAACTCACCGAAACCTCCATCATTTCCACAGACATCAGCTCTCACATCCAGCACGGGTTGCTGGTCACGCTGCTCAACAACGTGCAGCAAGAATAAGAACCACATCCGGGTCGAATCAGAGTGGGGTGTGCATCATATACACGCCATCACATGTAGCTGCGCGGCACACAGGTGGGGTTAGACGTAATCTTTGAATTTAGAATAGTACATCGGCATATTAGGGCCACTGCAGATAGAAACAAAGGAAGAGTACATTTCTGCCAACAAAACTCATACATTTTGAATTTAAGTTGTCTAGAAAAAACAAAGAAATTTCAGTTTTAAGATTTTTTTTGTTTGTTTTTGGATTAATCTCAGAAATTTTCAGTAAAAAAAAAACAAAACAAAAAAAAAAGACATTTCTGAGTTTCAAATTTTAAAATGTTCAACTTTTGAAACTGAAATTTCCATGTTTTATCTAGAAAATTTTTTGTCTGTTAGAAATGTACTTTTTATACAATGACAAATACAATGTAAATCATTGTATTTGTCATAAGTGATAAGTGATTTAATTATGCATAAATCATATGCATAAGTAAATGCATATTTATGCATATCACTGTGATATACATATGCATAAATGTATGTATCACTATAGTAACTTGCATAAATATTCATCACTGAACTATGGGAATCCAAGGCTCATGTTGGTGAAAAAAAATAAATCCAGATTTTCCAAAAGTGAAATCTTCAAAAATGTAATTAATTGATAAAATTGCTCTAATCTCAGTGAATGATGCCATTTTTGTCATTATTTTGATGCTTACCAAGAAATTAACACAGTACCATGTTTGAACACATTGCCTTTAATCTGTCCATAAAAACATAATTTTATTAAAACTGCATGCAGATTTGAATATTTTCTTGACAGAAAAAGAACTCATGTGGCTCTTTGTGCATTGCTTCACTCGACGGGAGCAGCTAACGCAGCATCCAGAGCACTCTGAGCCTCTCTGATCTGCTGCTGGAGTCTCTGCTTCATGGCCTCATTCTGAGCCTTCTTCAGCATGTCCTGCATGTCCCTGATGGCCACCCGGTAACCCGGCGCATTGTGAAACACACGGATGGCCTTGTCTCCGCTACATGCCAGGAAGCGGCTGTTGATGTCAAATCTGAGGTCAGTGATCCCCTGGCTGTGGACGCCACGCAGTTCCTCCTCCAGCTTCCCGGTGGTCGTGTCGAACATTGCCACATTGCAACCGTCACTGATGGCGACCACCCGGCCATCCGGAGACAAGGCCACCCTGCTGCCATCTGAGGAGGAACAGGGCACTGTCCTGAGGAGGTACGGGTCTTGCTGCTTCTTGTACTCCACGTCTGTGTTCCACAGCTTCCACGTTCCGTCTTTAGACACAGTCACCATTCTGATCAGAAAAAGAAAAGCAAAGTTGGTTGCTAAACTTTTTAGACACCTTTTCTTATTTATGCTTCTTTGAACAGGTTATGATAGATCTGTGGGCTATACAAAACATGTTCTTTACTTTTTTTTTTGTTACACAAATATTTTTTAGATAAGAATTAAGTTTGTTTAATTCTGCCCACTTCGAGCTTCTTTCAGAATGATCTGTTTTACAATGATGTCTTGTCACCAAGTCCAAATAAGCTGCTGCTGGTCACTCCCCTCAAATTCACATGTGAAAATGGCTGCAAACAGATGCGCATTTATGCAAACTATGCATCTTTGAAAAGCATAAGTGGAGCCTCCTGCACAACCAACATGAATGCAGCAAGTGGTTTCCGGATGGTAAGTCAACCTCAAAACACTTGTCCTTTCCAGAAGCCATTCTGGAAAGGACAAGTGCATAGAGTGATAAAACCAGATGACCAAACTAGTTGGAGTTCAGTTTGCGTTGCTAGATGAGGAGCAGAGCTGGCTAATTTGTGAAGTCACATTCTGAACATGTTGAAATGCCTCATTTTCCAGACATCAAAAACATTACTGCCAAAACTAGTTGGGTGTTTTTTAAGCGCTTGAGCAGTTTTTAGGAGCAGTTGAGACCTAAATAGAAGTACAAAAACATGTGAATTTTGCATAATACGTTCCCTTTGAGGAATTTCTGAAACATGAATGGAAGAATTAAAGCAGCATTCTAGGTATGTTTTTAATGAGGGGTGAACTTTATAACATATTATGTTAGCGCCTCCCATAATTGCAGTCTCAATCATAACACTTCCCCCTTAAAGTAACTTACTATCAATACACTGATATAGAAAGAAATTGTGATAAAAAAAAACGTGTTTTTTTTAATAAATGGTGCATTATTTATCTTATCCAGCAATGCAAAGATCCTAATTACAAACACTTATTACCTGTGAGAGTCATTGGAAAAATCAAATGCATGAACTCCTGCAGAGTGGCCCTTCAGGTCAAACGCTCTGGCTACCTCTCTGAACTCTCCTCCTTTTCCAAAGCAAACTTCCCAAACTTTCACATCTGGAGTGAAGCCGCAAGATGCTACAAACCTAAGGACAAGGGCAGGGAGAAGATGGAATCACCAAGTTTTGGTTCTCCATAGTGAGCACCAGAATCCTAACCAAGTGCTGCAGTAAATGTTTCAAGTGTTTGTTGTTGTGTTGAGCCTGACCTGCCGCAGGGCGAGACAGCTGCATAAGAATTGGTCATCTGATTGGTGTTGATGGAGGCCAGCAGCTCTCCCTTCAGGTCCCAGATCAGGATGGTGGTGTCTGTTGAGGCGCTCATGATGAATTTACCTGCAGAAAAGAAACAATTAGGAGCTTCATATTTGTGGAAAAGTCTCCATATTCAGTTCTCTCCATCACAAAATAGTACAATGTGATGTGTTCTGATGTGTTCTTTACCTGTCTCCGCAATTCCGATGTTAACTATCGGGGCCTTGTGTTTCTGGAGGAAATCCTCCGAGGCGGCCTTGAAGCTGAAGGTCCCGTCATCCTTTTTGATCATCTTGAAGATACGAATAGCATCTCCATTGGCGAGCCAGGTGATGAAAGCCCTGCAGGATAAAACGGGGCGTTGGTGAAGAATTCAAACATGTTTGAATGATGATAGAAAAAAAGAGTACATTTTTGGCAAAAAACTTTTTTTTCAATTTTCTAGAAAAAACAAGGACATTTCTGAGCTACAAGAGTTCAAAGCTTTTATTTTTTAAGGTTTTATTGTCTCTAGTGGTCTTTATTTGAGAGTGGTCAGACAGGAAAATGGGTAATGAGAGAGGGGGAAGACATGTGGCAAAGGTCATCAGGTCAGGACTCAGCCATGTACAGAGACTAAGGCCACTGTACATGGATTGTGCTTTACCTCTGTGCCACCGCAGCACCTCAAAAGTCAAACATTTGCTAAAAAAAAACCTCAGATATTTTTATATTAATCTCAGAAATGTTCTAAGAAAATACTCTCACAATCCTCCCGTTGTGAGAGCATTGCTATTTTTTATTTTATTTTTTTAACTTTTTTAGTTGTTTTTTTATTTTGGATATTTAAAATATCTTCCGGTTCCAGGATGAAGTGTTCTTTGCAAAATTAAAGTTTATTGGTCTTTGAGAGGAACTTGCATTATTATGCAATGATCAATGTATTACTTGGAAATAGTCTATAAAACCCCAAACAATATTATTATTTATCACAGTAATTACTGGGACAATTTATCATCCAGTAAATTGAGTTATCATAACAGGCATATGCCTCACCATGTTTAAAAACAAACTTTACAGCTCTAGGTAAAAGTGAGCCGTCATTTCCAGTGTGTTTGTTCCACAAGTTGTTCCAGTATTTAAAGGTTAGAGGCAAGAATGTACTGCTTTACGTGAGTTACTATAGTCTGGAAAAAGAAGCAGACCTGGAGTCTGGGCTGAAGCGAACCAACATGGCATGATCCAGCTCCACGTTAGCTCTCAGACACTTGTGTTCCCGCTCCAGGAAGTCCTTGGTGCTCCAGATCCGGATGGTGCGGTCATCGGCACAGGACGCCAGGTATTTCCCATTACTGCTGAAATCCAAGCATGTCACATTCCCGCTATGGCCCTGAGGAGCACAAGATACAAAAATTAAACGCATGCATAGTATGTCACATTTAGGGCTGAAATAATTAATCTGATTAATTGGGTATGGAGCTTTGCACGGCTGACATTCAGATCCTCCAGTTGTGAGAGCAGGGGATGGGTCCACTCTCATGCCGCCCCCCCACAAGATATCTCCCGCTGGTGCAGTCATTAACTTATCAGATGGAATTTGGAGTGCAAATTACACAATTTTGCAAAAATGGCTTAAGTGAAAACTACCAATGTAGCCTTCTGTTTGTTTAGGTCTACCAAAAAAATGACAATAAAGAACACCTGTTGTTAGTGCCTGAGGTTTATCCAGATGGCTTACCTTCAGTGAAGCTGCCAGCAGAGGATGGCTGAAGTTGTGCTGTGCTGGTTTGTCTTTGCGGCTCCGCTGCTTGTCTTGCTTCTGCTTCTTAGATGTTGGGCCCTTCGCAGCACTGGCTTCAGCTAGAGTACAAGAAGTTGTGCGACGAGACATTTTTAATGGCTGCTATGACTAATTTAGATAAGTTTATGAATAATTTGTTTGTGAAATTGTTGTTCTAAACTCAGATTTCCAAATAAATCACTCCAAATGACAACGAATTACGTTGGAGTTTATCATATTTAAACAAGAGTTTTATTGCAGATTCTTTCCTATTACATAAACACAGGTTTTAATGAACGTTCAACTACCAGACATTCTGAACTTTTCCATGAATGAAAAAGAGCTGTCACTCAGCAGAAAGCTATGACCTCATTGGTCCGTCAATAAAACATTTTACTATTGGCTAGAAGCAGGTGACTGAAAGTTAGTTTATTTATTTTTTATACATTTATAAGAATTAAGGATTAATATTTAGCACAAAATCCTAATGTTTTACAAAGTGAATGAATATAAGAATGAATGGGTGCTCATTCAGCGGACTCATACGGAGCTGGCAGTCAGTCAGCACTGCCGATTCTGGTTACATGAGCTCCGCGGTTCTCTCACCTGAACTCTCCGCAGCCTGCTCAGTTTCCTCCTTTATCTCTTCTTTTCTCCTTCCCACCGCAAAAGCGACCAGAATAACCAAAGCACCTAATAATAAAGTCAGGGCAACTAATGCTGCTACCTCCATATTGAAATATTCCAGCCACGTAATTTTTTTTTTTACAACGCTAACAGTTAGCCCATTATAATAGGACAAGACGCATGCGCTAGAGTGTCATATTTGAGTGTTGCATTCAAGGTTATTAAATTCAACTCGTAAATACAAGTACTACAACGAGAGAATGTTTTATATTTGTCATATCAGCTTCGAATGATTTCAAACACTGACGCTGCAATGAAGAATATTTGTAACTTTTTTTGTTTTTTGCTGTTTCCATGTTAATTAAAGAGATTAGGGAAACTCTCAGCAAATGGCTTTCTAAATAAGCAATAACTTTTAAAATATATTATAACATTCATTCATTATATACAGAAATTCTGCGCAGTAGTTCCAATTTGACTCACTCGACGTAATTTATTGTTGCAGTTTGACTTGAATGTCTAAAATGGCCATTTCTGATCTTTCGTAAATGCATCATAAACACCCATGGCAATCTACAGTGCCACCTAAAGGACAGGAATGTAACTGTAAAACCATTTTTTTCCACGAGCAATGCGATAGACACAATTTTTACTGAAATAAACTAAAAACCAGTAAGTAAAATTATATATTCCTAGGAAAATGTTTTCCTATTTATTGGATGGTTTAACACTGAAACATTTTAATCAACTGTTATACCTACAGTGTTATATTTACAAACTTCTCTTTTCCACACAATTTCAACATACTAATTTATCGAAATGAACAGGAAAGAACATTGACAGAAATGCAAGTACTTATCGCTGATATTTGCTCCTGACATTTCTAAAACATATTTTAAAAGTGTTTTGGTTCTCATTTTAATGGAAAATGTCACTGAACCTATAATTACTAATTTTTGAAAAACCCGTCGAATTAAAGATGGTGTAATAAAAATATATATGCAGAAATAAGGCCACCTGCTTATTTTATTCAATCTTGAATGGTGTGGCTTAGAAAACAGCCCTGTGGACTGAAAAATCAACATAAATTAATTCAAAAGTTAGCAAGGAGGGAGGTATGGCTGGAACTACAAGAGGCTATTTTTGCCTTACAGGAGGTTCTGTTTAGGTTAACAGGATAATGCCAAAAAAGAATTAAAAAGCTATAAGTTGAACTGAACTATCAGAAATGTAAGATTTTTAGAGAATGGTGTACACATACATTTATTTCTTGCTTTAGTTCAGTTTAGTTTAGGCATTCTGATTTCTTGTGCAATATTTCTTTAGACAATGCAAAAAATATTTCTATAAAACTATCTTAGGCCTGAATAGTCACAAAATTAGCTATTTTTGGGAACAATACAGTTAAATAATTTGCCAAGATGTTTTTTTTTCTAAGAAAACACCAGCATTAATTCTGGAGCACAGGTAAGTCAAGACGGTTAACTTCTTTCTAAATACATTTCCTAGAAATTCTGAGGTGTGATGGTAGGAAAGGATTCATTTAGGAACACTGCTTGTGTAGAAGTCCTGATACTAGGTCTGCTAAATCATTCTCGAGATTTCTTGGATCACTCTTTGGGAACATAGGACATCTTGGTTGTCATTTTATAGAGTTTTTATGCTAGATAATAGCTGAAAAGTTGATTTTTACCACTGAATACCAGGCTTAGATTATTACACATCCCAACACTGTTTTATACACATTTAAATAATAAAAACAAAAACTGCAAGAAAAAATTACTTAAAGGTTATTTTACCCACCTAATCTCAGAAAAAAAGCACTCATAGCGTAAGAGTTTTATGTGTACAAGGTTGAACATTCATGTCTCAAACTGTGATTTTATTCATTCAGGAAAAAAACCCATCAATACTAACTCAGTTGGTGTTCAGGTTTCACGAGAGAGCAGTCATTACGAAGCAACAAACCATTTTGTTGAAGCAACCAACATTAAAATAATGACAAAAATTCCAGAAACCATGTCACAAAACATTAAAAACAAAACTCCTTGTATCCAAGAGTCCAGATTCAGCCCGTGTTTAAAATACCTGGTTTTAGGATAATATTGTGTAAACTACTGTAACAATGACATTTCTGAAATTAGGGTAATGTGGTGTGCAGATATTCCAAACCATTTGCACAGATCAGTAGCTAAAATTAAAATCCAATCTACGGATCAACAAAAGATTTCAGTGCCTGTGGTTAAAAGAGGTAGTCTGGCACAAACACACTCACACATGTACAAACACACTCAGCATTTAAAGGTGAACTGGAGATCACATATTTTTTTCACAGACATGAAGTTGAACAGTTGGCTTTGGTTTGTCTGCACAGGTCAGAAGTAGTCATCCTAATCACATCCTGACCCGCTACTTTCATCAGTGTTGGCAAATGATTCATATAAACAAAACAAAGATAAGGATTAAAGGAAAAAAGGCCATCCATGGGAGGACTCTGGGAATGCTTGCAATAATGATATGCAACCAAAGCATGAGCATCTGGAAAAAACTACATTAAGACATAAACCAAGTTGCCCTTTAAGTGCAGAAACATCATTCATCCATTTACAAGGTCAGAGAGCCAATTAAAAAAATAATTTAAATGCAATTACATGTTCACTCTTGCCTCATCTGAAGCAGCTGAGCATTTCTCCTGTTTAGACTCATTGTACTGAAACATTCGGTAACATACAAACCAGAGATTACGTAAAAAAATAAATGTCTCAGCTTTCTCCTCTGGACAAAATCGGCAGGAGTGTCCATGAAAGAGAACGAGAAACTTTGGATGTAATTTTTTGTTCAGAATCCAACTCGACTGTCTGTTCTGTCTTTCTTCAAGTATAACACATTGTTGTGGTTGATTCCCTCCTGCTGTGACATTCGCTAACTCCTCTGCTAACTCAGCGCTCCAGGCCAGCACACACTGCTGTTGGACTGGGAGGAAACAAGGGGGAGGAGGGCGGCAGCCTGATTGGAGGATGTTGGAGCTAAAACCATGGAGGCGTATCAGTCAGGCTTGCCATGGTCCTCTAGAAATGGTGTCGGAACGTTCAATCGGTTACTTCTTCCTGTTATGCAGCCTTCGTGCCTGCAACCTCTGACGTGCACCGGACGGCTTTGATCCGGCTCCAATAGAGAAGGTGGGGGTTGCAGGAGACCCTGTGAAGTACAGAAAAAAATAAATAAATAAAAATAAAAACTTCTTTACATTTGGTTCAGACTAATGAAAATGTTCATTTTCTGAGATTAATTTCAAAATGTCTACATTTTCCTAGCAAATTTTTAGCTTTTCAAACTCAGAAACTTCCACGATTTTTTCTCAAACAAATTTCTGAGATTAATCTTAAAATGTCTCAGTTTTTTCTAACAAACACAAATGTCCTTTTCCTTAAAAGGAAACAGGATTTTTTATGAGATGTGGAGAAATTCCAGTATCAAGTGAGAGACAAGACTTTCTGTAGAACACCAAAAGGTTAAAAGGATATGATTTGTACAAATATACCTCAATAAAACATAGCCAAGAATTGGAATTAACATAAATCAGAAGCAGCACTTTCAGGCTTTCAACAATAGGAGACCAGTCTGGAAATGGCTCATCACTATAACCTACCGAAAGGACCAGCATTAAAGCCTTGGACTGGAGTTGCTGGACTTCCAAAGGGAATCGGACCTGGAGTGGCACCCTGGCCAAACGACGGGGTCGATGTCCCTGAGGAGAGAAGCGCACAAAACATTATGATTTAAATGAAAGGTTATTAATATTCTGAAAATCAAGTTATCTTCACAGCCCATTTATCTAATATATCTTTCACTAATTTGAAAACTTAAGCAACTGAAGTCGGTTTTTCTCAGCATGTGACTCGCAAGCTTTTAAACACAGATTACCTCATTTCGATGCCTACAGCAGTGGTCCCCAACCTTTTTACTACCGGGGACCGGTCAAGACTTGGAAAGTTTGCTGTGGCCTGGGGGAGCAGAGGGTTCTGGGGGGGCAGGGGGTTCTGGGGGGGCAGGGGGTGTGTGAACCGTCAGATAAGGCTTCTGCATGTTGGTGTTCCCTCTAAATCCTGAATATACCCTATTTGGGTTGTCTGTGAGGTTTACACTGACTGGGAACGAGAATACAACCTGCTGAATCAGAAAGCGTGGTGACGTGTTACATGTAATTCAACAGGTTTTATCATTTCTCTGCATCAGGAAGTTTGTTGTTTTACCACAAATGATTGCTGACGAAACACCCACATTTCTTTCCTGTTTTGACCACAGTTTTCTCTCCCTCTTTCTTTTTTCTAATCAGTTATGAGGCACAGCGACGGAATCTTAAACTACTGCTGCGCAAGTTACTCAACAGCTTGTTGCTAGGTAACCAAAGAGCGAGTGAGATAGTTGATGCCATCAACTTCAGGTTGAGCAGCTAAAGCCTTTCCTCTGCCTACATATCCCAGAATGCTGTATGGTTCTACTCTGGATCAGATCTGAGTTTTCAGATGCATCATCTATCGATATTAATCGCAATACATTTTGTTACTGATTAACAATACAATTACTGTAATTTCTTTTTAAATCACCCTGCTATGAGGCTACAGATGAAAATTTGCCTCTTTGGCTAAATCTGGCATATTTATATGATGTGTTCATGTTGATAAAGATGCATTGCCCTCTTATAAATAAATAACATTTAAAAATTTCAATTTCAATAAAAACCTCACCAAAAGCTGGCTTGTCTGCAGCAGCACCTGCTCCAAAGCTGAAGCTTCCCATCTGCGGTGCCGTATTACTAGAAACTGGTGTTCCGAACTGGGGGCATGACATACTGGCTCCGAAGTTGAATCCACCAGTCGCAGGCTGAGCTGATCCAGAGGCTGCTGACTGGGCAGCGCCGCTACTACTTCCAAATGGGAACGTAGAAGTGGAGGAGCTCTGAGTCTGTGTTGATCCGCCAAAGCTTGGTGTGACTGAAGGGGCTGCATTGGCACCAAATGCAAAACCAGTGGAGCCGGCGCCAAACGCTGGTTTAGCTGGAGTCCCAAAGGTAGGAGCTGATGTAGCGGCAGCAGCGGCGGGAGCGGGCGCTGCGAAAGTGAATGGAGCTGGTGCTGTGGCGGTGCCAGCAGTTGTGGATGATGCGCCACTGCTCCCAAAGGTGAAGGGCTTCAGGGGAGCCGACGAAGAGCTGAAGGCCGGCTGGGCTGCTGGTGCTTCAAATGCTGGCTTTCCAAAAGTGAATGTGGGCTGGGTGGGGTGGGTGGTGGCGGCAGTCGGAGCCGCAGTTGCAGTGGGAGCGACGGTGGAAACCGTGTTGGCCAGACCAAATCCCCCAAATGAAGCAGTAGTGGTGCTCTGGCTGGATGAGGGCTGACCGAAGGAAAATACTTTGGGAGCTTGGGGATCCGGCTGCGTGGCTCCAAAGCTGAAGTTGCTTGGTTTGGATATTGCAGGAGCAGATGCAGCAGTTGTTGCTGCAGCAGTGGTGGCTGCAGCTCCAAACTGGAACATGCTCCCTGTGCTTGGAGGCTGGACTGAAGCAGAGCTGCAGCTGCTGGTTGTGGTTGTGGGCGGTGCGGACCAGTTCCCAAAGAGGGATTTAACCCCCGGCAGGGTTGCAGGCTGAGTCGTCGTGGCGATGCCAGCTGAAGCATTGTTAAAGCCAGAGAACGAACTGGAGCTGCTGGTCGTCACACCAAACACGGACATGGTGGTGGCAGAGAGGGTGGAGGCTGTGGAGGTGGCAGAGATGGAGGGGGGCTGCGGAAAGATGGGCTTGAAGTTCTGGGGCAGGGGTTTGGTTTCTGATGAGGCTGCAGATGAGGAAGTGGTTGTGGCGGCTGCGAAGATGGGCTTGAACACGGCGGTCAGGAGAGGGTTGGTCGTGCTGATAGGCTGAGAGCTGCTGGTTGGAGCTAGAGGTGGAGCAGTGGTGGTGGAGACTGAAGGAGCAGAGGAGGTGCTGATCAGAGCTGGCAGCCCAAACAGGGTCGGTCCAGTTATTGGTGCAGCAGGAATGCTGGTGGTTGCCTTGGAAACCTGAGCCAGCACCTGGGTGAAGGCAGAGGGTTGGCCCACAGCAGCAGCAGAGGAGGGGGACTGGGACTGAGAGGCAGGTGGGGCGGTAGGGACTGGGGTGGAGGTCTTCAGGGTAAAGGTGGTGGCAGGTGGAGCTGTGGCTGATGCAGACACTAGAGAGACAGCAGGAAGAGAACAGCAGGTTCAAAAATGCATCAAACTACAGTGGAAATGATTGTGATTGATTATTGAAATATTTGTCAACTAATTTAGTAATTAGTTAACAATTTAATCATTGTTAACTGGCAAACACAGCCAAAATTAGACAAAAAATATTAAACTTTTACTTAAAAAAAGCTACTTTTTGTCTGTAAACATGTTCTACTCAGAACAATTCAAGTGGCAGTTTTAACTTCAACTGGTTCAAATTCTGTAACAACAAATTTTTATCTTAAGTACCTTTGCTGCTTCAAGAGCAGAAGAGTCGAGCATCACATGCTGATGTTAGATGAAATTTCCAGCTTTGCTACAAAATGATCAAGCATACACTAAAGATGCTTTTACACTGGCAAGCCACACAGTATCCAGTTAATGTGTGGTTCTGTTCTACCATAGGTAGTGAGGACATAAACGCAGAAACTGTGGTCTACTTTCCGCTGATGTTTACAGCAACACTCAGTAACAGAGAACCTTGAGGTTCTGGTTCTAATGGGCCGAAATGAAACCAGATATTTAATTTTGTCTTATAGAAATCCATTGCTGGCCCAAACATAATGATAAAGGCTCAGATCGGCTGATTATTTCACACACACACACACACACACACACACACACACACACACACACACACACACACACACACACACACACACACACACACACACACACACACACACACACACACACATATTCTGGCACTTTATTTTTTTAAATGTGCAACCTTTTGGATTTAGGTAGTGCAGTCAAAAGATGTAAACCAGTAGCCACACATAAACTTTATTATTAAATTTTAATCCAAATGATTCTGTTCATTACTTTCATGGACAGAATTTCTAGGCGCAGCCGAGGTGTTGAGGGGATCCGTTTTGGTGGCCTTAGGATCACATCTCTGCTTTTTGCGGTTCTCATTGGAGCGGTTCGCCACCGAATGTAAAGTGGCCGGGATGAGGATCAGTGGCTCCAAATTCGAGGCCATGGTCTTGAGCCGGAATAGGGTAGAGTGCCTTCTCCGGGTCGGGGGTGAGGGGTGTCCTGCCCCAAGTGGAGGAGTTTAAATATCTCGGGATCTTGTTCACGAATGAGGGAAGAAGGGAGAGGGAGATCGACAGGCGGATTGGTGCAGCGTCTGCAGTGAAGTGGGCACTGTACCGGTCCATCGTGGTGAAGAGAGAGCTGAGTCAAGAAGCGAAGCTCTCGATTTACCGGTCGATCTACGTTCCCACCCTCATCTATGGTCATGAGCTTTGGGTCATGACCGAACGAACGAGATCACGGATACAAGCGGCCGAAATGGGTTTCCTCCGCAGGGTGGCTGGGCTCTCCCTTAGAGATAGGGTGAGAAGCTCGGTCATCCGGGAGGGACACAGAGTAGAGCTGCTGCTCCTCCACGTCGAGAGGAGCCAGTTGAGGAGGCTCGGGCATCTGGTCAGGATGCTTCCTGGACACCTCCCTGGTGAGGTGTTCCGGGCACGTCCCACCGGGAGGAGGCCCTGGGGAAGACCCAGGACATGCTGGAGGGACTATGTCTCTCGGCTGGCCTGTGAATGCCTTGGGGTTTTCCCCAGGAGGAGCTGGAAGAAGTGGCTGAGGAAAGGGAAGTCTGGGCCTCCCTTCTGAAGCTGCTGCCCCTGCGACCCGAACCCAGATGAAACGGAAGAAAATTGATGGATGTATGGATGGATGAAAAATAAAATTCACACAAGTTAATGTAGTTCCTGTGTTTCACACTATCAACGCAAAACCGCAGCTCCGTCAGAAAGTTGACCACAGCTGCACCGTTTCTCTCTTCTTATTACTACCCGTATTTCAGAGAGACAAGCTGGTAGCAGCGTTGCCAATTCACAGTCAATCTGCTGCAAAAGTTACCATGTGTTCCTATTGCTGCTCCTTAATCTCATAATAAACTCCTCTGTACTAAGCAGCTCTCTGAAAGCAGACGGAGTGACCACAATCCACAGGGAAACGCTAAATGTTGTTTGCAGTTTTCAGGGACGTAAATCACGAGCCAGTCAATGAATGTGCACAGCTGTCAATCAAATCTTTTCTGTGCTGCTTGTACGAACCCTGAAGTAGGACTGAGCCATGCCGGACTTGCTAATGGAAAACGAATCAGGCCGAGGTGGACTGAGACCGTCCTGGTTGGAGGCGTCTAGTGGAAAACCGCCTTAAAGGAAAGTTTTTATTGAATGTTAGGCAATTTTATTTAAAAAATAATTTAATTATTTGTTTATTTGCATATGTTCTTGTATTTTTAATATTGTATAAGAAGGCTTCAGTGGTTAAATGAAAAATTTTCTGAATGTGCAAATTATTTTATCTGATTAATTGATTAATCGTCAGAATAATCAATAGACGAATGGATTAGTAACATAATCGTTACCTGTGGTGGTGTTGGCAACAGACATGGAGCTGGTGGGGTCACTGATCTTCACTTTGAGGGCCTCCAGCAGAGTGCTGGGGCCTGCAGGGGCTGCTGCACTGCTGCTGCCACCAGGAATCGGGTCCAGGTTAATGACTGGAACGACAGAGGTGGATGTGGGCAGAGGAGCTGCCAGGAGGCTGCTCAGTGTGGCCGTGGGTGCAGCAGGTTGAGTTGAGGTGGAGGCTTCTGGAGGCATGGACTTTTCTGGTTCTGAGGCTAAAAGTCAACATTTAACAATAAGATGAAAGAGAAAAGAGATAAAAAATTCCCCAACAAATTCCTTGCTCACCAGGAGTCTCCAGGACTTTCTGGATCTTACTGATGGCTGCCTTTTTCTCTTCGTCCAGATCTCTAGCTGTGATGGTGTAGCCCAGCTCAGGGGGTGGAGGCTGCAACCAAACAGGCATTCAGACTGAAATCTATGTTCCCAAAAATTAGAACCAAACGGTCCAGATACGTCATAAAACTCGTAGAAAACTGCGCACAAGTCTGGGGTCATAAAAATTTAGTTTTTTTCAGAATTTGCTAAATAGTTTTTCAGAGTTTTTGAATGTTTACTAAAGTTTTCCTTTTACTAACTTTTATTCAGGCCATCACCTACAGAGCTGCCGAGAGTTTTAGGCTTTTTTTCCGTTTCCCCCCATAGAACTGCATTTAATTTCTGCAACATTTAATTTCTATACCAAAGGTACCAGCAGTTTTTATTTAAATATATTTTTCTTATTCTGAGGCCAGAAACTATGTGCAAATATCAACATCCCATATAACGGCAGCAATAATTTTTTTGAAAACATTTTCTGTTTTTCTTTATATCAAAACCTAAAAATGGGAATGAAAAAAATACAATAGATTTTCTGCAGTAGATATTTAATTGATCAAAAATTATAGAATGTATTTTTTTTTTGAAAATGTCAGGTAATATTTGCAGCTCATCTCTACACGGTGAATTTGTTGTACAGAAACTAGGTAACATTTTCTATTCACACAATCAAATATCAGGATTTACAGCATCAACAGGTGTGAAATGCTGCTGAGTTGGATGTGAAGTTATGATTTTGGGCTCAGGGTCCAACACTTTTCTGAACTCATATTTCAATAGTTTTTCATTTTTAAGCCACTTAAACAAAATAGACACAAATAATTATTTATGATAGTAATTATTTTTGATAAACATATTTCTTCAGTGATCAGACTTTGAATTTGGTCAAAACGACATAAGAGACAGAAGCAACTTTCAGAAAAAAAATTATATCATATTTGCCTTTTTAATAGTTTCAACTCAGAAAAAACTTAAATGTAATCCCATCTTTTTCCAGACTGTAGGAATCTGTGATGCAAACTAAATGTTTCGTTTAGCGTAAAGTCTGGACATTCTGAACTCCTTACCAGAGAGATTTGATCATCCCGGTTCCTGGACACCAGCTGGATCTTTCTTTTTCTTTTCCCACCGCTTCCAGTTGAGTCTCTAGTTGTGACAGGAACTTTGGGGACTGGAGTTTGTTTTGCTACAAGATAATCAAAGCTGGAAAATTAAAAGAAGGTTCCTACACTTGTCTCATAGTGAAATTCAAGCACTTTTCAAGGTAGAATTTCAAAGTTTTTCAACACCACATTTTGGAGTTAAAAGCAATACAAAAAGAACTAAAGAAGCAAGTTTCAATTCACTATTATATAAAAACATACACTGCTGTATAACATCTTGTGATAGCATTTACAGTCTAAGCAGGGAGAGAGAGAGACAGAGAGAGAGAGAGAAGGAGAGAGAGAGGGGGAGAGAGAGACAGAGAGAGAGAGAGAGAGAGAGAGAGACAGAGAGAGAGAGAGAGAGAGAGAGAGAGAGGGGGAGAGAGAGACAGAGAGAGAGGGAGAGAGAGACGGAGAGAGAGAGACAGAGAGAGAGAGGAGAGAAAGACAGAAAGAGAGACAGAGAGAGAGAGACAGAGAGAGAGACAGAGAGAGAGAGAGAGAGACAGGGAGAGAGAGAGACTCTGTCTCTCTCTCTCTCTCTCTCTGTCTCAGGGAGACAGAGAGAGACAGGAAAGAAGGAAGGATGGATTTATGCATTTCAATTTTACAAGTTCTTGAGCATAAAGGAAGACTGAAGGTAGATCAGACTTACAAGTATCGGGTGTTTTCTCTGACATTGTGTGATCTGATCTCACAGAAGATGCTGAGCTGGGAGACTGGATGTCTTCCTCTCTGTTTATGAAACAACATGTTTAAGACTCAACATTTAGTTATCAGTGTGAATGACTGTTGGCAACCAGACCAGAGAGCAACAGACCTGGCTCTTTTAGAGGCTCCTTCTGGAGTCTGAGAGCGAGAGGATTCAAGGCTGGACAGAGGAGAGCTGGGAGCAGACGGCTTCTTCCACTGTAAGGAGAAAAGGGATGTGAAAACTGAAGAATGCTTTACTGTCAGGGTTTCCTCTACATGGAATGGATCATGGCGCACCGTCAGCAAAATAAAAGGCACCACACCTTCAAACTTAAATTTTGTTTGTAAATGTATATTATTTTTAAAGCACGTGAGAGATATACAAATATAGCATATGTTGCACACTTGTACTAACCATAATCAAAGTTTGAAATGAATTTAAATATTATGAAACATTACAATTTTGTTTATTTTGAAAACCCAAAACATCACAGGCTCCTGCCTGTCTGGCTGTGAAGCTGGCTACTGTGCACGGTTCTTCTCTTAGGAGTGAAGAAAAACTACAGACAGTCTGAAGCAGAAGGAGAGAAAAGGTGAAAGAAAGGTACCTGAAAGAATTTTTAGTTCAAGCCTGTGAAATCAACCCTAATGCGAAGCCATGTTGCATTTGAACAATAAAGTTGTTCAAATGCAACTAATACAGTTTAGGGATGCTCTGATTAGATGTTTTGCTGCTGATACTGATCACATGGATTAGCTGTTAATTTTTCATTTTAGCAGTAGCATGCTAATGCTATACTACTACGTGATCTGGAAAAATGGAACAATGAACTTCACACAATTTAGACAGAAAACATGCAAAAAAAACTTGCAGGCACAATGCAGCAAGTAGTCAGTCAAAACCTGCCATCATTAATACATAATAATACATACATAATACATCAATAATATTCAGTAATGTTTTCAACACCCTAAATTATTCATAAAGTCAAATAAATCTCACAACACTGCCTTTATCAAATAATGTCAAGTAAAAAAGGAATCATTCATTCCAAGTCAAATGCAGGTTGCATTAAAATAAACAACCCTAAGTTCCTCAATCAAAACTTCCTGAGAGCACAGCTAGCTGTCCTGGTTCTGATTGGTTGTTTCTGACCGGAGGTGGAATTCTGTAGAACACAGGGAGGAGATCCATTTTTTCACAGATTATCTCTCATGTCAGGACAGTGAAACTAGGCCTGTCACCATAACAAATTTTGCTTGTCGATTAATTGTCCCAGAAATTATTGTGATAAACAGTAATATTCTCATATTGAGACCATTGTTAACTAATAGCATAAAAATTGCATAACAATGCAAATACACCTACTGAGAGTACATAAAAATATTTTCCAAAGAAGAGTAAGGGATCCAAGGAGGACGCTGAGGTAACATTAAATGGGGATGCTCAATGTTCACCATAGAAATGACAGTGATCTGTACCAGAACATATGTAATATTTAAATATTTTTAACTTTCCTTGTGTCATATTAGTGATTGAAACAAATCTACACTCGCCCAAGAAAGCCCAACCCCACAGTTTAAAAAGAATTGTAGAGAAAACCCTTTATCTCTGCTACGATGACAGCGCTGTACCTGGCTGAGGCCAACTGAGGAGCTGTAGGAGCTTTGGATGGCGTTTCTCCTGGTGCCGGGGGTTCCTCTGGGAGCATGAGCCCCAGTACCGGAGCTGATGGAGGAGGTGCGGGACCTCTTCATGGTGGTCTCATCTATCGCCGAGGTCATGCCTCTTTTTAGGCTTCCTGGTCTGGGAGAAGAAAAAAAAACAGTGACACAAACACTTAGTCCCACATTAACAGAGGTTCCTGAAAAAACATGGAACTGCAAAAACCACAGTGAGGAAGGAAGATGCATGGGCAATGCTCAGATAAATGGATTGCTGAGTGATGAATGAACTGATGGATGGATGGATGGATGGAAGGTGAGACTTTTAAACAGTAGAATGGGGAATAAATAACGGTATTTTGCCATACTATATTTCCTTTTTCCATATTTATCAAAATCCAGAATACGTTTAAAGGTGACCTCAAAAACTTCCGTGAACAGGTTAGGATAGGTGTGTGGACTATGCAAATCATGTTCATTGCATTGTTTGCACAAAATCATTCTTAGATAATGAGATTTTAGTCTGTTCAGTTCAGCCTATTTTGAACTCCTTTCAGAATACGCTGTTCTAGGGCCTCTTGTCACTTTAAATCCAAATAAGCTGCTGCTGGCCACGCTGTCCAACTCAACGTTTACACATGCACTTGAACAGGCTGGAAATATGCAATTATACAATCCTACATCTTTGAAAAGCAGAAGTAGAGCCTCTTCCACAACCAACAAGAATGCAGCAAGTGGTTTCTGAATGACAACCCAAAAATAAAACACTTGTGTGTTCCAGCAGCCATTGTACAGCACATAGAGCAGCAAAACCAGCTGACCAAAAGTTCTGGAGTTTCACTTGGGTTGCAAGGTGATGGGCTGAGCTAGGCTGGGGTTGCTAGGCAATGACTCGGTGTGATTCAACAATTGGGAGAATTTTGTAGTTGCTTGTTTTTTTGGACACCAAAAAACATCAAGTTATTACCAAAAGATGCCTGGGTTTTTTTCTAGGTGCTTGGTCTGTTTTTAGAAGCAGTTGAAACTCAAATGGAAGTACAAAGACGTGCAAAATGTGAATTTTTCATGACAGGTCCCCTTTGAATCAAATTCCAGACTACGCAGAGTCTGTCCAACTTTGGAGATTCTTGACTGACTCACTTGGGGACCAGCTGGGATGGCGTTCCGTTGGGCAGCAGAGGCTCAAAAGCAGAGTGAGAACTTCCATCGCTGTCATTACGCCTGAGGAGGGGAATCAGAACTGATTAGAGAAAATGTAGGGTGTAGGGATGTGTAACGATGCTCTGTATTACTGCCAGTCGATTACATCAACAAGCATAACCGCGATTAGATGGTAGTCTACAGATCTCTATCACAGGTCAAATTTCTATTGTTTCTACTGTACACCATTTATACCGCGCATTCCTAGTAGTGTTAATTAATAATCAATTAATAAGAGTTCAGTAATATAACTCTATACATGATTAAACTGAAACAATTTTGTTTGCTGAAAATCTAAAAAGGTTTTCTTTTCTGTAACAATTCATTGTCCATGAGTAGATTCCAGGTCATACTGTGTGTATAAACAGTATTCAACCCTTTAGTGCTTTAACCAATCATGATCAATATAATTAGGCTTTTTTGACAAAACAAATTATTAAACAAACCTTGAAATATCAGAGAAAATTAATGAGAAAATGACAATTAAATAGAGCGATGCAACATAAAACTACTGAGTGCATAAATATGGTAGGGCTGATCTAGCAAATACTTTTTTGATGACCCAATTAATAATTGGATAGCAAAAGGTGCCTTATATGTAATTTTCTTTAAGAATTCGAACCAGGTAAAGCTGAAATTTGAGGGGTATTATATTTACAGAATTTTTTTCCATCTTAAATTCAAAAGTCAAAACAGTTTTGACTCAATTACTGTTCAGAAAATGCCATGTTTCAGAGTCTGTATATAGTTAATTATTCAATTACTAAATTAGTTTATGATTACTTCAATAATCAACTCATTATTTTAGCTGAGTCTATTCACATGGAGTGGAATGAAGACCTATCTACACAGACTTGAGGCGAGTGAATAGTTATGCAATAATTTATTTAATGTTATATGTTTTTATTTGTCATTATTTTATGGAACTTGGTTTTTACCTTGTAATTTTTTGTCAAAAAAGGAGATTTTGTTGGTCATGATTACTTTGTTAAAGGAATAAAAGGGTGAAATATACAAAGGGATGAATATTTTTACAGATTTGATTGCTCCTCTAACAAAACTACATTTCTCATCTTTTAGAAATAAGAATTAAATACTTTCTAAATCTAACGGTCTTTAAAGAAAAATGGATCCTCTGTCAACTTGATCCAGTCATATTTACCTTCTTTTGCTCCTCTGCTCTGTTGTGAAGCTCCTGTCCTCGTCCTCCACTTCCCTCTTGCGGCTCTCCTTCAACACCCTCAGGACGCTCTCTCTGGAGCAGGGGTCTGCAGAGGCCCGGGTGAGCCCGGCACAGCTTTGATGGTTCACACTAGAATCCAGACCAGACATGCAACTAAACTTCAGAAGACTTGTTTGGAGTTTTCAGTTCAATAACCATAAGACAATTATGAAACAATATGAGACCTGGGGTTCCTGTGGTCTGGTCTTGCAATCTTCACGGTGACGGGGCTGAGGGCAGCTGGGGAGTTACGAGGACTGAGGATGTTCTTCTTTCTGAAGCCGTCCCATTTGACGGGAGGCAGAACTCCCACTGAGGACACACCCAGCTGCTGCAGGGGGTAGTGACGTAGAGGGGTAACGGTGAACCTCCCCGGGGCACCCAGCGTCTCACTGCAAGGAACATAGTGAGGTAAATATCACTTCCATCAAGTAGAAATATACAGCAAAAGTTTCTCTTCGATAACAACAAGTGTGACCAGAATGATAATAAGGCTCCGAGAAGTTTCTGGAAAGGAAAATATTGTCCAAAAAAGCCCGTCAGCTGTTCATTTAGGCTGCCATAGACAACACGATTATATGAATAATTGACATAATTTACAACAGTACAGTAAATAATTTCTTTATGTCATGTCATTTTCTTTTTGCTCTCATAAATTGGAGACAGCTGCTACTCACTTTAACTTTATCTTGTAGAAAATATAAAAATGTTTTGTCATGCAAAAAAATAACATGAAAGACAAACTTAATGAGCTATGGTGTCTTGTAAAGGACATGAAGAGAAAAACGCCACAAAATCTCTGAATGATTCATCTCAAATAATATATTCTATACAGACTACCTATGTCAAACTATTTCCTATCAAATTGCTGGAATAACCTGGTCATTCAGTATCTTAAGCAGCATGACTTCATAATGCTGCTGAACATTGACATGACCAACTGCAGCAACCTCAGATCATAGCGATGTCTCTACAGGCATCACTTCATCAGATCACATGACCTTCTTAAATCACTCCAGATCAGGATTCACCAACCTTTTTGCAACTCAGAGCTACTTTATGAGTACTGAGTAATACGAAGGGCTAACAGTTTGATATACACAGTTTACTTTTAATTATATCACTTAATTATTGATTTATCTATTTTTGGAACAGCTTGGGAGCAACATTTGAAGAAATGAGAGGCTGCTTGTGACTAACTTCTCAACAAAAACAAAAAAGGAGGGTTTGGAAGTTCAAAAAAAATATTCTTAGAAAAAATGTTTTGTGTTTTCTCGTTTCTACTTTTGTGGCTTACTATGCAACTCATTAGAATGGTAAAAGGCTCAAATCCATCAAGCTTGAGTAGTTTCATGAGAAAGTAAATAAAAACGTTGTATTTTTGCCTAGCTTAGTTAGTAACAAAAGTTCACAATTTGATTGATATTTCAAAAAGGCCACGTTTTAAAAGCTTTTATTAATACCTTTCTGCACGTGCGAGCCTTATCTATGTGCTATAATCCAATGTAAGTGAAAGTGAGCAAATTTAAACCCGCCAATAAACTTTCATCTCGAGGATGAATGAGTTAGAAATGCTAAAGGAGGAGGTAGACACGTCTCTATATTCTTGTTTAATTACCCAGTGAATGAAAGTCTCCTGTTCGGGGTATAGACAGCATGGTTGGGTCTGGCCAGCCTTTCCCGCAGCTGGTCTCGGGGGTTTCTCCCGGCTCTTGGCCTCCCAGAGTCGGCGGTTGGACTTTCGGGTTTCCCGATATAACTCCCCATGAGAAAATCCCGGGGGCTGAAAAGAAATGAGTCGCTTGACAAGGCTTCCCTTCGATAAATCCCGGTTTCACTAGGTCTTTGTCTTAAGTGTCCCTCTGTTTCTCTGTGCTCAGCTTTGTAGCTGCTGATGCTCCTCTTCGGTTTTCCCCGCGTAGCCAACGACACGCCGGTCGTCTTCAATCCCGGCAACCAGCCCCGGAACACGGCTGGGATGTGTAGCCCACCCCGAGGATTCGGGCCTAACCTGGCGGGAAGATGTTCTCCACTGCGATAGTAAAAGGCAAAACAGCAGACTGATAGAATTAAAGTTCCGTAAAAAAAGATAGGTATATAATAAAACACTAGCAAAACTAGGCATAAAACAGAGAAAAGCGCTAAATGTTTCTCTCTAGGTGACATGGCGGTAGCGCGCCGCCTGACGACTCTCATATCTCTTCATGCTGCTTTGGGAAGTTTCGGTGCGCCAGCGCCCTCTACCGAGCAAAGCCAGGAATCATAGTCATGAATAAAAACACTAATTTAAACCCTTTTTGAAGAATGTCTTGTTTACAACTGTTAAATAGCTTAGTTCATTTATAATATATATATATATATATATATATATATATATATATATATATATATATATATATATATATATATATATATATATATATATAGCTTAGTTCATTTATAATATATATATATATATATATATATATATATCTTATTTAATTCTGTTATCTATTTTAATATTAGTTAAGTGAGGCTCTAAGTGTGTTTATGCCCAAATACTTCAATTTTAATTTTATGAACCCACAGGCCCCATCTCCAAAATTTAACTGTCACAAATGCAAATGCAAATGTAAAATTTGTAAAATGTAATCTGAGCCTTGCAGCTCAAAATGATGCAACATTTGCTTCACTGTGGATGACCATCATCTTCAGTCAGCATAAACCAACAAAACATGTTCAACTCTGGGACTCAACCCATCTCCTTCCTAGAAAGTTAGATGGACATTACCATACCTGCATATAATTCTGCGAACCAATGAACATGCCTATGAAAGTGTACCTTAGGGTTGAAGCAGATGTGTGAAAGTCCCTAATTGTCATCCTGATGTCACATCACAAAGTAGTATTTGTAGTGCTGCCTTACAATGGAAAATATGAAATAGATTTGGAGTATAGATGCATGACAAAATAATCAATCCCAGCATTCCTCTTCAACACAAACTCATGAGTTTCAAGCATTCGATTACATCCAAATGTTGTCTGACCACATTATTAAGGAAAGTCGGCAGGAGAAAACATTTTCTTTCAAGGTTCAAAACTGGGTTGTTTCTCATTTATGAGGAAAACAGAGAGAACAAGGTCAAGCTGAAAAGAAGCAAAGTATTTTGGTTTATTTAAAGGAATAATAAATACATTACAGAAGAGTTCAGTTTCATGTCATTTGCAATTTACCACTTCATGGATGTTAAACTTTAAACAAAGTTTTGTAAAATGATATATACAGAAAATAACAGAACTTGAAAAGAAAACAAAGCTGAGCTTTAATTAACTGGAAATTTCATCATGTGAACATATGAAAGCTACCAAACAAAAACCAAAGCTTTACAACTGAGGCAGTGAAATGTACAGATGTTTTGTGCAGGCATAACATCCTGCAGCAGCATCTCCTGTCTTAAGCAATCTGTTAATCTTTCATGTAGGTGAAGGTTTTACATGAAGCAATGAGTAAAGGCAAGGTCAGATTTTCCACTCAAGAAAAAGGTGCAACACAGTCTTCCTGGTGCTTCTGTTGTTTGTCCAATAGTCTATTTGATCTTGGTTAAAGCAACAGCTCTCCTCTCAGTGTTCTGAAACAGAGCTCGGACCAGACTCTTCACCTCCGAACTGGAGAACTCTACTGCCAGTGGACCCTTACCATCAGTCCATCTGTGGAGAAGAATCCCGGAAAGAAGAAAGTCAAAATTGGAGGAGAAAAAGGGTTTTTGTCAGTTTACTTTCCATAAGGGACACCACTGGAAAGATTGTAATGATAAGCAATAAACCAATTAATCACATGATAAATTAAAATGAGCTTGAGTAACAATCGTTAGAAAGATTCTCGTCTTCAATATCATTGAAAAGCCGCTATTTTGAAAAATGTTCCAAACATTTGACACTCAGTAGGAAGCAGATAGTTTACACTATCTGTCACTTTTGCCAGTTTCCCCTGTCTAAGCTGAATGATTAACATTTTTTTTTAAACTAATTTTGGTCACAGAGATTTTATAATCCATTTTAATTATTGTGTTGTTTTGTTTATTTTGAATATTTCAAATGTTTGCCAGTTCCAGAGTTAGATGGTCTCTAAAAATTAAGGTTTTTGATCTCCGACAGGATGTTCTTGCATTACTATGCCTTTATTATTGTATTAGTTAAAAATGGTCTCAAATGACAATATCATTTATCACAATAATTTCATGGATCATTTATTGTCCAGCTATATGCGCCATTGTGACAGGCCTAAACGTTGGGTCAATAAATTTCATTTTTACACAATTTATACAGCCTTATAATGACTTTAAACCCAACTAACTAGAAAAAAAGTTTTTAATGTTTGAACTCACTTACTACATAAATTCTTTAAATATATTAACATTATCAATACCTGTTAAAAAAACGATCAAAGCCTCAGCTTGTGCTTTCAGAATTAATTCTCTTTGTACCGTCACGACTTTAGCGCTTCTAACCTGTCAACGATCTCTTGCAGGTTGGCTCGCAGCACGATGACGAGCTCCTTGAAAGCGCTCCACTTCTTCACGTAGAGCGGCACCTCCTCCTGATACTTCTTATTTTTGTTCTCCTCAGCCAGGGGAATGAACACCAGCGGGCCTTCCTCAATGATGGTCTGGCACAGGGTATGGAGGTGCTCTCCGTCCTCAGAGGAAATGTCCTGCACATGAAACCCCAATTAGTTCGATATACTAGATGGCAGACAGTTGAAAGGATGAATACAACTTTTAGACAATTGGATAGAACATTAAGGCTGGAGAAAAAGTCCTTTCTCTTACTTATCTACACCTGGAAATCAAATTCCAATAGTTTTCCTAATTGTATTCGAACATTAAATGTACTCAATATGTGGGTAAGTTTGTCATAAAAATCTTATGAAAGTATGTATCTTTGAGTTTTTCTTTCATACATTTAATAAAAGAAATAGACTTGGGTGTCAATTTTCTAAATGAGGTTACACTAAAAATGTAATAAAAACATATTGCAATAAAGACTTGAGCAGAAGGCTATTATAATATGGAAAACAGTACATTTTTTACTTAAAGGTTTCTTCTTTTTCGTGTTTTAAAGTAAATTACATAGCAAAATGTAATAAACCAATATTAGGAAGGAAATTGCAAGCATTTTTATAAGCTATTTATTTAACTCCGTTTATTTTATATAATTTATGAAAAGGAATCTTGACTCCTTAAAATTCAACAAATCCTTTTGTTCTGAAGCTGACCATCGATCAATCAAAATGTATTTGTATAGCACATTTCAGCAGCAAGGCATTTCAAAGTGCTTTACATCATAAACAAAAACACAAAGTCATGCAACAATCAAAAACATTCCATTAAGTCAAATGCCTCATAAAATTCGTAATTTCAAATACAACTCTAAACAGGTGGGTTTTTAGTCAAGATTTAAAGGCACTCAGTGTTTCATCTGTTTTACAGTTTTCTGGAAGTTTGTTCCAGATTTGTGGTGCATAGAAGCTGGATGCTGCTTCTCCTCATTTGGTTCTGGGGATGCAGAGCAGAACCAGAACCAGAACCTGAGGAGTCTAGAAGGTTGATACAAAAGCAGCAGGTCTTTAATGTATTATTCAGTGATTTATAAACTAACAACAGTATTTTAAAGTCTATTCTCTGAGCTACAGGGAGCCAGTGTAGGGACTTTAAAACTGGTGTTATGTGCTCTAACTTCCTGGTTTTAGTGAGAATGCAAGCAGCAGCGTTCTGGATCAGCTGCAGCTGGAGGATTGATTTATTAGTCAGACCTGTAAAGACACTGTTGCAGTAACGAATGCGGCTGAAGATAAACGCATGGATGAGTTTCTCTAGATCTCGCTGAGACGTTAGTCCTCTAATCTTAGGAATATTTGGTTCACCGTGATTTAAGAACAACATACAGTAATTTAAATGAACTTTTAACCCAACTGCAAAAAAAAAAAAAAAACAAACCTCAAGCATCATGACTTTAGCAATAATTTCTGTGATGGCTGTGTTGAGCAGGTTGCCCATGGCTTTACAATAGATGCTGACAGGAAGCACGTCCTGCCACACAGTTCCCAGCTGCTTCATCTGATGAATCACCTGCACACACACAAATACATCAGCAATTACTGAGAAACCATGTACAGTACAGACCAAAAGTTGGGACACACCTTTTCATTCAAAGAGTTTTCTTCATTTTCATGACTATGAAAATTGTAGATTCACACTGAAGGCATCAAAACTATAAATTAACACATGTGGAATTATATACTCAACAAAAATGTGTGAACCAACTGAAAATACGCCTTATATTCTAGGTTCTTCAAAGTAGCCACCTTTTGCTTTGATTACTGCTTCGCACACTCTCTGCATTCTCTTGATCAGCTTGAAGAGGTCGTCACCTGAAATGGTCCTCCAACAGTCTTGAAGGAGTTCCCAGAGATGCTCAGCACTTGTTGGCCCTTCTGCCTTCACTCTGCGGTCCAGCTCACCCCAAACCATCTCGATTGGGTTCAGGTCCGGTGACTGTGGAGGCCAGGTCATCTGGCGCAGCACCCCATCACTCTCCTTCTTGGTCAAATAGCCCTTACACAGCCTGGAGGTGTGTTTGGGGTCTTTGTCCTGTTGAAAAATAAATGATGGTCCAACTAAACGCAAACCGGATGGAATAGCATGCCGCTGCAAGATGCTGTGGTAGCCAAGCTGGTTCAGTGTGCCTTCAATTTTGAATAAATTCCCAACAGTGTCACCAGCAAAGCATCCCCACACCATCACACCTCCTCCTCCATGCTTTATGGTGGGAACCAGGCATGTAGAGTCCATCCGTTCACCTTTTCTGTGTCGCACAAAGACACGGTGGTTGGAACCAAAGATCACAACTTTGGACTCATCAGACCAAAGCACAGATTTCCACTGGTCTAATGTCCATTTCTTGTGTTCTTTAGCCCAAACAAGTCTCTTCTGCTTGTTGCCTGTCTTTAGCAGTGGTTTCCTAGCAGCTATTCTACCATGAAGGCCTGATTCACACAGTCTCTTCTTAACAGTTGTTGCAGAGATGTGTCCGCTGCTAGAACTCTGTGTGGCATTGACCTGGTCTCTAATCTGAGCTGCTGTTAACCTGCGATTTCTGAGGCTGGTGACTCAGATGAATGTGTCCTCCCCAGCAGAGGTGACTCCTGGTCTTCCTTTCCTGGGGCGGTCCTCATGTGAGCCAGTTTTGTAGCGCTTGATGGTTTTTGCGACTGCACTTGGGGATACTTTCAAAGTTTTCCCAATTTTTCGGACTGACTGACCTTCATTTCTTAAAGTAATGATGGCCACTCGTTTTTCTTTACTTAGCTGCTTTTGTCTTGCCATAATACAAATTCTAACACTATTCAGTAGGACCATCAGATGTTTGTCCACCTGACTTCTGCACAACAGAACTGATGGTCCCAATAACATTTATAAGGCAATAAATCCCACTTCTTAACCTGACAGGGCACAGCTGAGAAGTGAAAACCATTTCAGGTGACGACCTCTTGAAACTCATCAAGAGAATGCAGAGTGTGCAAAGCAGTATCACAGCAAAAGGTTGCTACTTTGAAGAAACTAGAATATAAGGCGTATTTTCAGTTGTTTTACACATTTTTGTTTAGTACATATTTCCACATGTGTTAATTTATAGTTTTGATGCCTTCAGTGTGAATCTACAATGTCAATAATCATGAAAATAAAGGGAACTCATTGAATGAGGAGGTGTGTCCAAACTTTTGGTCTGTACTGTATGAATGAAAAAAATATATAAAGTTGCTAATAAAGTTGCATTTTTCACTTATCAGAGACACAGTTATTGTGTACAAGAGCTTAAGTTTTTTCTTAAAATATATAGACGGACACTGACAGTAAGCCAAGACAATGTCTTATTTGCATGGTCACATCCCCACATAAATCTACTGCAAAATGAAACAATAAAACCTTACTAGACCCTCTGAAACGTTCCAGGTCTCCCTCTCTCACCTGTCTTACTGCTTTGCTGGTTGCAGTGTAGTTGTCCTCATCGTCCAGGTTGCTGAAGTTGTGAGCCGTGGCGAGTCTCTCAAGGAGTTCAGCTCTCTGGACATTCAGCTGGGCCAAAAAGCACTGAGCACCTAAGAAACAGAGGACAGCCTGAAGCTTGTGCAGATCTAAATGTATGTGGCCCCATAAATATACAAATAAACTTTCAGGAAATTTTTAATGTCAAGATTTGTTTCTTGTTTTCTAGAAAGTTAGAAAACTGCCCATCTTCTGATAAGACGTTTGTGTTCAACAGTTTAAATTTTTTGGTTCGATTTGATTCGAGATCTCATCTCCATCAATCACTCTGCTCATTTCATGAACATATTGCATGTTTAGTTGATTTTAGTGAAAAAAAAATCTATGTATTTACAGTTGCATTTTTACCTCAGATTGTTGTAGCCCTCTGCTTGACAAGCATTAAACACCAATTCATTATAGACATTTTAAGACCACTATGAATTAAATGTAAGAATAGGGATGCTCCGATCAGGATTTTTGCTGCCGATTCCGATACTGATCATCCATGAGGCCGATCTTTGCCGATCACCAGGAATGGCTGACAATTTTTCACTTTAGGTATAAATGATACTATATTGTCTGGCAAAATGGAAAAATTATCTGGCAATAAATTCACCTAATTTAGACATAATAGACATATTTTAATAAATATTTAAAATCTTTTTCAATTTACATGCTGCAGCTTTAAGCAGATGTTCGGTGTGAGAGTTCAGTCTGGTAGAGGTTGAGCGGCTGTGAAATATTACTACCAGTAACGCGTAGCGGCGGTTCAAGAGCGAGAGCAGAACCAGCATCTTACACCGCCAGCTTGAAGACTTGAATTATTTTTCTGGTTATTTGTTTAGACATAATAGACCATCATGCTCTGTTATGACCATCATGCTCTTCCAGGTGGGTGTTGGTAGCTGTGCGCAGCTTTACCTCTTTTTTCACAGAAATTGACCAATAATGATCATGGCCAATTGACCGGCACACCTCTAATGTCTATATTTTTCTTAACTGCTGGCTCACCCAGTTTCCTGAATCCAGGCACCATGTCAACAAAAGTCGCGACACCCTCGCTGAGGGGCTGTGGCAGGTGGGCTCTAAAATGGTGCCCCAGTGTGAGCAGGTGGTGCGCTAAGTACATGCAGTTGTTGTGCTGGACAGCAGCAAGGTGGGGAAATTTGAGTAGGTTCTCCCTAAAAAGATTAAAATTACAAACATTCATCTCTCCAGATACAGTATGTGGTTTATGCGACCTGGGATAGAAGCATTCTTACTTGTGGTACGTCGGCACAACATCATAGAAAAGCTGAAAAATGTTTCTCACAGTGAAGAAGAGCTGCAAGGCGCTGAAAAACAGAGAGACATATTAGCTGGGTTTTTCTCCCAGGGGGAGGCCAGCTGCATTTAAACAGTAAAAGTCTCTGAAACTTACCACTGAGTGGAGCTTCCTACAGCTTCACACAGCGTGTTGACCGCCAGCTCCATCAGCTGTTGCACAGACTCGCTGATGCGACAGGCTGGCAGGCGTAGACTGCAGGCAGACAACTGCTTGGAGTTCTCAATCGACACCTCTTCCTTCACCACCTCCTGCTTCACTTTCACCTCTGAACCGGGAGGAGGCAGTTTGGGCAGCCGCAGTTTCGACTCAGGGCTGATCTAATGGAGGAGAAAAGAATCAAAGCTACTGAGAGAAACAGACTGCAGGAACTTGACAGGGGGACACAATGCTGCTGAAAGATTCCTACATATTTTTAAATCAAGATTCAATTCTAGTCCAGGCACAACTGTGCCACATTGCTCAATTCACTTTTAATGTTTTCGTAACATTTTTCCCTCTTGTTATTGTCTTTTTAATCATCTGTACTTGTAAACATAGAACCATGCACAACAAATGGTACATAAAAAATAACTAGTCATTAAAAATAACTTAAGTATGAGAATTAGGGCTGCAACAAATGATTAATTTAGGAATTGATTATTCTGATTATTAATCAAATAAAATAATTGGCAGATTCTACAAAATTTCCATAAAACCTAAAATATTTTTATTTAATATTAGGACTATCTTAAAAGATGCAAATAAGCAATTCAATTTCATTTGAGCTACGAAAACATTTTTTTTTTTGCCTAATATGCAATACAACATTCCCTTAGTGATTGTTTTATATACTCTAACATTTTTCATTACAATAAAACATACAACACACACTGAACTTGGGGCACTGATTCTTAGTTAAGTAAAAAGACAGAAAAATTGTTTTTTAATATATATATATATATATATATATATATACACACACACACACACACACACACACATTAGATGATATTACACCTAGTTATGCCTCCTTGCTCTTGCATGTCAGCCATTTAGACCAACGTCTGTTGTAAGAATGTCCTTTCATACGTAAAAGATATGTCAGTTTTTCCATAGAGTGAATCTCCTCCATGACGTCCCTCCAGTGGTCCAGCTGGGGGGGGTGGGGGGTTTTTCTTTAGCCAAGATCATGTAATTGCTTTTTTGCTTGCAATTGATAGAACTTTAAAAAGGTACTCATCCTCTGTTTGAAACAATTCTCCAGATATCAGCCCCAACAGAAAAATTCTAGGATCTTTGGGGATGACATACCCCAAAATTATCCCAGTAGTTTGACAGACTCCATCCCAGTAAGCTGCCAACTTTGGGCAGGACCAAAACACATGAGAATGATTGGCGTTCTGATGTCCACATTGTCTCCAACATTGCTGTTCTTCCCCTCTATGTCTACTAGAAATTTGCAGTGCAATAAAGTATCTAATTAAGCACTTCCATCCAAATTCCCTCCATCTTTTAGAGCTGGTAGACGTCTGTTGTGCCACACACATAGAAAGCCAAGCATCCTCTGTAATTTTGACTCCCAATTCCCTTTCCCATATTCAAGGTGTTATTTCCATTATGTTTCTGCAACCCTTTATATATATGGAAACAGTTTTGCATGGGAGGTGTGTATAAGCATTTGCAAAAATGTTCACAATAGTATTACCTTCTGGAGGAACACCTTTTTTTATTTTTGTATTGTAAAAATGCCTGACCTGGAAATATTTAAATAAATCTCTATTCTCAAGGTTATAATCCCTTTTCAGTTGCTCAATTGTTTTAAAGGTGTTACCTTCTACAAACTGGCACAAAGCCACAAGCCCTCTATCTTTCCAATCTAAAAAAGAAGAATCTAATTCTCCTGGCCGGAAGTTTGAGTTACAGGAGGGTCACATCCAGTGGTGGAGAAAGTACTCAAAAAATTTACTTAAGTAAAAGTCAAAGTACCACATTAACATTTTACTTAAGTAAAAGTAAAAAAGTACTGGCTTTTAAAAATACTTAAGTATTAAAAGTAAAAGTACTTGCTGAATACATGACCTAATCGCTAATATCATTAAGTGAACTGATCATATTTAATTTGAATACATCATAAATGTGCCATTTTAATGAACAATGCCACACATTAAACATGTTCTTATTGTGTTTATTCTCTGTAAGAGTTTATACTTAGATATGTGATTCTATGAATCATAATTTCAGGGATGGAAACATCTTGTCTCCTGTCCTAACTTAGCATGAATTTCATTAGTGACATTTATTTATAAAGAAATGCAACAGAAAGGGGATGGAAAGAAGGTGGGTGAGGGAGGACATGCAACCAAGGAGCCACGTAGCAGAGTTGTAGTCAAGACCACCGAACCTGAGACCAAGACCAGCGCCCTGCGCTACATGACACAATAAAATTAAGTGCACCTATCAAAATTGGTTCTCAGATTGATCTGAAAGATCCACATTCCCATAAAAACATCTAGATGTTAAATACTTAGAGCTGAAATTTATTTAACCAGTATCAATTAAAACTCATTTCATTCTGTTTTGCTTTCATCGCTGTGCTACAATCCGCAGAGGTCTCCTGCTATCCCTAGAAAAATAACGCCCTGGATGGTTGCCCATATTGCCCATGTCAGAAACCACAACTGAAACATCGCAATTAACGGTAAATAACGTTCAACTATGAATACTGTCCACCTGCGCAACAAGCAGAAGGAGCACCGTGACTGTTCTCACCCTCCCTCCCACTGCATGTTTACCACCATGACAGGAGACGAAATCAATCAATGAGCATGCTCTGTGTTCATACGTTCAAACTTTTACTTATTCGGCGATTAAATAAACGTGTGTATGTGTTAGTTACTGCAGTGTACACAAGAACAAAGAACGGCTCCCAGTGAGGCTTCAGTCCTTAGGACTTAGTAAAGATCCGTCCAGAAGAATCGGATCGTTCCTGAATGGCATATTACTATATTGCACTTTGGTCACAGCGTTGTCCCATATAGGCGACACCTCAGTCAACACACAATAGCATGAGTGACAACCTTTTTTCATCGCAGATGCAACATGTGTCTCAGTACAGCTAGCTTTGCTAGCATCACGTCCACAGATCTTACCTTTATTTAAGCTTTCCTTCCAAGTGACGCTAAAAGTTGGAGAAGTCCCCACCGTCTGTGAAAGCGAAGCGCTGCTGATTTTACATGTCACCATATCTTATGGTTTATGCAGCGCTATTATATTACTGACGATTAGACGGATATCCACTACTGCGCATGTCTGGAGCTCCGCGTGCGAGTAAAGGTGGAGGCGATGGGTGACAACAGACAGTAAGTCACGTTATTGCTTGGACTTTACGGCGCCACCTTAAGACCCTGAACTTCACATTTTAACGGAAAAAAAGCTCAATGCGACATGGATGTAACGAGTAACGCAACGGTTTTGTAGAAATGTAGTGAAGTAGAAAGTACAGATACTTACTGTAAAATGTAGTGGAGTAAAAGTAGAAAGTACCCATTATTAAATCTACTTAAGTAAAGTACAGATACGCGAAAACTGTACTTAAGTACAGTAATGAAGTACTTGTACTTCGTTACTTCCCACCACTGGCCACATCAGAAGTCCAGTGACATCTGCCAATCTGTACCTATCAACCACTTCTTTCCAGATTAACAACGTATCTTCAACTATACCATTCCTATTTTTGTCTGTAACTATTTTACCTCCCAGACGTGTTTGAGGTTGGACCCCACCCTGGCAAAGTTCAATCTGTTTCCATCTAGTCTCCATTTCCAAGGAGCACCAGCAGACCATGAATCTCATCTGAGATGCATAATAGTATTCTCTCAAATTTGGAAGGGCCAGACCCCCCTGGTCCCTATTAATTTGGAGTGTTTTAAATTTTACTCTCGGTCTGGTCCAGGACCAAATAAATCTGGAGATCAATCTGTCCCAGGCATGACACTGTGCGCTAGGGGTTGAACGACTACATATTTTTTAAGGTCGACTACATCATGATAATAGTCGAGTCGATGTCGACTAGTCGCGGTGACATCATAGTGACGTAAGCGCAAAAACCCTTCACAACTACTTTATCAGCTATTTTCACAGCAAATATGGACCCCCCCCCCCACACACACACACACACACTCCCCTTCTCCTGCTTTTACTAAGTCTATTATGCAGAATTAAAAGAGCAATAAACAGGTCATTCTTCGTGATCAGGGAGAAAAGTTCGTTGTACAAAGTCGGGTCTGACTTTTTTTGTTGTTTTTTTCCAAACACCGGCTGATGCTGATGATCTCTGGATAGTTACTCGTATAGGAGTCAAATGATCACACTGACCACAATGGTGCTTTTGGAACATCACGAACCAAACTTATTATGAACGGATCCCGTTTGGTTACAGTTGAATTTAACGAAACCTCCTGCTGCTCCTCCGCCCGATGCGCAGCAGGAGGCTCTGCTGACTCAGCAGCGGCTCTCTGAACCGACATGCAGACGGCGGCCGAGATCGCCTCTGTCAGATCCTCAGGATGGAGCTTGGACTTAGTTTCCAGATGTAGTCAAACCATATCTTTATAAGAGCTTAAAGCTGCCAGGTTAAAAACTTCAATACGCAGGGTGACGCTGATCAGTTGGATGGATAAAAAAGCCTGACATCATGACGCGTTGTAACAGATTACTCCGGTAGTCTTTTTTATTTATTTATTTTTTTAAGGATTTTTTTCGGCACTAGTTTATTTGACAACAACCTGACTGTAAGGGGGCAGAGAGAGCGGAGAGAGGCCTGGGACCAGCGAATGGAGGACGGGAGTCGGACTCCTGATTACCGCCGGCTCTGTATGCGGGACGCCGCGCTAACCACTGCGCCGCGCACGGTAGCCTAAGCTGTAATTTACAGTTTGTAATTATTAAATTATTTACATTTTTATACAATTTGAGCTTTCTGACGAACTCACCTAGTCCACCTTCTTTCATTTTTTGGGAAAAATCTGTTTAGTCATGTAATTGCGACTAGTCGACTGGCCCAGAAAAAAGTCAGTACAGAGAAAAGAATCGACGAGTCGACTAGTCGACTAATTGGTGCAACCCCTACTGTGCGCTAGATATTCTAATAGGCAATGACATGAAAAGATATAAAAATCAAGGAAGTAGATTCATCCTCACTATTTCCATTCTAGCTGTGAAGTCCAACAATAACATTGCCCAGGCTGTCAAGTCTTTTTGTATGTTTTCAGTAAGATTATCAAAGTTCAAACTAAATAACTCATCCAAATCTCGAGAAATTAATACTCCTAGGTATTTTAGCTTTTTGGCATCCCATCTAAGTCCATATGTCTTTCTTATAAATTTACTAGGTGAGTAGTTAATTGTCAGAGCCTGTGTTTTTGTGATGTTTAGACTGTAGCCCGACAGTTGACCAAACTCAGTTAATGCTGACATAACTCTGGGGAGCGTTACATCTGGATTTTGGAGGCATGTGATTACATCATCTGCAAAGAGGGCAATCTTGTGTTCTATATTTGCAAAACTAACTCCCTTTATCCCATCATCCTCTCTAATGGCCTGTGCCAAGGGTTCAGACAACATCCCTGGCGGGTTCCTCTGTGTAGTTGGAAGCTGTTTGTTAGGTGCCCATTGATTTTCACCCTGGCCCGTGGTTCATCATAAAGTGACTGCAAGCACCTAATAAACTGGTTATTAAAGCCCAGACGCTCTAGTATAGCGGTTCTCAACGTGGGCGGTACTGCCCCCAAGGGGGCGTTCAGAGGACGTCAGGGGGTGCTGGTGGAATTTTTTACAAAAGGGGGGCGCTGGGATTCCTTTGGGGGGCGTTTGGTCGAAGGTAAACTTTACACCTGCACAACAATACCAGTTTAGACTTTGATCAACTTGGTAAAACTGTGTTGTGTAACATTAAATCATGCTCGGCTGCAATGATATAGATGGCAGCTCTTCTTCTATTCAGCGTTTGTGTTAGCTTCTGTTAGCTTTTTGGCGCAGCTCCGCTCCTGCTACTGTAGCTTCACCGCAGCAGTTCAGCGTTTCACCGGCTGATGATGTTATTCACTTTGTCAGGTAGTTTTGTACATATTTTTTGGCAGTTCTGTGATCATGTCAAAGCAGCAACTTGTATTAAAAATGTTTTACTTCCGTTTGAAAGAAAATCGCTCTTATAAACATGTAATTACTAAAATCACGATACACGATGACTTTGTATCCCCCTGAAAAATGAACCCATTTAAATAAAGAAATCCCTCCATGGGTGATACCACGATAGAGAGCGTTCATTTTATAGCGATAACACCGGAGCTGTAAGTGGTCCGGTATGAAACGGGGGTGATAGAACAACACAGCACTTTTAAATTTCAATAATCAGTGTTGTGGATAGGTGTACCACGGGATCACGTGGTGTTATTAGTGATTGTAGATCATCTGTTGCTCACTTGGTGACTTCAGTGAGTGGGTGATGGGGGAGTTCTACTTTTTGCTGACCGCTATGTTTTGTCTTTGAACACTGTTTAATTCTACGGATCCGTTTTTATGCTGCTTTTGAACACTGTTTGCCTTTGGATATTGACAATAAAATCGTTGCAACTGCAGCTTGGATTTACGTTTTGATCAGCTTGCACGTCAACAACCACTCCCCTACTCAGCCGCTCAGTGACTTTGTTTGATAGTCGCTAATAATCAGAATGCAGAAATCGTTGTAAAAGGTTTATGTCAGTCTGCCTTTTAGCCATCGATACGCTTCCCGACCGCCCTGCACCTTAGGGGGTTAAAAAAACAAAAAACGACGCGCAAAACTCTGAAACAGGAGAAGCGGGACATAAAACGGAGCGACGAACTAGATGTGAATTATGGCATAAAAACAGAGAATCTGACGGTGAACAGTGAAAAATCAACACATGATGTGAAACATGATGATTAGGCGGCGCAGCAGGTGATGAGTGAAGATTAATGATGGTCAATAAATGATAAAATAAATCTAACAACAGGAAAGAAACTAAAGTGGACATAGCAATAAACCAGGAGAGGATAACAATCAAAGGAAACTAAATGTAAATGAATGAAGAACAAAATGCAAGAATAAACTAAGAAACTAAAGTAAATACAGAGGAATAAACTGGTATGGCAAGACCTTTAGAGCAATAATTAATACAGAGGACTGTATGGCAAGAATAAACAGACACTATTTCCAGATAAAAGGTAAAATAATAATGTTGAAGTGCCATGGATTTGTTGAGACCACATCTAGTACTGAGAATAAATATCTTACAGGCCATAACAGTAAAGAACTGATCACTAGAGGTGTGCCGATCGATCAGTCACCGATCATAATCGGGCCGATTTTCGTGAAAAAGTGCATGATCGGTGATCGGCGATCATTGGCTCTTGTTGCCGATACCGATCATCTCATTTCCAGCCTGCCTGTGCAGCTGGTCTCCTCTTTCCTTCACTCTGCGCAAACGCACAGCAACAGCGATGTGGAACTATAACGCACTGAGTCAATGGGGAAGTTTGCGTGTTGCAGCGGAAAATTGAAGCAGTCAAAATGCATCAACACAACGAAGCTAATATGACATAAAAACAATGCCATACTTGACGGAGTTTGGCTACATCGAGGCTCACTGCAGTAAAAAAGACATACGGAGGATCAGATAGCAGGTAAAGCAGCGCACAGCTACAAACACTCACCCGGATTAGCATGACGGTCAGAAAGCTAAACAAATAACCTGGAAAATTATTTAAATCTTCGAGCTGCGATGTAAGACGCTGGTTCTGCTCTCCTGTTGAACCACTGCTACGCTACAGGTAGTAATATTTCACAGACGGAGCTTCGCTTCTGCTCCACTGGTAGTGACTCTCACACTGAACCTCTGTTTAAAGCTGCAGCATCTAACTTAAAAAATACATTTTACCTACATATTAAAACTTTAGCTGTCCTAACATGAGACAGATAATCTCTAAAAAAATAATCGATCTCCTCCCTGTTCTGCATAATTACTCCGCTCAATCAGAAACAGCCAATCAGAACTAGCAGTAATCAGCTAGCCGCCATGCTAACAGGAAGTTTTCATTCAGTAAATCTGGATTGTTTATTGTAATGGAACCTGTTTTTGCCTTTGAATGTTAAGTTTTATACTTGAACTTTTTTTTGGCAATGTTGAGAGGTTTTACTTTGGCTTTGTATTATTTAACCTCTTCAGAGCCTTCATATGTTTTCAGTCTGTTAAAGATAGTATTATCAATAGCAGTACAATTTGCACAAAGCCTGTTTTGTTTAGTTTTCTTCTTGAAAAAAGTTATTAAAAACAAGTTTTTGTCTAAATTAAGGTGAATTTATGGTTCCTTTTTCCACATAATGTAACCGGTAGTGTTTATGATTTAAAAAAAAAATAATAATTATGTGATCGGTATCGGTGATCGGCCCTCATGGGTGATTGGTATCGGTATCCGGAGGAAAAAACCTGATCGGCACATCTCTACTGATCACTTATTTATGGTTTTAATTAGATTTGATTTATTTATTTCTTCAGTATTATTTTTCATGTCAGTGTTAATGTCATGAGGCTGATGACTCCATGACACTTTCAATTTGACTCATTAGGATTTGATTAAGAACCAGATTTGTTCTTTGTCATTTCTGTCCAGTAAAACTATTAATCTATAATCAATAGACAGGTCTATATAAAGATATAATCCATGTTCCTGTCTCATATTTGTACGGCATTAAAGGATCTGGAACTTTTGTTTTTCCACTGAAAGCTCTGGTTTGCACACTAAATGCCATGTGGGTGAAATTTTATGGATGATACTCTGATGTCCCATTCTCCTGAAGGCAGCACAGAGCTGCACCACCAGAAACCAACAGAAACACTGAAGAGAAGAAGAGCTATGATTAATGAAGTTACAGTTCTATCCATGTTTTAATGCTGCAGAGCTCAGTCGGTTTGCAAATAGTTCAAAGTTTAAACTGGCATGTTGAACATCTTATCTGGTCATTTTGTGGAATATTTAACAAAAAGAAAATGGCACAAAATAAGAATAATTTTTCCATTGATTGGCTGCTGTTGGCCTACCCATTTTAACTTGAATGTTCATTGCATTTTTCATAGACACCTGTGAAAATAATTTCTATTCAAATGGCTTTTTTGTTCTCTGGGAAATTATTTTTGATGATAAATACAGAAACGAGCATAAAAATCAAAACATCTACAATAGTGATAGTAATATTAATAATAAAATAATGGTCAGCGCAAAGTAGCCTACAAATTGTTTGGGGGGGGGGGCGGTGAGGGACCTGGATAAGGGCTAGGGGGCGCTGGCCTGAGAAAGGTTGAGAAACACTGGTCTAGTACCTTATATAGAAAAGTCCAGTTGACTCCATCAAAGGCTTTTTCTGCATCTAAACTAATTAATGCGGCGCTGAGGCCCTGCTTTGTAGCTTGGTCTAATATATGCAGTGTTCGTCTTATGCTGTCATGGGTTTGTCGGCCTTTGATGAATCCCGTCTGGTCTTCATGTATTAGGTCTAACAAATAATACTCCATTCTCTGAGAAATTATTGATGTAAAAATTTTATAGTCGACATTCAGAATTGAGATTGGGCGATATGATTCGCAGCATTCAACATTTTTCCCTTCTTTAGGGAGGACAGATATTACAGCCTCTCTCCAAGATGGTGGGATCTCAGCTCTGCTCAATGTCCAGTTCAAAGATTCAAGCAGGACAGGCGATAGCTCCTTCCTGAAAGTCTTGTACCATTTAGTCCATGGGCCAGACCATTTTTTTGTCCATTTCAGGGTGGCAAAGTCTATCAATATTTTTTGAAAAGATACATGTGTCTAGTGAATATTTTGGTATGATAGCCCTTCCAAAATGGTAGCTGAGTCATAGTTATCATCTCATGAAGTAAACAACCCCTTTGGAAAAATTCTGTATTTTGGGACTGCTGTATCTCTGGTTTAGGGTCATGGTATGGGCATTTGTCAAAGGTCTGTAATGTAATATTTGGTATCATCTTAAAGGGGACACTCTTGGCTTTCATTTAAGCCATGTTTTGAGTTTCTCTGACCAACACAGAGGTCATTAGAGGTCGTTAAACCAAAATTATTACACATTTTTCCACATCTTTTGACCAAACTAGATACACTTCTTTCATCCCAGCGGTATCCAGGGACATCAGGGACACAAGAGTTAATGACTAAAATACTCAACAGACTCTAAGGAATCAGAAAATGTATGATATGCCTACACTGTCTGTCTATGGGAGGCGATTATGAGCTGTAATTTGAAGGTACAGACTTGGGCTATAACCTTAACTGGTGTATATGTTGGGGGTTTAGTGGGGGTTTGTTTAGCATGTCACTCTTGTCTAGTTTGTTAGTTATAAAAAAGTTAATCAGTAATAGTAGAAATGTACACTTACATAGACTTTAGGATCCTGTATTGGCCTATTTATCAGATTTTGTGAGTTTTTCCATCCTGGGCTACACAATAGTAGCCCAGGATGGCCAAATAGAGACATGGCAGAATGAGAGAGGATACCACCCTCATTAAATGACTAATTCTGAGGTAAAATAAAAAAAAAAATGATTATTTTCAGATGCTTAGGCTACTATTGACAGCATAATTCAGATTATTATATTACATTTCTGCCAACAGATGATAACCTTAGGCCAGTGGTTCTTAACCTTTTTTGAGGTACCAAACCATCAGATTCATATGCGCATTCACCGAACCCTTCTTTTGTGACAAATAAAATGATTTTTTCCAAATTCACTCCAAGATCACCAAGTCGTCTTGAAAGGTAGAGTCTCTGACAACAGTTCTTCAAAATATAGTCATGTGCCACAGTTTCAACAGGTTGGCCATCGAGAGAAACTGGAACCACTTTAGGCTCTCGTTTAGATCATTTAATTAGCTCTACATTCTTAAGAGAATGAAAAATTAATAATCATTAAAGACTTTGCGGTATTCTGATTTAGTAATGTAATTATATTAGTTGTGTTACCACCCCCACACCACTAGAGGCAGTACCAACCCCAAAAAGATGTACTAAGGAGCAGATTTAGAAGTACACCAAAAGCTACAGAAAGCTTCAGGTGACCAGCAGCATTGAACAGCCTTTGTTTGTCTGCTATTCATTTACTACCACATTTCTTTTAACCCAGCTGTACCTGAGATGAAGTTAACAACTGCAATACTCAACAGACTAAGGCAGTGGTCTCAAACTGCATTCCTCAAGGGCCAGAGTCCTGCAACTTTTAGATGTGTCCCTTGTTATACACACCTAAATTCATTGGCTGAACTACCTTACCAGCATGCAGTCTTATATTTCAAAGCAGTCTTGGTGCAACATTAGAGCTTGCACATTTCTGAGCTCTTCAGCCTGTTTGCACATCAGGTAGCTTGCATGCTACCCAACTGTTCCTGATGCTGGGGGTCCTCACATACATAGCAAGATAGTAGGCTATTAGACTATTAGATGTGAGGACATAAACCTGTACCAGCTAGATGGCTATATAGATAGGCAGACCATAGTCAGACAGAAAGACAAAGAACTTTATTGTCATCATATGCTGACATTAAAATGTATTGCCTTGAGTAATAGAATTGCCAATAAAAAAGTGAAAAATTGCTCAAAGTATAAAAGTTTATAGTCAAATAAAAATAAATATTTAAAAGGAAAAATATGTAAATGTATAACTTTAAGTCAATGAATTTGTATGTCCAGTCAGTTCAGTTTTTAATATATAAAAACTCCCTTAGGATCTTCAGCAAGACTGTCTCCTGCTCTCTACATAAAGCTGCAGTATGTAATGTTTATTAAAAATATATATATTTTTTACTTAACTGAAATGATCACTATGTCCTGAGAATATAAGATGGATAATCTGTGTAAAGAATTAGCTCCTCTGCCTTCTCCCTCTGGACCTGCTGTCATCTGAACAAATATTCTGCTCTGTCAGACACAAACAATCAGAGCGGGAAGAGTGTCTTGGTGCTGTCAGTCATCCTCATATAGGTGCTGCTCTACCCTGGTTTTCCTGGAACATTAAGTTGGTTCTCCACCATTAGCATATTTAGAAACATAAACATGAGGTTGATTGACAGTGCTAAGACCCTCCTCCTGACTGGGTGTTTTTGACTGGTTGTTCTTTTAGCGCTGTCAATCAATCTAATGCTCATGCTTCTAAATATGCAAATGGTGGAGAAGCAACTTAATGTCCCAGGAAAACTGGAGTAGAGCGGTGCCTTTGTCTGCTGCTGTACATTGCAAGATAGTACAGTGCTGTATAGTGTAGGTACTGCTGTACCTACACTGTACAGCAGTAAGTCAGTGACAGAATCTGGTCATCAGCTTCTTGGACAGACGACACTGCCCGAGGGTTCTCAGAAAAAATGAAGCTCTGCTGGGATTTTTTTTAAAGAGGTATTTGGTTTTAAAGGTCCAGTTGAAATCCTTTGAGATGTAGACTCCCAGAAATTTGAAACTACTGACCCTTTCTACTTTCTCACCATCTATGCTCAGCCCTGGATTGTCCTCTTTGTCCTGAAGTTGAGGATTATTTCCTTTGTCAAGGTAAGGGAATTCTCCCTTCACCATGGGTTTACCATGTTATTAGCCTTTGAACCTCTTCTGTATGTCATCCGCATTTTTGAACAAGACAATATTATTCTGGGTGGCTTTGCAGTCATGGGTAAATTGGAAGTAAAGGATGGGGCTGAGGACACAGCCTTGGGGCATACCTGTGCTGAGTGTGACCGCGGAGAAGGTAAGGGAGTTGATCTAGACATGCTGGGGTCTGTTGGTTTAAAAATCCCTGATCCACCAGCACAGTCCTTCTCCTAGTATCAGGGACTCTAGCCTCTCCACCAACTTGTCAGGAGTTGGAGTTAAAAGCTGAGCTGTAATCCACATCCAGCATCCTTACGTAGGTATAAAGTAATATCAGTATGCTTATTATAATAAGTCTTGCCATCACCTTTTAGTTTTTGAACAACTTTCATTTCACCAATGATCCATCGAGACTATTATTCAACATCAACTGATTCTTCCAACTCTCTTGCAAGAGGAAACTTGCTAGAGTTATTATGAACATGAGAAAAGGCCATTGATCTAGCGGATGACCAAAGACTTTTTAAATCTGAAGGTCTCTTCTTTGTTAAACTATTATGATACACTCAAAAATATTTCAATCTGTTTTCTTTCCTTTTGTTAGATAGCTAAAACAGTGGTGTAAAAGAGTGAGCCCACTATTTTTGAAGCTTAGGAATGTTTTTATTGTGTCAACGAATGTGGTTGTTGGTAATACAATGAATCTGGTGAAAAGTCCGACTATGTCTGACTGAGGCTGACTTAGAGCGTTTACCCAGCTTTTCTCCATAAGTTCTAAAAGGAATATCTGTCCATCTCTATCCCAGGCTTCTGTAGGCCATAATGTCTCTCACTTTCTGTGGGCTCGTTGTCTGTCATGTTCCTAAAGGTGCTGTTCTACCAACCTGCCTCTAACTGGTTTGGCCTCAGTCCACCTCGGCCAGATTCATTTTCCTTTAGCAGATCCAGCGCGGCTCTGGCTGGCTGTTCTCAGATTTCCATATCTACTTCAAGTGTAGTACTAGCTGGACCGATCAGGGTAGGGACCAAAGCGATTTCATATATCGCAAAATAATCAGCTGATCGAAGCCTTTATCATTATCTTTGGGCCAGCAATAAATTTCTATAAAACAAAATGAAATATCTTTGAGTCCATCTGAACCATAACCTTGAGGTTCTCCATGGCTGAGTGTCACTTCAAACCTCTGCGGAGAATTGACCAGTTGCTGTGCTAAAGGCCCTCCCACAATAGTGAGGAATAGAGAGGGTAATGGAAAAACTCACTACCAGGGGTAAAACCGAACTACACACTAACTGGTTAGTGTGTGACTTGCCAGTAGAAAAGCACTTTAAGTTACCTTAGATACTGAAGTCTGTTTTCTGAGGTGAGATAGTATCTGGTAGCGGCTCTGGCTTTTAAAATGAAACCTTTGGTTCCTGCAGGTGTCTTAGTATCCTTATTCACACACACACACTGGATTATTTCCAAATGGATTAATGATACTCTGATGGTGAACATTCTAATTTACTGTTAATAGCTATGTGTCATCTGAAGAAATAAATACAAAAAGTCAATAATATTTCCAGGTCTGTAACTGTAAACCAGCACTAAACTTTGCTCCAGACAAGTAGAAATTGAAACTACAGAGTAAGACTATTTAGCTAAATTGTGTAGCTATCAGAGGGTAGGAACAGCATCTAAAGGCAGTTCAATGCTGCAGTATGTACATTTTAGGGAAAAGATTCTGTTATATATTTGTTGAAACTGTCACCATATTGTCACAGTATGCTGAGACAAATAATCTGTGAAGAAAAATCAAGCCCGTCTGCCTTCTCGCAGTGCTAAATTGAAACAACCAAGCAGAGCCAGGAGGAGGGTCTCAGGACAACATAGTAATAGTTTTAATAAATACATAGATTTTTAAATAAAAGTTACATGCTGAATCTAAATGGTTACATCTTACTGATTTTATTTTTTAACAAACTCATTTGTGGGCCTGATTGACATCAACATTCTCAGCAAGCATAATGTAGATGGTACCGATATGCCTAAGGTTATCATCTGTTGGCAGAAATGTAATATAATAATCTGAATTATGCTGTCAATAGTTGGCTAAGCATCTGAAAATAATCATTTTTTTTATTTTACCTCAGAATTTGTCATTTAATGAGGGTGGTATCCTCTCTCATTCTGCCATGTCTCTATTTGGCCATCCTGGGCTACTATTGTGTAGCCCAGGATGGAAAAACTCACAAAATCTGATAAATAGGCCAATACAGGATCCTAAAGTCTATGTAAGTGTACATTTCTACTATTACTGATTAACTTTTTTATAACTAACAAACTAGACAAGAGTGACACGCTAAACAAACCCCCAACATATACACCAGTTAAGGTTATAGCCCAAGTCTGTACCTTCAAATTACAGCTCATAATCGCCTCCCATAGACAGACAGTGTAGGCATATCATACATTTTCTGATTCCTTAGAGTCTGTTGAGTATTTTAGTCATTAACTCTTGTGTCCCTGATGTCCCTGGATACCGCTGGGATGAAAGAAGTGTATCTAGTTTGGTCAAAAGATGTGGAAAAATGTGTAATAATTTTGGTTTAACGACCTCTAATGACCTCTGTGTTAGGGCTGAAACGATTCCTCGAATGATTCGAGTACCTCGATTACTAAAATTCCTCGAGGAAAATTTACCTGCCTCGAAGCTTCGTTAATTTATGTTTTATTAGTTAGCGCACCGTGTTCCGGCCGGGACTTCATTTGCGTTGCGCGGAGCTCTCACTTCCGCCTCTGAGTTGTTGACAAAAGCTAAGTCTCAGCGGCATAAAGTCCAATCTTCAAGATTGGCCCGTGGGGATTTTATTGATTGATGATAATGCCCGACTTTTTATCGTTTTTGGGGAACCAATAAGCATCCTTAAAATGACTGGGGGAATGCCTGGAGTACGGCAGCATTTCTCCTCCGGGGCTGCTGGTTGAAAGCGAACGGCGGGAAGAGCGCTGAGGTGAGCGGATAGCCTGAACAGGGCGGGCGGCTGAGTAGCTGATGCTTACCGTGTAAATGTAGCTTTACCGACGAACCACACAATAAATTTCATATCCCGGTCTGAAGAAACGGGTGGCGGAGCGCATCGTACATGGCTGGTAGATGAGTTTCTGAGTGTGACCAGTGAAGGTGTCGTAAATATCCCGTATTGCTTCCCCCCGTGTTCGTCCCCCGGTCTAACGGTTCGTCAGTCCGCTGGTCTATTTCCTCCCCTCCACCCCATCTTACGTTCGTTCATTCGCTCTCTCCTCCCACTCCAGGCGGCATTTCCCGTATTTTCAAACCCAAAGCGTGACAGGTTAGGTGGCAAGGTGAGTTTAATTAATCTATTAAACTCACTGAAGATGAATACATAAACTAACAGCTGGATTGTAGACATTTTTATAAGCATATTTGTGAGCCTGCCTCTTTCTTATTAAATTCAATATAATTTCAGATTTTTCTATAACTTTTCTTCTGGTTAACTTAGAAAGTGAGCTATTATTGTTACAAGTTAGTTTTCTAAACTACAAAAAAGCAACTGTTAGGGATGCTCAAATATGAAAAATTGGACTGACATTGATATCTGATAGTAACACCGGTATTATGCCAGATTTACCAATATTTCATTTTATAATTTTTTTTATCCGATTACTCGATTAATCGTAAGAATAATCGATAGATTACTCGATTACTAAAATATTCGTTTACAACAGCCCTACACTGTGTTGGTCAGAGAAACTCAAAACATGGCTTAAATGAAAGCCAAGAGTGTCCCCTTTAAGATGATACCAAATATTGCATTATAAACCTTTGACAAATGCCCATACCATGACCCTAAACCAGAGATACAGCAGTCCCAAAATACAGAATTTTTCCAAAGGGGTTGTTTACTTCATGAGATGATAACTATGACTCAGCTACCATTTTGGAAGGGCTATCATACCAAAATATTCACTAGACACATGTATCTTTTCAAAAAATATTGATAGACTTTGCCACCCTGAAATGGACAAAAATGTCAAATTTTGGCCTCTGGCCCATGGACTAATTCATTTGGAAACCCATCGCTACCTGGGCACTTATTACTTTTCAAATGTCCAATAACTGTATCTAATTCTTTCTGTGAGATGGGGGCAGTTAGAGTTTTATTTTTGGATTAGACCAAGTGAAAGTAGATCCAAAGCTGCCAAATATTATCAATAGCAGTTGTGTTAACTGATCTTGGGGCTTGACATGTTTCTCCTCCCGTTCATAAATTATTTTATCGAAACCGAGAGCGGATTAACGAGTTTTGAACGGAATATTTTGAATTAAGGTGGGAGAGAGGCTCTGACGCACCCGTCTACTCCATTTGCTTCTGGAAGTCCCCTTAGTGATTTTAAACCAGATGAAGCTAAAACTGCCACTTGAGGAGTTTATGGTAAAACATATTTACATACAAAGGTGTTTTTTATCTGAAATTCTAAATGTATACATTTCTTTGTACAGTTTAGGCTTAATTGTTGCTCTGAATGAGTTGGTTTTTTTCAGCATATTGCTTCTTTTTGAGTCTGTTTAGTCCAATTAGTAAACAATTAATTGATTACTAAATTGGTTTAAAATCTGATAACGTGCATTTTCCCATAATTAAGAGATTAACTCTTAAGAGTTATCAACTCTTATTTCATAATCAAGGAATAAGAGTTCCTTAGCAGCAGATTATGATCAACTCTTATAATTGAGTCGTTAGCATATATTCATACATTGTAACCCTCCGTTTCCCTGTGCAGACCTGAGCTTGACTGTTGATGGATACGTACTTTAACCGTGTTGTGCATCTTGGAGGTCATGAGCTTGCGCGCCGCTACGATGACGTCCCTGCACTTCTTGCTGGCAAAGTGACAGTTGACATCTCTGGCGTATTTGAGCAGATCTGTGGAATCGACCTGCAGATACTCCATATTCTTCAGAGCCTCCTCGAATGCCTCCGTCTCTTTAATCACCTTGAACACAGAAAATGTGATTCAGTCAAAAGCATGATTCAATAAAGAGGCAGAGTTGAAGTGTTTTGGTTAAGTACAATGTTGTATCTTTCAAGCTCGCCGCTGTTGGTGGGTATGGAGTACACAAGACAGTCATGGATGATGCACTTTGACATTTCCTCCCAAATCAACTCTCCAAGGATAGCAGAGAGCTTTCTATCTCCAATGGAAACATCTTTGGGGAAAAAAACAAACAGCAATTTGATTTTAGCCTAAGACTATCTCAAGATAAAAAATAAAATGCCATTATATGCCTTTTTCTACCCAGCAGGTGTGTGTGTAGGGTCTTTAACAAGAGCAGTAGTTTCTTGTAGACTTGAGAAGGAGTGGATCGCTTCTTGTTCTCCTCCTCTAAACACTCCAGGCCCAAAATGGTTCCCTCGCCGTGTTGCTCAGATACAATAAGCTCAAGGGATGCGTACATAACCAGCGGCTTCAGCATGTTCTTCAACAGCACCTGACCTGAAAAGAAAGAAAGAAAGAAAAATGAGCTTGAATATGCAGCACAAAGACAAAATAAAAAGATTTCATCAGCACAGCTTCTAGTCAAAGTTCCAAACTTGAACATTTGCAGCTGTCGAGCAACTACTTTATTGAAAAATAACTAAAGTCAAAACAGAAAGAAGGATAGACAGATGGAAGAATAAAAGGATGTATGGAGAAAATAGGACTGAAAAATGCAAACAGATAGATGTACATGTTAAGACAAGTAGCGTCCTATTTTGTTGTCCATTCCCACTCTTGGCTGGTGGTCAAGGACTGAAGTAAACAATTTCAAATTTCACAGGTGGCTCCCGGGACACACTTTGAACATAGCTGGTTTAAACGAATATGTCTAGACCAGATGATCAGGGAATACATACATTCCCTGAATTGAGTTGCATTTTTACATTCCATTTCCTTTTTCCAAGCTTATCCAAACTTGCATAAACATACAGAGAACTCTAAAATGTTGCTTGTTCTTACTGAAGAGTTTGATCTTGTTCTGAAGATCTCCTTGGATCGCTAGAGCTTGCAGGACGGAGCACAGCAGGGGGGTTGGCTTCTGTTCAACATCTTTACTGCAGGCTTCACTCAGCACCAGCTCTACCTTATGGAAGGTCTTCGGACCTGCAGATTCTAAAGAAAAACTTTCAACCATCACTACTACTGCTACACAGATAGTCAAACAGGTATATTCGAAACTGTGCACAACAGTTTGGGTAAATATTGGAAATATTTAAACAGAGAGCATTTCTTAGCTCTTTCCCACTAGACCACCTCTAACTAGAATGTCTCACCCTTTGTGGACGGTACTCTCCAGATGACGAGGCGCTTCCACTCGTCTCCCAGGTGGTAAATTAAATTCTCTCTCTGCACTGTCAGCTCAGAGCTCAGGGAACTAAGCAGAGGCACCTGGGATGTTTTCCAATCCTTCAGTGAATCCACGTTTTTCCTCGCCTGTACAGGTCGATGATCCATATACATGAATGTCTTATTTAGTTAAAAAAAAATGTTATGATTGGCAACTGTAATCTCAATATTCACATGAAAAGGTTTTTACCTTCTGGGAATTCATTTTAATTACCATACCAACTTTATTTATAAAGCACTTTAAAACAACTACAGCTGATACAAAGTGCTGTACATCAAAACACAACATAACAATAAAAAACATAAAATAAAAACTTACAGTTTAAAAACAAAAACATACAATTTAAAACTAGATCCCGCTAGAGTTGAAAGCCAAGTAAAATAGATGGGTTTTAAGACGAGCTTTAATTAATGATGTTAGTTGTAATAAGAAAGCTAACATTGATTTTTTTTTTCAATTCAATGAAGCAATGAGATATTAATTTAAATATTATCAAAAGCTTAAAAATTTAACATAATTAGCGATTAAGTTTTTAAAGTTAGGCATTTATTGCCTTAAAAGTTAACACACATACAAACATAAAGAGAAACATGGCTTCATACAGTCTGTGCACAACACAGAACAGAAAAACCCAGCAAACACTGTGTGACTTTAATCAACTTGCACTTAGCTGTCAGATTATCAACCAGGAATTTAAAAACCAAAGTAGTGATGTGGCAAGCAGAAATAAGGGATGTCCTTTCAATGTCATTTAATAATGAAAAGAGCTGAATGTGAAAACTTTGGAATATGTATTTTGTAGAAGATGGGAGAGTCTGGAACAGCTTTAATTTCTTTTTTTATTTAGAAAAATGTAAAGAAGATAGAAACAAAAATCAGCTAATTTTATCAAATATTTTGCAGCTGGATTAAAGAAGCTTTTATTTTTCATAATCCTGCAAACAAATCATGCCTACAGGTTGAGCAATTGTATCACCATCTAAACATTTAATCTAATTCAGTATGTAAGGAAAGCAGATCTTACTTTTTCCAGATGGGTGGCAGCGTCAACATACTTTTTCTCCTGTAGTGTTTTGTTAAAGTCTTCCATCGCACTGTGAAACTGAATCACAAAAAATAATATTAGTAAAATGAATCAAACATCCAGCAGAAAATCTCAACAAATACCATGTACCTCTTTTAAATGTTCAAGCATTTTTATGATCACAGTGTTCTTCTCCAGCTGCTGCTTCAGCTTAATGTATTCATTCACTGCCACATGGATGTTCTGCTGTACCTAAATCCACATAAGGAAAAGCATAATAGTCGCAATACTGCAAATAGAGTGTCATTTGAACTAAATTTAAACTATACCTCAAATTCAATGCAGTTTTTAAGAGTTTCCATTTCTTTAGAGACCATATCAACCTGCTGCATCAGGTCCTCTGATGCTTGAAGCTTTGGGAGAAATTCACTGTACTTTTTGTTTATCATGTCGCACACTTCCTCCTGCAGAAGAGCACAGAGAAATTTGATCAACAGGACTTTAGTGCATCAGCAGTCTTAAAACAGAAATACAAAGTTGAATGAAGCCTCCATCCATGTCGGTGAAGGTCGTTGTCATTCACTCTACAAATCTGGTCTTTCAGGAAGGAAGACATACGAAACTACGGTAGTTTATATGATCAAAGCATCTGTAAAACCTCAATTGCCTCTTCAGCAAATACTTGCATTACATTTTAAGAAAATGATTTGTTTAAATGTAAAAATATAGTAAAACTAATGAAATAGTGTGAAGTGCTACATTTTTTGCAGCAAGGCTGAAAAAGCTGCATTCAAGGACACCCAAACAGACAATTAACAAAATGTTTTTTTACCTTTTATAACATCATGGCAGTCCTGCCGATGTACTGAATTATGTTAAATAACGCTATGACTACTTTCTGAGATTGTTACTTAAAATCTCTCAACGGAGCTCAGCTAACAGCCAGGTGTTCACAGCTAATCAACGTTCAAACTTTATTTCACACTAATGTTAGCAGCTGCTAAAGCTAGTCAGAAAAAACTACCTTGGTATCTTCCACCTTCCGGGACATCCTGCTTATTTTGCTGGCCAGGTCCTCTTTCTCCAGCTTCCCGGAGCTGGCGAGCACCTCGGTAACAAACGAAGCCATACTACAGAGTAATGTTATAATGTTTGTACAACACAACGACACATCAGCAGAACTGTAACAGTCCACCCGCGCTAAGTACAACCCGCCTCCTCTGCTTCTTCTGTGATGGAGATTGGGGGTGAACTACTGCCCCCTATTGGACAAAGTATGCAGATACGCTCATCTTTGGCATAAATGTCATTAAAATTGGGCTTTTTGTAATGCCTTTGAACTGTTCTTTGTCAAAGATTAAATGATTACACAACCAATAACAACTATCTTTTAAAAGAAGAGTTGGGTGCGTAAATATAATTGTTTTGTAAATCCTAATTCATGTGAGGGCCAAATTATACAAGTTCATACAGACGCACCAACATTTTTATAGCCATACATTTTCATTAGTTTGATGCTGATGCCATTTCAGAAGTCTATGTCAGTCTGCTTCCAAAACCAAGTCTGAACCTCAAGGTCCAGAGCTGCAAGTGGCTCTTTGGCTAGCTTGATTAAGGAATTAATTTAAATATTGTCCTGTTTAGTTGTTGTTGTTTGTATTTGTTATATATTTTTTTGTGTGCCCACACCATAAAGGACTGGTCCAATCATAATATTGTTCTAGAAAATCCAGCAATTGTTATTGTGATTTTGTTGGAACAACCATTTTCAAGTTTCAACTTGGTAGTTGTTGATTTGAGGATTAGATGTAAAAGATTTGGAAGTATGGTTCTTGTTCTATTCAGTTTTTCCACTGCATCATTATGCACAATGTGATGCTGCCACCATCATGCTTGGCAGTCGCTAAAGTGTTCTTCCTAATATTGTTCTTGGGCTGGGCATATGGAGGATTTTCTGCAGCTATGGGGCTTCACTGGGATTTTGTGCAATATATCAACTCGGGGAGAACTGACATTTAACAAGCATCTTATTTAATTCAGTTTTAAGCTTGTCCTGATGTGATATTTTTGTTTAATTGTATTTGCACTTTATCATTGTGAATAAATGTTTTGTTCAAAATCTTCTTCTTCTTTGTAATGCCTTATCATCATCATCATCATCATTATTATTATTATTATTATTATTATTATGTCCTGTTATGATTTTGTTTGATGTACCTACATTTTCTGTTTGTAATTGTACTTGATTCCTGTAAAGTGTATTTGAGATTTAAAAAAACATTATATAAATAAAATATATTATTATTATTATTATTATTATTATTTATTTATTTTTTTTTTATTTTTTTTTTTCAGAGGCAGGAGCTCTTTATTATTGTTGTTTTTTAATGAACATCTTTGTTTACAAATACAAAGAAAAACAAAGAAACAAGAAATATTACAAAGTTTCCCAGGGGTGTAGATTTCAATAGTATACGCATTGGTATGAAAAACAAAAAGAATAGAGAGCAGTTATTACAGACATGACAGATCTCTGAATATTTTTATTCAGAGATCTACAACATTCATATGTGTTTCTAGCTTTTTTGTTCATACTCTTGGAAATAGTGTATAAATAAAGTTCGATTTTCTTAACCAAAACTGTAAAAAAAAAAAAAAAAAAGGTGAAGACGGTGAAAATGTACATTTGTGAATAGGAAATTTGCCAAATATAATAATTAGATTGATTGCCAGTCTTTTGCCTGCATTTGTACATTCTTACCATGAAAACCAAAAATAATATGCTCATACCTCAGGGAACATTTAGCATCAATAAAACAAATTATAAAATTATTACACTATTTCCTAAATTTTCTATTATTATTATTATTATTATTATTATTATTATTATTATTATTATTATTATTATTATTATTATTATTATTATTATTATTATTATTATTATTATTGTTGTTGTTGTTGTTGTTGTTTATTCGTATTTATTCGCGTTTCTTAGATTTTCATCCAGATCAGTAGATGGCGGTAATGATCAATGGAGATCCCAAGCAAACCTTCATACTTTAAACGAAGAAAAAAAATCCCACCCAAAATCTCTATGGAAACGACAACCTTTACTTTACGGTGTTCTGTGCCGAACATTCGGAATCTTCTTCTTTTAGCTGCTGTGCTGATTAACTACCTCATCGAGTATTTAGTTTATATAACTTCCACCTATAAAATGTGTCTGGTTAGCAAATGTTAAGTTGATGCGGATTGATTGGCCTAATGTAGAACACCGATGGCTTTGATTGTTTGATAATGGCAGAGTGCTGGAACACACACACCGGAGATGCTGTTTATCGCTCCCGGGATGCCATCAAAAACTTAAAAATAAAGTAAGTAGCTTCTTGAATAAAGTTGTTAAATGTAACTGATAAAGGTCCGTTTCCATGTTATTGACATTTCTGTTCGCACGCCAGAGTCCGTATACAGAGGGTGACCTCCACAGCGGTCCTCTCACAGCACCTCCAGGACCAGGTTCTGTCCCAGAAATGCAGGAAGGACATTGAACTGAAGACTCTCACCTCACAGGGCCAGATAGGTACCGTAACTACTTTACGGAACGGACAAATAGTGATGGGTCAAGAGCATATCAGAGGATGTTTAGTCATTGGTAATGAGAGTGGATTCCAGTCATTTGGCATCTCTTTTGTTTTTTGTTGACAGGCGATAATGAAGAGGATGTAGTTGTTGGCTGGCAGGAGAAACTCTTCAGTCAGGTAGAAGTTTTAGTGGTTTAGTGTGTTTGTCCCTGAAAACCAACAACTGGTCTAGTAAACAGGGGTGCCGCCAGGAATTGTGGGCCCCATGTCAAAAAATTTAATTGTCTCACCCTTTTCCCCCACGCAGCTGCTGTTACAATTTTTTGAGTCTGTCTGACCCATCAAAAGCGTCACAATTTTAAAGGCTTGCAACTGCCTTGCTTTCATTGGTCCAATATTGATACTAACACAATATTTACTGATCATTAATTTTACATGCAACAGTCCACATCCAGTATGCAAGTAGGTTGCTTAAATTTTTTCTTTTAGTTTTAGATACTGAAATGTCTCCCCATGAGCAACAGTCATAGGCAACATGCAAAATACACATAAAGCAATCCAGACTTCTCAAAAAATGCTATGTAGTTGCATTTTATTCAAGCTCCAGTACATAACTTTAATAAAAAATATGTTTTCTCCATATTAGTTAAAGCTGTCACAATGTCGTAGCAGTTTGTTATGAGACATAATCTGTGAAAACAATCAATCTCCTCCATCTCCTTCCTGAATTACTATTACTGGTTAAAGTAATGCAACGTTCTGACCAAAACAACCAATCAGAACCAGTAGGAGGGTCTTAGTGCTGTCAATCAACCTCATTCACTCATTGCTAAATGTGTTAATGGTGGAAAAACAACTTATCATTACAGGAAAAATGTTTGCCTGCTTTATTGGTAGCTATGCTAACTAGACTGCGCTAGCTGCAGCAGAGCGAGGGGAGGGAGAATGAGCAGCACCACATGAGATTGTGATTGACAGCACTAAAACTCTCCTGTGTCTGATTGGTTGTTTCTAGCACTGGGAGAAAGCAGAGGAAATAGATTTTTCACAGATAATCTCTCATACCATACTGTCACAACATAATGACAGTTTTAACAAATATGTAAAAAAAAAAAAAAAAAATTTAATAAAAGTGACATACTGCACCTTTAATTTCACTTATTAGAGGATGGGTCAGGATGGACGTGGGTTAGAGTTGCTGCTGACTGACTTATCTGTTGTTAAGTGGTAACAGGGACAAGTTTAATATATGAATATGTTGGTAATTTCTTTCCTTAAGTCATTAAATGCTAGTGAAAAGGAGGCAAACAGTAGTCTGTAGCAAAGCTAACTATGCTAAATGGTTGATAATCTCACACAGTCTACTCAACTCTTGGAGAAAAACTGGGTTAAAACTTGACACTTTCACCTTTTTCTCTCTCTGTCTCTATTTTTTGAAAACTTGATTTTATCATTTTTCTTAGCAGCATAGTAACTGCCACAGTCATTCTTGTCTTCCACTTACTTCTGCTGAACATCGTCACCATCAAGTGCTCTAACCAGGAACGAACCATTTCATGCAGATCAAATATTCTACATGTTTTACACATTACAAATTATGTTGTAAAGAGTCTCTAAAATTCAAAAACGTGTAATTTAATCAAAGTAATTTTATAATTTAATCCATGTTCCATCTTTTGTGCGTCATCAACTTCATTGCTACTTCAATGATTTCCCTTAAGTTCTAATCCATTCATTTTTACATTTTTATTCTGTATTTGGTTTATAGAAAACATGTCCTCTGTTTTGGTGTCCAAACTACCACTGTTTGGGCTACTGGGCATGTTGGCAATTGTTTTAAATGTTCTCCACTTGTGAGTATCTATTGAGACATCTTTAAACCTCCTTAAACTCTTGAGCTGTGGTTAGTCCTCATCACTTTTATTGCATTTTACAAAATATTTTATGGTCATTGACTTGAGTTTCTTGATTATTTATAGTACTCAGTATTGCTGACATGTATCTTAAATATCACAGTCTCCAAATATGTCATAAAAACCACATGCTATCATAGGGTCTCCAATTTTTTTCCACATGACCTTACATCCTACCTCAAGTTTTTGTCTGTGGTTCCAGTATGAAGTGGAACTGTTCCAGAACGAGGCAGCTTGTCAGACTCCGCTGGACCGCCAGTATCACGCAGAAATCAGGGCTATCAACAAGGCCAAGGGCCGACGCAATCAGAGAATTTTCACATACACTGATCACGATCGATACACCAACTGTTTCTCACTCCACCAACTGGTGAATTTTGTTTTTTTATCTTTTTATTATTATTGTTATTGAATGAAATACTCTTCCAGAAGTTATCTCGAATTAGTTTTAACTGCATCTCTGCATCCAGTTGATATTTTTGATTGATGGCTTTGATCGTGTCTTTATTTTCCATCTTGAAAACAGCACAATGACTTGGTCTCCACGACCAAATCAAGTCCCACCTTCCTGGCTGAGAGGATGGCCAGTGTCAGAAACAGACGGCAAGAGAGGCGCACCATGTAGGTGAAAATCCAGTGCAGGCAAACATAATATGATTAAACAAAATAATGCTCAAATCTTTGCCTGAAAAGAAAATGGATATGAAAAGTCCAATGTTACGAAAATATCTGTTATTTTTACAGGGATAGTAGCATCACTAAGTCAAGAATCATCAACTGGGATCCCACAGATGAGTTTGTCAAGAGCAGTCATGTGGTAAATAATGCCATGCAGACCATGCACATCATGGGTGACTTGGGCCCACCTGGAAAGTAAGACTATGAGATATGTTCATCATATTTGAAAACTTATATGTTTCAAGTTCAAGTATCTTAGTGATTTTACCATCACCACTTTTCACCAATCAACTTACTGAGAGTGCCCATTGAGAATATTGTTTCCTATTCTTTGCACCCGCTGTCTCAGGTTGGGCCAGAAAGAGAATGAGTGTTTGCTGGCAACCATAAAAACCGATGGTAGTGGAACCATAATTGTAAAACCCAACTTCAACAAAGGCAGAGAGCCCTACAGGCAAGTTTACACATCATAGCAAAAGGAAATGCATGGAGGATCCCCCCTAATCTTTTCTACATATTGTCAAAAACTCCAGTGTGTTTTGCTGGGATTTTCTGTGATGGACCAGCACAAAGTAGCTCAGAATTGTAAAGGGGAAGGAAAAAGAAGAATGGTTTTCTAAAATTGTACAAATAATCATTGAAAAATTGTGACATTCACTTGTATCCACCCTTTTTAGTCTGGTACCCTTTAATTAAATTCATTGCAACCACTTATCTTCAGTAGTCAACTAAGTTTTAGAACCCACCATGCTACAAGCCATGTGGGAGACCTGGGAAATATGTGGAAGGAGGCGCATGAATACTTTTGCAAAGCAAAGCAAATAAAAAATCTGAGAATTTCATTGAAGAAACAATGTTAAGTCAATCAGCTAAAAGTCAGAGTGATGCTTGTTCTGTTTTGCAGGATTGTAACGAATGGCGAGAAGAGAGAAGTGTGGCGCTTAACTTTGGAGAACGCATCCAGAGTGATGAAACCAGAGGAGCGAGAGAGAGAGCAGATCATGTACAAAGATGTATGAGATTATTTGTGTTCATGTGCTGCATGGAGTCAAACAACCAATATATTAATACATTCTCCTTTGTTTGGTTGCAGTTGTATAACAGGCACAAAGAGTACCTCAACAGCCTTGTAGGACAGGACTTTGAAATGGTAAAAGACATTTTATCAGAACAAACGCTTGTGTTGTTGATTGAACAGTTCAGGCCATATGGTCCAAACTTTAAAAATATTTTGTAATGTTTGAAGGTATTGATTCAAAATTAGTGTATTACAGTAGATTAAATGTTGTCTGTGCTTTGTCCTACAGCCTCCTGTAGGTATCCTACGTTACCTGCTGCATGGAGAGATAGGTGAGGAAAGGTGTTTGGATGTTATTATGGAGAGTCACATTTAGACTTTGAAACTCCCATGTATCTTTCTTCTTTCCAGTGTCGGCTAACAACTTTGAATACGATAAGTTGTACATCAACTTCTTCATGGAATTGCCAAATAGTGAGTCACATATAGTATGTATTTTTGTTTTTGATCGTATTGAGGTTTAATTTTACCAGGTTACTTTTAGAGCAGTATATTACTGCAAAGATCATTCAAATCTGGATACAAGCATAAAAATGTCTGTGCTCACCCCTCAGGTTATGTGTTTTCTAATATTTCCCATTAGCCACTTAGATTTCAGGATGAAGGTCAATTTTCAAGATGGTTGAGGTTTACGAGTCTTTTAAACCAGTTATTGCCAGAAAACGTTACCCATTTTCATGACTTGAATTAACTATGTCACATCAGATGTTTTTGGTGAAGTCATCGTATTCATACAGCTAGAAAAGTTGTATGAATGGTAAAGTAATAATATGTAGCAAAATCAAAAACGGAGGACTTTACTGTTTGCGAGTCTCACACCAGTAGTCGTCAACTGGAAGAAGATGAAGCTGTGTGACAGACTGAGAGACAGTTGTCTTAATGGTTAGCATTAGCTTTCACTAATTGTTTTGTGTGTTTGTGTTTAGCGGTTAGATTCTGCTGTTTTATGTGCAAAAATACAGTTTCCTTAATGATCATGACGACCATCTTTAAACTTTCAGTGGCTAGTGTTTTTTTTTTTTTTTTTCTCAAAATGGCAGAGTCCTAGGAACATCTGTGCCCAGTTCAGTTTTGTATCCACATGTGAAAGATTTTGCTTAAATATTGAATTATCTGCTGCATTCTTTACTTGGTATGTGTTTAAGATTGGTCCAGTTTACCGTTCCAGTCGATGTCAGGGGTTACTCAGACCTGCAGGACCAAATCTTTGGGGAAGGTGTGTACTTTATTTATTAACTTTAGAGAATTACAGAGGAAATGTATTAAAACCTGTCATTTGAAATCTGTCAACAGGAAAATGTAGCGTTCTTCAGCTACCCTTTCAGCTTTGAGGCTTTTTACATGAGTGAAAAAGAAAACGAAGGTCAGTAGCCCTTTGATTTTATTTCTTGCATAAAGAACACAAAAATGTGGTTTAAAGCAGTGGTCCCCAACCCCCGGTCCGTGGACCAATTGGTACCGGGCTGCGCAAGAAATAATTAAATATTTCCGTTTTATGTATTATTTCAGTCTGGAAGATGTTTTATTTTGAAAATCCTTTAACCGGATTCTCTCGGTTACTTGCGTGCCAACACTGATGTGTTACAGACGTGGCGCATCTGTATTTTATTTTGAAGGGATATGTAAACGTTACCATAGCAACCAGAGTCAGAGTGTTTGGGCAGTGGTCGAGAGGAGATGAGTAGAGCTTGTGAGTCTTAAGTCTGGTTTGGACGGCAAGATTTAAGAATTGTCAGCCGATTCTCCAAACCTCTGTGACCACAGAGCTGATAAAAGTACAACAGGTTCGATCGGTTCGTGTTCAGCCACACGGCTGGAGCAACACACCACATGAACCGATTCTAGAGGATAATCCAGTAAAACCCCCAACATACCATATGGGAATTTAGAATAAATAAACACGGATGACGATGTAGAAGCAATAGTGATAGTTTGTGGAGTCATTTTAAGAGATAAAAGACGTAACAAAAAGAAAAGGCGGTGGATAAAAGATGACGGGAGGAGCCGCTCTATTTGCTGCACTATGATTTGGAGGTGAGTTATGATTTTCATAGTTAACGTTTTTAACTGAATAAACATAATAAACATATATAATAAGGACCTTTACATATAATAATAAACATTTCCACATATCATCTCCGATATCCACCAGACTCTCAGTTGCGTGATATGTCAGCTGTTAAGGATTCCCCTCTGTTCTTACGTCACCGAGCTTTCTGATTGGCTACCTGTCACATTCAGCAGGTTGTATTCTCGTTCCCAGTCAGTGTAAACCTCACAGGCTGCGATAAAAAGGCCAAGACAACCCAAATAGGGTATATTCAGGATTTAGCTGGAACACCAACATGCAGAAGCCTTATCTGACGGTTCCCCCGGGCTGCAGCAAAATTTCCAAGTCTTGACCGGTCCGTGGTTGGGGACCACTGGTTTAAAGCATGGAGGAGTATTGCCCCATGTACACTGACATAAATGTTCTGTTAAATAAAATTCTGTTCTTTATGCATCTCATCTTCACATGCAAACAAAGTTGTTGTTTTTTTAATGTTGTTGAAAAACTGCCTTTGTAGATAATGTAGATTTGATATCTGGATATTATTGATATGCTTGCTCTTCATTTATTTACTCGAAAATATAAAACATAGTTAAGCAGTTTTGTATGTTCTCTTACAAATCTGTCTTTATCATAACTGCTTACGTCAAATTTCAGATGTAAGGTGAAGAAGATAATGTGAGCAATCGAGAAAAATGTATAATTTCACAGAAAACATCAACTAAAGTTATTTTTAGAGAATTATTAGCCTCGCACTTTTTAGCCATGCTCAGGATCTTGTTTTTTAGACTTTATGCAATTACAAGGTTATTCTCAACCCTGCTGCAGCAAGAATGGAGTCATACACATTCTTTATATGGTGATTATTTTTCAAACACAAAGAAAAGGTTTTCATGTAAAAAATATCCAGAGTAGTATAAAAGGTCCTAAAAAGGTTCAAAATTTCACTACATCTTTCTGGACTATAAAACAATGACTGACCAACCTGAAATAGAATATAATAGAGTAGAATACTCCTTTATTTGTCCCTCATTTAGAAAATTCAGTGTATTAACAGCAAATATGCCAGCCAAATTCAAAGCATACAGAAACACCTAATAATTGTTAATAATCCATCCATCCATTTTCTTACACCCTTGTCCCTTAGTGGGGTCAGGAGGGTTGCTGGTGCCTATCTCCAGCTAACGTTCCAGGTGGGGTCACCCTGGAGAGGTCGCCAGTCTGTCGCAGGGCAACACAGAGACACACAGGACAAACAACCATGCACACACACACTCACACCTTGGGGCAATTTGGAGAGGCCAATTAACCTGACAGTCATGTTTTTGGACTGTGGGAAGAAACCGGAAAACCCAGGGCTGGGAATTGAACCCAGAACCTTCTTGCTGCAAGGCAACAGTTCTACCAACTGCAGCACTGTGCAGCCCATTGTTAATATCAAAAATAAGACTTCTTTTTTTTTTATTTCAGAATTAATTCCCCAGTGGCCGGTGCTTTACTTCAAAGTCCTGTCCCTTGACTTCTGGCAGCGTTACCGAACTGAAGGCTACGGGTATCTACTGTTTCCCGCCATGCCTGGTATGAATCCTCCACTAAAAACTGGGGCTGAGGTTATGAAGCTACAAAACTTATAACTTTTCCTATTTTTGAGATCAGTCTTTTCTTTTGATTTGTGAAATTTCTCTCTCTCTCTCTTGTTTTTACATTTACTAGCTTGTGAAAGTCTTTGCTTATATTTTACCAGAACTTAATGTTACTTATTTATTTTTGGCTTGATGGTGCAACATTATAAAACCTACATATGATAAATTAATCTGGTAACTAAAGGTCAGAACACGAATGAACTACTGCAAAATATGATTTAGATGTGAAATGTTTTGTTCTAATAGTCTGCAATGTCTGTTGCATATGTGCAAGGTAAACACACAGTGACATGTCACACATGGAGACCTGTTCAGACCGGGACAGTTTCTGCTTTGAGGCGCTTCTTTATTGGAGGTTCTGCAGAACTTGAAGACAACAGCTACGTCAGAGTACCAGGGACATTTAAGGTAGACTTGTAACTGGTAAACTGCACATGGAGTCCAGTTCATCATATGAGATATCTTCCATTTACTGTTCATTTGTTTTAGTAACTGAAGCCACTAAGTGAAACACATTATATAGATTAACTACATAAAGACTGTTATTTTCAAGCTTTTATTTCTGTTGATCATGATGATTTTCTGCTTTCAGCAATTGAAAACACAACATTTAAAATTAAAATACTACATCAGACAAATGAAAAACTTTTTAATACAGAAATGTGGGCTTAGTTAAGTGTGCTTAACACCTGCTAAAGGTTTGTTAGTTTTAAAATGTACTTTTAATCTGACAAACAAACCTAATTGTTTGTCCATAAAATATCCTATTTTATGGAAAATGACTACGTATTACATTGAAGTGGATCTACAGGCTTTCCTAAACATATCCTTTTTTCATCTAGTTTTAATAAAAACTGTTATGGTGGTGACATTTATGCTTGTCTCTAAATTAAAAGTGTCTATGTTTCAAAAAGACAAATGCAGACATTTGCAAAAGTAAAGAAAGATTTAAAGCCCTCATTGTTTAGATGTTATGTTTGTGTTTGGCTTCAGGGAGAGAGGTTGAGTCGCTTTGGCTTTTGCACTGAAACCACAGGAAGTGTTACCTTCAGGCTGCACTGCATGCAACAAGCCAGGTGAGCTCCTTCCACACATCCAACTAACTAAAAAAAAAGAATGAATCAATTGATTAATACATTTTATATTAAAAATGTTGTTATTTCAGTCAAGCGGGCCTACATAGACTGTTTGTTGCTACTAGTTGAATGTTACTCTCATCTGACTAAGCCACATGACTCCAGCTCTGTTCCCATTAGCATTCAGCAAACGCCATTCATTCACAGTAAGGATAGTAGGAGAGATGGTGTCCAGTGGTTGTCATGGAGATGCCATTTTTTGTTGCAGTTCTGCAGCAGTGAGCTTTGCAGATTTTAAAAAACTCCATTACCATACCATTACCACCTGTTTGCATTGCAAGTTGAACTTTGGTCTACTTGAGAAATGGGTGTTACATCATATTAATACCACAGGAAAACATTAAATTGTAAAAAATTACTCAAGTTCCTGGACACTGAAAATTACATTTGCATTTAAAAATAAGTGGCCCATACTTAAATAGCTTAATAAACATTTGGTTTATGTGAATTGGAGTGTTAATAAAGTTTTGACTAATGTTTTTTTCAAAATGTTTCTATTGTGACTTTTCTAAAATGTTCTGTGTCAAAATATATTGCCAAAAGTAAATAAATAATGAATTTATTTTGAGATATTTTACAATTTTTATTGAGGTGGCTGTTAAGGGTGGTGGGCTTTTTTATTACAAGAAAAATTTTGATTCAAACTCACATAATTACAAAGTGTATTTGTAAATTGTCATATATAAAAATGACAAGTTGAAAAGAAATGTAAAAAAAATATGCAAAGATGTACAAGCTTTTAAAAAACAGATTACTTAAGTTGACATTTGTTGACTTACCTCCATGCTCTACCAGCTGACCCATTAACATGAAGAAAACTGAACATCGAATCATGCAAGATAGCAAACATAATCATCACTCAATAACTAAAGAAATTACTCACTTTATTCAATTTGTGACAAAATAAACATCTCACTGAAATACTAGAAAAATATTTTCCACATAGTAGAGAAGATTTAGAAGCATGCAGATGAAAAAAAGTCTTACATTATTATTATTATTATTATTATTATTATTATTGCTATTGTTATTATAATTATTATTTTATTTATAAATTGTTAAAGTCTAAATAAAATGACAAAATGTCAGATTTAACTCCTATATGCAATACACACTTTAATCTTGCCAATGAATAATTGAATGTCTGGTTCAATGTGTGCATATTTGGTTTGTTGGTTTCAGGGCCTTTGCTGATGCTGCTCTTCTGAAGAAGAGAAGACAGAAAGTGGTCGACCACCTCGGAGGTTTTAGCCAGCAGGGAATGGTCTGCAGCATTCTGGGTAAAAACTGCTGACGTTAAATTTCAGTTTTGATTTTAGGGAATTTGTGGTTGGGTTGCTGAAACTGCTCTTTCCATGTATGTTGTAAACGGTTAGAATTTTTCTAAGTCAGTACAAAGACAGCAGAGATGACACAAATTATTCAGAAATGATTTCTATGTGATATTTCATTTTAATCAAACAGAAGAATTTATGGGTGACTGTGGCTCTGTGGGTAGAGTAGTTGTCTCGAGATCTGAAGGTTGTAGGTTCAATACCAGCTTAGAGGAAGCTACATGTCCATGTGACCCTGAGGAAGGCATTTAACCTCAAACTGCCTACTGATCTGCATGTTGTGTGAATGTGACTGTAGTGTAAAGTGCTTTGAGTGGTCAAAATGATTGGAAAAGTGCTATATAAGTTCAGTCCATTTAAGAATTTAGTTTTTCTGTTTCCTCTCCTCTTTGTGGGGTCTGTGAGACCAGTTGAGGTGTTTCTGTCATTTGGAGACTTCAAGCACAAAAAGTGAACATATGTTGCCTCTTAAATGACATTTTGTGGCACTAGAAGTTGTGGGTAATGTAGTTCATCATATTTTCTATATATTAAAATCTGATTTGAAGACCTAAATCTAACAGCATCATTGGTTTATTTTATTTTTTATTTTTTCAAATAATCTAAGAAAAATTTATTTCAGAAACAGGACATGTTTACTAAGGAGCCCTCCAGGGGACATGAGGAATTTTTTTTCTTTTGCTTTCGCTCGCAATAATCTACTGATCAGTTCATGCAGCATAATTGATACTGTAAGCCTTTTTTATGGTGGCCGCCGTACTTTCTGCTTTAATACAAGCTTATAAGGTTTTTCCATGGACTATTTCTGAGTTATTATCGCGGGGTAACAAGTCATCTGATTGTGTCTCTATTGTGTTCGTGTCTGAATGGTTTAAAGTGCTGCTTTCAGTGCCGTTCCATCTGAGCTTTAACAGACATAAACATGCAGTAAATAAATCGATTTTCAATCAGTTTTCTGCACCAAAGCGTTAATAATAATAAACACGTTTTCACTGAGGCTCTGTAAGAGCCATATGAATGAAATAAGTAATTATTAATATGACAGGAGCAGCGGCTTTGACACCTGGTGGTGGGCGTGTCGATGTGGGCGTGACTGTCATGAAGTATGAATGGGAAGGTGATGCTGCTGGCTCTGTGTGTGTGAGGAAGCGGGTGAGCTGGGTGGTCAGTCCTCGCAAAGTTTGGAGCATGATAATCAAATGAAATAAATCAATAATTGTGACAGAACAAAGAAGAGGTCAGGAGTTGATTGATACACGGACAGATGAGATTCCCCGAGTTAACCCAGTGCGGCCGTCTACCACCATTAGTTTGCTGTGTTTTATAATAATAAAACGTGTTTTTTATTATTATTAACGCTTTGGTGCAGAAAACTGATTGAAAATCGATTTATTTACTGCATGTTTATGTCTGTTAAGGCTCAGATGGAACGGCACTGAAAGCAGCCCTTTAAACCATTCAGACGCGAACACAATGGAGACACAATCAGATGACTGATTACCCGCAGTAATAACTCAATAGTCCATGGAAAAACCTTATAAGCTTGTATTAAAGCAGAAAGTACGGCGGCCACCATAAAAAAGGCTTACAGTATCAATTATGCTGCATGAACTGATCAGTAGATTATTGCGAGGGGACGCAAAAGAAAAAAAAATTCCTCATGTCCCCTGGAGGGCTCCGTAATGTTTACATCAGTAACTCCTTACAATTGAAATTTTTATGGAAAAGTCTCTGTACCACATTATTGCTCAAAATAAATAATTATGATTTTTCTTACACCTGTTTGTTTCCTTTTAGAGGCCTACCAGAGGGCTCATAAAAGGCTGCAAGAGGCCAGAGAAAGTCTTCCAAGAGATGTTCTTAACTCTGCTGCCCAACTCCAGCCAGAGTCCTCTGCATAGGAGTCAAAATGAAGCTGAAAGCAGGGCCAGCATATTATCTGTGCTTACAGAAACACAAATGTGTTCCGAGTAATAGCTTGGTAAGCAAAGGAATGCCAAGTTTCTTTTATTTTTGTCATTAATTTTTCATTCAATTTGTAACATTATGGATCTAATATTGTTGTGAAATAAACATGCAAACACAAAAATTTGCTTATCTTTGTGTACTTTTTTCTTTGTGAATTTAGCCACTTTTAATCTGTTGTCACATAAAATATATTTTGTTCAATAAGTTCTACAGGAAAGCTACTGAGGATGAACATCACATTACCAATATTAGCTGTTGATCTAAGCTCAAAGACTTCAATTTCGAGCTGAGTAGGGTTTGCAGGTCACATAAGAGAACCTGTAGTCTGGAAGATAGTTATAGGTTTGGAATTACCCAGACCTGAATCTGATTGAAAATCTGTGAGAATTACCTTGCAATTTGGTAGATTTGAAACTTTTTTGTGGAAAATACTCAGACTTCTACCCACAAAGACTGAATGCTGTAATAAAAGTAGCTAAAGGTTTTCAGTAAAGTATTAATTTAAAGACATGCACACTTATATAACCACCCTATTGTTTCCCAACCGAATAGATATCAGTTTTTCTTTTTACTCGGGGCATTTTTTGTCTTTATTTTTTCATATCCAAGTGTAGACTGATTACACTATTACTGATTAAAGGTTATTATTTTTAAAAAACTGAAACATTAAGAAACTCGACTTGAACCTGTTAATTATACCTAACTTTACATTTCAATGAAAACGATTTCTTCAAGTGTTGCGTTCAAAACCATGGGACATTAGGTCTGACAGCAGAAATATGGTTGATGTGAAAAAGATAAGAATTCCTGTGTATTTCTGAGCCCAGACTAGAGATGTTGTTGTTAAAAATAAACAAGGAAAAAGATTTTGGAAACAAACATCTTTGAGTTGTTTAAAATGTCAAAAACATTTAGTAAAACTTTCACTAACTGTTGAATCTACTAATTTGTAGAATCAAATATTGCTAATTTAAAATAAGGTATTTGTATACAATCTTGCTGTCATAAAAAGGCGCTACGACGTTCCTCTGCATGCTTAAAACTGAACAAAATCTGACGGCTTTTCCGTCAGTTACAAAGGGAAGTTATCCGATTTCCCCTGACTGTGAAAGCACCATTCTCCATCTTCCTCTGAACAGGGAAGGGACCAACCTGCGTCCTGCTGCACCCCATTGAAATCCGTCTGTTACTTATTCTAGAAGGTAAGTAACTTATCTTTTTGCTAAATATTTTATAACACTATTTCTCACCAAAATGTGTTGATCTGTTGATCTGTGTATTGTCTTGGTGCATTAGCGTTATGTTCTGTCAGCAGGAGCAGCGATGATGGGAACTGGGCCGCTACTCTCTTTCCTCCCGTTTTGCGTCACTTTTAACACAATCTTTAACTGAAACCTCTTAGCACTGCTCGGTCAAAAGTTAATAAATCAAGAAATCAGTCTGACATAAAAGTTTTGGTCTCTAGTTTTGAAAATAACTGGAGATGGCGGTGCTCTTAGCTTGTAGCTAAGAAACGACGCTGAAGTTCACATACGATTTGGGGCTTTCAATTTGACTTAAAGGCTAATTCATTGTTTTTTATTAGGAAGTTGGGCTAGTTTTCATCAGATCAAAATGCACATTGGGTGCAATCATCAAAACTGGGTCAAAAATATTTACTATATTTCCAGATGATTTAATCACAGGAGGTGGAAAATCTATATTTGGGAAAAGACAAAAGAAACATTTTTTCTGGCAGTTAGCCCACCTCAGACGGAGTTCTGATTATAAACTACAATATTGTTAATCCGTACAGATTCCTCCAAAGCACACTATTATAAGCAGTGAATAATAATGTTGTCTGGGTATGACCTGGCATTGTCTTTCAAATTGTTCGCAAGAACTGCTTTTAAGTTGTCTTAAAAGCAGCGAAATAGCCCTTTACTGATGTTGAATCAGACGCTAACTTCAGCGACTCAGCTAGTCAACGTTAGCAAGGTGGTAGTGTAGAGGTTGGAATAAGTTGCTGCGAGCTGGAAATTTCGTGAAGGTTAAATAATGTCACAAACTAAAACACTTTTAACCATAAAACACAATAATTCGGGGCTACATAAATTATGTAGGGATAAAATAGTGGCGTGGTCTGATAAGGAAAATAGCCGTTTAATAAAGGCAGGTGTGAGGTGTAACGTTATCAACGTCTCCCCCCCAACTGATATGTCTGTGACGCAGTACCAATGAAGTGCAATAATGTGAGAAAGAAATCCACATTATTGAGCAAGGACAGCAATCTGAGTGGCAATGTGGTTGTTTACCAAAATAATTTATATTTTTGTCTGCCGCAGTCTCATTTAAAGCACATTGTTTCGCTTTGAATCTGTTGAATCGTTTTTTCATTTTGCATATTGGAAGAACAAATAGTCAAAACCAGTAGTTTACTTAAACCACATAAGACACGCGCACATTTTTTTCTCAGTCTGAAATTAAATCAGACCAAGTTTATCTTGTTTTAGTTAGAATTAGCCAAATTAGTTGTACTTGCTAAATTCCACAAAATTGAGAAAATAACATGTTATTTATTTAGTTACGCATTCTACATACGTTTTCCTTCTATTACGCTTCCATAATTTGTTACACTTGGATACAACACTCTAAAAACAGTTTTAGTTGTGACATTTTGTGATTTAACCAGATTGTCAGAAGGTTTTGTATTAAACGGTTTAAAATGAGTCCCATGTAGTATTTTAACTTCCAGAGAAGTCAAAATTAACATATTACCTTCTGTTAACAGAAATAAATGCTTGAAATAATGCATCTATAAAATATTGGTGAGCCTTTCAGTTACTTTTTAATGTACAGAGACAAACCTCTAATTCACTCATTCAAATCAAGTGCAGCTTAAACAAACAGGACAAAATGTGTCAATTAAAATACAATATAAAATGTTATTTTCTTTTTCAATTATTTGTCATTTCTGGATATTACATTCCAGATTACTGGGCATAAAATATCGGGGAATGAAGCTGAACAGTTAAACAACTCTGATTTATGATATAAAAATGTTTTAGCCATTCCAGGCTGATGTGTTGAAAATAAGCTATAGTTAAAAAAAATGTTCAAGAGGAATGGACCAATATGAAAACTTGGGGCGATAACTGATATTAGTACTGCCATTGTCATGGGTGATATTTATGTATTTTATATGTCCCTGACACCTCATACTCTTGCACTGCATCACTATCACAGTCAGATGACCAGACAGAAACCACATGACCAACTGTCGTCCCTCACCCCTCTGAAACACTACAGATGGATTTAAATATCAGTTATTAATATTGGTCAAGTTTTTTTGTCAAAGCTATATCAATATGATGAAAATAAGTAACATCAACTGATGTTAATAATACATTGTGCACTGCATCTCAAGTTTTTAGTTGTATATTAACTAACTGCAACAATTTCTTAATCTTTGCTTTGGGTTCCTGGCAGACCACAAACACCACCATCATGACAGACTCCAAATATTTCACTACCAACAAAAAGGGTGAGTAGAAAAATTTTACCAAACCAGTTTTTTTCTTTAAAGAAAGGATCTGTTTTTTTTTCTACGAAAACTTATTTTCCTTTAAAGTTAAAGATAAAGAACACTTTAGTTATTGTCTTTCATGTCTATGTGATTCATCTTTCAGGGGAGATCTTTGAACTGAAGGCTGAGTTAAACAATGAGAAGAAAGAGAAGAGGAAAGAGGCAGTAAAGAAGGTCATCGCTGCCATGACTGTTGGCAAAGATGTCAGGTACACCAGCAGATTGGACTTTGAATGTTATTTGGGCAGTTTCCATCCATCCATTTTCTGTACACCCTTGTCTCTAGTGGGGTCAGGAGGGGTCAGCACCATTGCAGGGCAACACGGGGACAGACAGGACAAAGAACCATGCACACATTCACACCTAGGGAGAATTTAGAGAAACCAATTAACCTGACAGTCGTATTTTTGGACTGTGGGAGGAAGCCGGAGAAAACCCACGCATGCACAGGGAGAACATGCAAACTCCATGCAGAAAGACTCCAGGCCGGGAATCAAACCCAGAACCTTCTAGCTGCAAGACAACAGCTCTACCAACTGTGCAGTTTGTCCCTGCTAAACAAAAGTGCAATCCCCAAAGGATGATGCTGCCACCACTACTATGTTTTACTGTGGGTATACTGTGTTCATGATGATGTGAAGGATTTATTTTTTCACCACAGTTTACATATAAGCCAAGAAGTGCTTTTTTTTTTTTTTTTTTTTTGCAATGTGCCAGATTGTGTAACCACCCATCACATAAATATATTTCAATAAGTTCTAGTGATCACAGTTTTTAAGGTTAAGCTCGGAAGAAAAACTGGTGACATTTTTCCCCCCAGTATTTTCAACATATCTTGGCTCTTTTGATCCCATTTGTTTGACTATAAATAAAACATGTAAGAAACAATATTGAGCCATCAATGTTGTCTAACCCCAGTTGTATTTGTTCTCAGTTCTTTGTTCCCAGATGTGGTGAACTGCATGCAGACTGACAACCTGGAGCTGAAGAAGTTGGTCTACCTCTACCTGATGAACTATGCCAAAAGCCAACCTGATATGGCCATCATGGCTGTGAACAGCTTTGTCAAGGTAAGGCTTGACCGCAGGGATCTGATTCACTGCCTTCTTACTTTAGATTAAAATTAGAAAAGATTAAAATATATAAATTTAGCTTGAACAAGACAGAGTGCATGTCACTATGCTAACGTTCTGGAGAGTTACATTTGTGTTGGGTCCCTCTGGATACAAACTTAACACACTTTAACCCAACAGTAGCTGTGTTTCCATTGTCTATATAATTGTGCAAATTGAAATGACAAAAACACATTTGCTTAATGTAAACAGGAATAATAATAAAAAAAAAAACAACTCGGGTGTTTTAATAATACATTTTTGCATTAGGAATAGGTCGTTTTTTGGCTGTGTCAAAATGAGTGTATTTCACAAAACTGCATTGGAAATTAGACACTTTTCCACACAAGTCATTTGATCAGTAACTTGATGCTAATAGTAGTAGGAGGATGTTGGCATGGAATGTTTAAGTGTTTATTAATGTCTTATTGCATGAACAAACTTATTCACGTGTAATTAGGCCTGTCGCGATAAACGATAAATCAATTAATCCCATGATAAATTAAACCTATCGACCTCATTTTAAATATCAGCTTTATCGTCTCTTCCTGCCTTTTTTTCTTTCTGTTGATGACACTGAATGAAAAAAAGGCTCAACTCCAGTGCTCTCCACTGACCCTCCCTTCCTCATTTTCTTAGTGTAATGTCCAGCGCACACTACACGAGTTGTCGGATCATTGTCGTACCATTTTCAAACCTGAGAGACCACACATTAGCCGACAGAAATCCTAGGTATAACGGTTCGATCGGGTTCGTCGTGCCGTGTGGTGTCCAGCCACCTGGGCACAAAATAAGGGCTACAAGTCCAGTTAACTAATTTTAAAACCAGGCATTAATCATTGCTTTACTAGAATCTACCTGTGATGCATGTGGCTAGAGTCAGCTTAAAGTCCTGACTGAATGAAAATCATTATAACCTATTTATGTTAACGAAGAACAGCTGAAAACTTACAGGGTTTATCAACTGCGGTAGCAATTTGGCTCCAACTCCTCTCCTTGTCATTTCTATATTCTTTGCACAAAATGTTGGATAAATATTAATGTTGTTTTCCACATATCATCTCCGATGTCCGCTGGACTTCGGGTTGCGCCCGTCAGCTGTTTGGGATTCCCCTCGTAATTTTCCCTCAGCAAGCATGGAGGAGAATCCGCGCTCTCTGATTGGCTACCTGTCACATTCAGCGTTAAAGCTCCCAGTCGGGGAAAACCCTTGATTTAGATCGGAGCGGCCACGATGATCTAAATCACACTACAGGATGATCGGTTCCGAAATCACCAGCGAGAATCTTAGATCAGCCAACGTTCTAAGATTGTCATAAGGGAAAAATGGGGCAAAAAAATGCTGTAATGTGAACTACTGCATTAGGTAGTCGGATGTGCCCATGTTCTCTATCTAAATCTAGTGATTACCGAGGGCAATACAGTATACAGACTTCATAATCTGCACTCTTTTGGTTGAATGCAGTATTTATTTCCACTTTGGCTTTATGTTGTTTAGTTTTTATTCAAGTACATTTTTTGTTAATGGAGACTGAGAATCCATTTTATTTTTGTTTTTGGTTGTTTTGTTTATTTAGTTTATCAGTTCCAGTGTTATGTGTTCTTTTGAAAATAAAGTGTATCTATATATGGCAGGAAATCGCATGCATTATTAGTCATTTCCATTAAATCAGTGTCAAAAGGTCTTGAAACAATATTATCGTTTATCGTAATAATTTTTTAGACAATTGATCGCTCAGCAAAATTTGTTATTGTGACAGGCCTCGGTGTAATTTTAATTACTTTTCTTACTTAATGGAAACACCACAATTGAGAATTTTTTTATTTTTTATTTTTTTACATTAGCAAAATATCGACAGTTTTGCGCACATGTCGTGTGAGCAAATGAGATTTCTTTTCACAGGACTGTGAGGACCCCAACCCTCTGATCCGGGCCCTGGCTGTCCGCACCATGGGCTGCATACGGGTGGACAAGATCACAGAGTACTTGTGTGAGCCGCTAAGGAAGTGTCTGAAGGATGAGGACCCATATGTGAGGAAGACAGCAGCTGTTTGTGTGGCAAAGCTGCATGACATCAATGCCCAGATGGTGGAAGATCAGGGTTTCCTGGACTCTCTGAGGGATCTCATCGCTGACTCAAACCCCATGGTTGGCCTTCTTTTATTTTACTTCATAGATAGACTTAGGACTACATTTTCTTTGTGCCCAGTCAAATAAAGTTGTTTAAATTTCATTTATGAAATGCTGTGTTTTACAAGCTTGACTGTCATCCCACAGGTTGTTGCCAATGCAGTTGCTGCTTTGTCTGAGATCAGCGAGTCTCACCCCAACAGCAATTTGCTGGACCTGAATCCCCAGAACATCAACAAGCTACTGACGGCCCTCAACGAATGCACAGAGTGGGGACAGATTTTCATCCTAGACTGCCTGTCCAACTACAACCCCAAGGATGACCGAGAGGCTCAGAGGTAGAGATCCTGAAATCCTTAAAGGGGACCTATTGTCCAAAATTCACATTTTGGACATTTGGGTTTCTGCTGCTTCTGAAAACAGCAGAAACGCTTAAAAAAACCAGTCATTTTTTTGGCAATAAACTCCTTTTGGACTGCACAGCCCGACCCAGACTTGCCTGGTTTGAAACTGGGCTGAGCATTTTTGCATTAGCACTTCCAGCCCAGTCCCACCCGAGAGCTGCGGTTCCAACCGGCCCGGCCAGACAGTTCTCGTTTGGAGTTAGCTGTTGATTACTGCGTTGGCTGCGGGGGCAGGACAGAGACAAGTTGTCTTCCAGATCTCTGGGTCAGAGGAGCATTTTTTCTTTTTGTTTTTCTCAATGTGTCATTTTAACATGCGGCATCAAAATATTCTCGTCATCATCTATTCTTACCTGTAAGTTTTTAAATGATAATAATAACGTATTCAATTGCATTTTAATTTCGGTTAATATAACATTCAAGAAGTTGAATTTAGGATCCACATGACGCCATCAGATCAAGCAGATAAATATATATAACTTTTTCCCACAGTTGGGGAGAAAAAAAAAAACGTACACTGACATTGGTCCCACTAACAGCATATAAATGATAAAATTCAATGATGCAGCTAAATTATGAGCTGTTTATCTACAGTAGCCTGAATGTATGTAATCTCATAACTTCCTGCTCTGCATCGGCTGTACATAGTCAAATATCTCAGAGTTTTGAAGTTGATCTGGAGGATGAATCTGCGCTCTGTGCTACACTGGGATTACAAGCACACTTAAGCCAAACATTTTAATGGTAAATGTAAATAACATTTTTTCAAATGATGAGAAGTCGGCAAGACTCTGACAAAGTGATTTTTGCATCTCGCGTTGCCTGATTGGGGGAAATCCCGCAAGCCCTACAGTACAAAAAGGGCTCGAGCAACCCAAGTAGAGCTGGGTTTATGGCTGTATGTGCTGTACAATGGCTGCTGGAAACCACAGGAGTTTTATTGACTTATCATCCAGAGAACACTTTCTGCATTCTTGTAGGTTGTGAAGGAGGCTCCAGTTCTGCTTTTCAAAGATGTATGGTTGCATAATTGCGCATCTGTTTGGGTAGGCGTGGCCAGCAGCAGCTTATTTGGATTTAAAGTGACAAGAGGCCCCAAAACAACTCATTTTGAAAGGACCTCAAAATAGGCAGAACTGACCAAACTGAAATCTGATTATCTGAGAATGATTTTGTGCAAAAAATGTAATGAACATGTGTTGTACAGCCCATAGACATATCCTAACCAGTTTAAGCAAGCCTAGTAGGCCCCCTTTAACTTAATCCATATTTAATAAAGATTGTTTTTGAGCGAAACTATGCCTCTTTCCTCTCTGGACTCATGCTGAGATTCTTCCTCTGTTGTGTCTCAAAGCATCTGTGAGCGTGTCACTCCTCGACTGTCTCACGCCAACTCAGCAGTGGTTCTGTCCGCTGTCAAGGTCCTGATGAAGTTCTTGGAGCTCCTGCCAAAGGACTCGGACTACTACAACACATTACTGAAGAAGCTGTCTCCGCCACTCGTTACTCTGCTGTCTGGAGAGCCAGAGGTCCAGTATGTGGCTCTGAGGAACATCAACCTGATTGTTCAGAAAAGGTATGAGATCGACATCGCTGTTTGCGCTTGATACATTTTAGGGTGGAAAACATTAATCTGATTAATCGCAATAATTTAGTTATTGAAATCATAGTCAACTAATTTAGTTGACATATATGGCATATATGAAAACTATGTATATTTTGCACTTAAGTTTAAAAAAAAGAAAGAAAGAAAACAAAGAAAACTTTTCTATAAATATGTTCTCCCCAGAGGTCCTCCAGTGGCAGTTTTAGCTTCATCTGGTTAAAAAAGTTTTTTAAAAATTGTATTAAGCACATTTTGATATCTGGTCATTAATCAGTTTATCCAAAATAATCAATAAATTAGCTCTACACTGTATTGATAAGTTACGCAGAATGAACTGAGCTTTTCATGTGTTATTGTTAATATTTTTATCTGCAGATGCTCCTTTGCTACAGATGACCAAGCGTTCACTAAAGGAATACTGTGTTATTGCATTTTAGGCAACAAAATGTTTACTTTCTAATGAAAAAAGTAATTGAATTATTTATGTACATCTTTTAATGTTTTTCCAGTATTGTATAAAAAGGCTTAAGTGGTTAAATGAAAAATCTGCAGAATGTGCCCATTTTTTACCCCATTAATTTATGACTAAAATAATCGCTAGTTGCATCCCTACTGCGTTTTGAGATTAAGTCTCTCAACATGAGCACAGATTTCCCACACACCTTTGAAAACATAAGGCACTTTTCCACTACACCACCTCTAACTGGTACGGTTCTGGTCCACCTCGGTGAAGATTAATTTTGCATTAGCAAATCTGGCACAGCTCTGCCTGGTTCTTCTCAGATTTTGGTCTCTACTTCAGGGGTAGTACCAGCAGCACAGACCAGGGTACGGCATTGTTTGACTGCTGGCCGCATTCACTGATTGGATTTATGTCATTGAAAATGCATACAACATAATTATGAGCATAATTATGAGTTTAATCATGAGCATCTCCAGAAACACATGCGTAAACTCTCTGATGGAGCTGCTGTTTTGCACAGACAGTGTGAAACACTGGAACGACGTAATATTAGCTTGTGATGTGAATTTTATTTTTCCTTTGGATTAAAAAAAGTAAAGTGGCTACTAGTTTTCATCTGGTGAGGAACAGAGTGTCTGATGGAAAAGCTCACTACCGGGGCAGAACAGAGCCTCACATTAACCGGTTAGTGCACAACTTGACAGTGGAAAAGTGCTTATATTAAATTTAAGTGTTAGAGTTAATAAAGTGAGTACAAAGGAAAAAACTATTTGTGGTATTCAAAAGTATTTTTCTTCAAAAATATTCTTCTTCTTCTTCCATCGTTTAAGTTCTAAGTTGTTTTATGTTCTATCATAAATTTGTAGCTTCTGTTTTCATGATGAACTTTTGGTTTTATTTTTTAAAATAAACAAGAAAACTTCCAACAGGGCCTAATGTGTGTGTGTGTGTGTTTGTTTTTGTTTTGTTTTGTTTCCTTGCAGACCTGAGATCCTAAAGCAGGAGATTAAAGTGTTCTTTGTCAAGTATAACGACCCGATTTATGTGAAGCTGGAGAAACTGGACATCATGATCCGCTTGGCCTCTCAGGCCAACATCGCCCAGGTAGGTTCCATGTACAAAACACATTATTGTTGTTATTTAATGGCCGGCTCTATTTTCAAAATAAAAAAATAAACGCTTGTGAAAAGCAGTTGGACATTACTGACCTTCTTTAATATTGTCCAACAAAAAATTTCACTGACCTGCTTCTCCTCTAACTTTGCAAACATATACTGCCAATTTCCACGAGAAAAATCTTGAAAATACAATCCATGCTGCCATTTTTTTCAGTGCTTACGCAGAAGTGATATTTTGATTAGTTTAATAAAAATGTGGTTTTTTTGTATTGCTTTTGCTCCATGTATATGGTGGGAGTGATATACGTTTCGGACCCTTACAGGTTTTGGCTGAACTGAAGGAATATGCCACAGAGGTAGATGTTGACTTTGTGCGTAAGGCAGTACGAGCCATCGGACGCTGTGCCATCAAAGTGGAGGTGAGGACTGACTGCTGTCACTTGATCTATTTTTTTTTCTGAGAAGCCACCAGAATCAAATAATTACTAACTTAACAGGCACTGACTTGTCTGTTAAAACCTCAGAAATCCAATCTTCTTCTGGTCAGTGAATTCTGAAGCACCAACAGGTCTTGGTGACAGTGACTTTCTTTTATGTTGGGATTATTAGTGAGGGCTGGAAGGCTGACATTGTATAGATAATTTTAAAAACATAAGGAGACACACTAAAAGGTGGAAAACTACTTTCTATGGTGGTGTGCCAGCTGTCCAAGACACTACTGAGAGCTAGATGCCAACAGATAATTCAAAGGCTGCAGCAAAGTTGCTCTGTTTTGTCTCTCTTGCTTTATTTAGCAGCTTTTTGGTAATACACACAAACATCAAGTTAAAGGGCAGTCTTTCATTCTTCAGAGAATACACACAGAGACCTACGTTACTTATTCTAACCACTTTAATCACTAACATTCAATGCTAAAATTGGCATTAATGGCAACTCCATGATGGGCGATATGACTTAATGATCGAAATTCAGATTTTTTTTTTCCCCGATTTCTTTTCTAAAAAAAGACATTATAGAAAATATTTTTAAAAAGTATCTTTTATTTTAATCATCCCTTCTGGTAGTTGTGCGGTGGAGTATTCCATCACACAGTCATGATATTTTCAGTTTTTAATTAGAAAAAAGCTTGGTTATCAGGATCTGCGGTGAGCAGCTCAGTTGGAATAGACCCAGCTGTTTGCACCATCACGTCAATGTTACTGACAATAATCTGATGCTGATGTGTTAAAAGATTAAATATAATCTCAGAAATTTATACCAAAGTTTGGACAACATTCGTCATTTTAATTTTTAGTTTTTTGTGTTGGCGTTCTCAGAAACTTGTTACTTCATTTTGGCAATATTACGATTTTATTCTGGTAATATTGTGACTTTATTCTCATAATTAAAAAAAAACTTTGCCTGGTTTTATTATTCTGTAGAGTTCACCTGTATTCAACGTCCAAATAAATAGAAGCTGTAAAACATGCTTGTGGGCAAACTGACCAGTCCACTCCTATGGAAACCCAAGGAGTGCATCGGTGAACGAAAAATCCAGATTTTCCTGAGATTAAAATCAAAAATCAAATATTTTATTCGTCGAGAGAATTTATTTATTGCCCAGGATTATCTTGTCTTTGTTTTTAAAATAACAAACAAGGCTAAGAGATAATAAATACTCCAGTAAGATTCTTTTAGTAGATGTATTTGTCTGGCCATGGCTGAAAGCTCTGAAGTGGACTCACTGAAAGGATCGATTGTTGTAAGTTAGTATGATCCTTTTGTATTGAGGATGAGTGTCTTTTGTTTCTGTAGCAATCGGCTGAGCGCTGTGTCAGCACTCTGCTGGACCTGATCCAGACAAAGGTCAACTACGTGGTTCAGGAGGCTATTGTGGTCATCAGAGACATTTTCCGCAAGTACCCTAACAAGTACGTGGGAACACCCTGGCTTACATCACCTGTCCAGTTATCTTTACGTCTAACCACCGAGATGCTGATGTTCTTTAGATATGAGAGCATCATCGCCACGCTGTGCGAGAACCTGGACTCCCTGGATGAACCCGATGCTCGAGGTGCCATGATCTGGATCGTCGGAGAGTACGCCGAGAGGATCGACAACGCTGACGAATTGCTCGAGAGCTTCCTCGAGGGTTTCCACGACGAGAGCACTCAGGTGAGCTGGTTAAAAAGAACGGATGTACAGGTTCTTGTGAACTCTGCTTTCATCTCCTTGAATGGCCCAAAAACTAACTCAGATAATTGTCGTGGAAGTTAACATGTTTACTAACCCTTTCAAAAGAAATCAGTGCATCTCACTGTTTACATTCTGCATAAATTCCCTGCTTTCCATTACACCTATATACAGTTTTTTTCTTTGTTTTGCTTTGCAGGTACAACTCACTCTTTTGACTGCCATAGTGAAGCTGTTCCTGAAGAAACCATCAGAAACTCAGGAGCTGGTGCAGCAGGTCCTCAGTCTGGCCACTCAGGTTAGTGCCATTGTGTTACAAAAGTCAGTTTTACAGAAATTAAATGGATTACTCCCTTCATAAAAATACTTTTGGTAATTCTAACTGAGCTAAAACGAGAGAAATTTGTTCTGTTTTAATTACAGACAGCTTGTCTTTTTGCTTAGTGTATGTAAACTTCAGGTTTCAACTGTATGTATGATTTCAACTTTAGGAGAACTGCTTATTTAGATTTGTGACTATGAAGTAGTTTTGTGTACACAAAACAGTTACTTTAAAAAATGTCTTGTTTTTGTTATTTCCAATATGAAATGGAACAGGAAATAAATATTTTTCCCCTATTTGTGTTTGAGTTTTATCTTTCATTCTATGAACCACTTATAAACAACAGACTTTCACACCTGCTTCACAGAATATATTTGAGTCAAGACTTCTCTATTATGGGGGAAAATCATTATCACAACTTTTTCACTGCAAAAAATAACAGTAAACCCATATTAAACCTTTGTGAATGTGTTCTTGGTGAACTCAGAAGTGATGCTCAGAAATCTCCCCTGTCTGGTTTCTCCCGTCTCCAGTCTGAACAGGTCAGGTCACATCAGACAGACCAGAATCTGAAATGACCAGTGCTGTCTGTGAAACTGTTTCTTTATTGTAAAAGTCTTTGAAAAGGTTGAGAACCTCTTTCCAACTTCACAGATTACTAGGTCAAATCCACACATTCATAAAATTAGATGATTTTTAACATTTGCATGCTGTGGAAATATGAAATGTGGCATTAATTTTTTTCATATAAAAAATGCTAATCTTATCACCTGCACAGTCTTACATTGAGATTTATTTCAGTTTTTTTCTTTCCCCCATCAGGACTCTGACAACCCAGACCTCCGTGACAGGGGCTATATTTACTGGCGCCTGCTGTCGACTGACCCTGTGACGGCCAAAGAGGTGGTGCTGTCAGAAAAGCCCCTGATCTCCGAGGAGACTGACTTGATTGAGCCCACGCTGCTGGACGAGCTGATCTGCCACATCGGCTCCCTGGCCTCAGTCTATCACAAGCCACCCAGCGCCTTTGTGGAGGGAAGTCATGGAATCCACCGGAAGCACCTTCCTGTCCAGCACAGCAGGTCAAACACAGAAAAACCTGAATAATTTACAAAGATCTTAGTGTTGCTTTATTGGTTATTTTTCTAACGTGAAGGCCTTAAAATATCTTAAATTGATTATAGAAAATGTAAGTTGGCCTTAAATACGGTAATCACAGGTCTTAAATTTCATTGTGGCAGGACTATTTAATATTATATATTCTATGCAGGTTTTATGAGACTTTTTAATCAGACAAAAGCTGTAGTCGTGCACAGACATCTTCACTCACTGCGTTCTTTGATTCAGTTTGGTTAAGGTTACTGCTAACAAGCTGCTAATACTTTCTTGCTATCCAGTTTGCTTGCTAACTAGCTGGCAAGCAAACAAACAAGTCATTAGCACCTAACATATGGCTCATTACCAGTTAGCATATGGCTTTCTAGGTAGCTAGATAACTAGAAAGCCATATGCCATTTTCATGACGTGAGAAGCACACAGTTGCTGCCAAGAGCCACAAAAATACCCCAGAAAGTTCACAGTTTTGGTCCCCTGAATTTCTTTGATACATCTGTTGTGATGTGTGAACATTTTATTCTTGATGGTCTTAAAAAGGTCTTAAGTCCTAAATTTTAGTTGGTGAAGCCTGCATAAACCGGGTTCTATATATTCAGCCTTGAGTCAGAGACTTCACTGATATTTTGAATGAAAGAAGTTTAAATGTACCATCTCTAACCTCTTCTCCACTTCCTCCTGAACAGTATTGATACAGGCGAGAGCCCTGTGAGCGGAGGTCCAGCTGCCGCCATGGACCAGCCACATGTGATTCCTAGCCAGGGTGACCTTCTGGGTGACCTGCTAAACCTTGACCTGGGCCCTCCTGTCAATGTTCCCCAAGTCTCCTCCATGCAGATGGGTGCAGTGGACCTTCTGGGTGGAGGCCTGGACAGCTTGGTGAGATCAGTTGCACAAATGAGTTACTTTTCCACCACCTGCATGGCTGCAATGTACCACTTTGATTTTACTGTTGAACATAAAAACTGCCTTTTGGTGTTAACACTTTTATGAAGTTTATTTATTCATGATGGGGTCCAGTTGTAAAACTGGATGGATTTCAGTAAATCCATCCATTTCAGTAAATTACAATTTCACTGAAAAGTTGAAGTAATATAATACAGAAAGTGTAAGCTATTATGGATTCATTGCACACAGATTAATGTTTCAAGGGTTTATTAATGTTAACATTGCTACAGCTAATGAAAACACCAGTTTTGTTTCACTGAAAATTTTCAAACCATTACTTTAGACCAGCGGTGGGCAATCGTGGTCCTCCAGGGCCGGTGTCCTGCAGCTCTTAATGTCTCCCTGGTCCAACACACTTGAATCCAACAGCTGAATCACTTCCCAAGTGCAGTCAGGTTCTCCAGAGTCCTGCTAACGACGTCATTATTTGACTCAGGTGTGTTGAAGTTGAGACACATCTAAAAGTTGCAGGAGACCCTCCAGGCCTGGAGCTGCCCAGCCCTGCTTTAGACCAATAGAGATAATTTATTTTTGATATAAAATGTTATGGCCATGTAAAAGTATGGTCTACAACTATGTTTTTACAACATCCACAACAAGGTTAAGCCACAAAAATCTTATTGCTAAGGAAAATGGCTGTTCAGAGTTATTGATCCAGGCATATTAACCACTTGTAGGAAGTAGTTGGACTACATGTCCAAGATGGCCTAAGGATCATATTGGAAGGGCTTTGCCCTCGTCTTGTGGTTGGAATTATACCTAATTATGCCTAAATTAGCACAATTGCATAGTAAATAATTAAATTCATAGTGTTTTGTATTCAGTTCAATAATATGTTAAATTGTTATTGTCAGCAAATCAAATAGCCACTTTTGCTTTTATAATTTTAAATAAATGAATATAGTAGGCAGTTAATGGGAAGTTGAGTGAAAGGGGAAAAATGCATAAAATTTCTTTCTAATTGTATGACTGTTTATTAATTTTTTTTCTTCCACACAACTTTTCAACAGCATGCTTAGATAAAACTCTCTGAAAATCCATCTTATTTAGCAATGAGCCCTTTGTGAACATTGTGGATGACAGTCTGCTGCACATAAATGTTCTGGAATCAGACATTTTCATTTTCATTAATCTGATGTACTTAGATGTTCTGAGAAGCTATATTTGCTGTTTTAGTTAGCTGTGAGCCCTAATTATCAGAAATGTAAATATTACTCTGCTCATAATGAATCTTTTAGTTTTACTTTTTTGAATTTTATAGAATATGTATTTTTTTTAAATATTACTTTTTTAAAAAAATACAAGAGTGACATTGGTTCATAAATTAAGACTATTTTAGTCTCAATTTTACATTTAACATCTCAGAATGTCTAGAGGTCTTGGTAATTGTCTTACAGATTTATTATTGAGGTATTTTCCCAGACAGTGAGGGGCTGCTCTTGATGGCTTGCGGTTGCTAAGAAGGTCTCTGTTTCTGTCTTGTGTGTGTGTGTGTGTGTGTGTGTGTGTGTGTGTGTGTTCGGTCTTTCTCTGATGTTTGGATGCTGTCTTTGGGGGCGTCTCCTCTTCTCTCCCATAGCTTGGGGGAGACCTGGGCGGAGGTGTTGGGGGAAGTCCAGCAGTAAGTTAAGCCCTTCTGTTCGGCCATCTTGCTGCATGCTGCATGCTTCTTGAACTAAACTCTCACTGCACTCTTCACGCTTTTATTGCTTCACACCTGTGTGCACAGCTTGAAAATGGCTTGTTTTGAATCATTTTGGCCTATTTTAAAACAAAATTTATGACTTTTATTTCAGTCTTATGATCCCAGTGGGTTTGTATTTTTATATTTTATACTATTGAATATATTGTTTACTAGCATTAGATCAGTTTATGAAAACTCTTCATTAATGCTAAATTGAGTTGGGTTATGGACTTTGTGTTATTGAATAATTTGAAGTAAATGTTTTATGATTCATAGGCTAAAATACTAAGATGCACATAAAAGGTGTTTCTCACAATTAATTTAGGTCTGCTTTTATTTTTGCTTTGGCTGAGTGTTCAAATATTATTTCCATATAATCATGCTTTCTTTTGCCAGTGACCTAACATCTAACATTCTTTGTGTGATTTATTTATGTTTTCTTCTTGGGCTTTTGGCATATTTTTGGTGAAACTGCATAGGAAGCTTACTGACATGGTTTTAACTAGAACAGTGTGTTTTCAGTGTTTGTGCTATTGTCTCGGAACTCCTTCAGGTGGGACAAAACTTCATTCCGTCATCCGTCCCCAGCACTTTTGCTCCGTCACCAACTCCTGCTCCTCCAGCAGTCAGCAGTGGCCTCAATGACCTTTTTGAGCTTTCCACAGGCATGGTCATCGCCACCGGAGGCTTCGTAGCCCCAAAAGCAGTGAGTACACACAACTTTATCGCACATGCATCGATCCAAGTGACAATATAGTGTCAAACCGAGATTATTCATGCTAAAAGGATTTGAAACATTTTTTCTAGCTAGATTTATTTTGTTAATGTCATATTATATGGTTGGTTTCATTTCTGTAGAAATCAGTGAATGTTTTGGATTGAATTTGGTTTTGTACTTAAAGCTGTGGTATGTAAATTTTGTAAAAATATGTTTTTTGCATACGTCGCTGTTTGGACAGTATAACATGAGACACATGACATGAAAAAAAGTCAAGCTCCTCTGCCTCATCCCTGTGATTCTACTGCCACTTGCAGATAAACATCACTCAGTCAGAAACAACCAGTCAGAGCTAGGAGAAGGGTCTGAGCACCGTCATCATGATCACATATGTGTTGCACAATGTGCTTATGGCAGAGAAACAACTTATAACAGGAAAACTGTGTAACCGCTGTCATCAGCGGCCATGCTAACTGTCTGTGCTGTGGGGAATGAGCAGTTGCACAGAAAAGAGCAAGGCGGAGGGTGTGAGCAGCGCTTACCAGAGGGTGATTGACACTGTTGGTCTGGACAATATGGTTGAAAAATGTATCATGACATAAGTGAAATGCATGGCCTACGGGGGGTTACATATCAGAGGTTAAAGAGTTATTTGAGTAACAGATTAAAATATGAATCATATGAATTGATATCGATATATTGAGTAGTTTTTTGTTTTGAATATCTGAAATACTGCTAAACTGGTCGCGTGACCTTTCCTGTTTTATCCACAGAGCCTACTCCAGGCGTAGTTTATTTCTAAGCAGTTATGAGGAAACCTTAAACTACAGCTGCTCAAGTTACTCAACATTTGTTGCTCGGTAACCAAATAGTGAGTTAGTTGATGTCACCAACCTAGCGTAGTTGGTCTTGAGAGTTTCAGCGGCTTTAGTCTTTCCTCTGTCTACATCCTCCACAATGCTTTCCAGTTCTGGATCAGGGTTCTGTGAATATTCTATATATTGAATATTCTATCAGACATATTATCTATTGATACTGATCTTCTGCCTAGCATGATATATATCAGTGATATGAATAGAATTGATTTATTGTCCAGCCCTAACCCACTTTCATTTCTACTGATTTGATATTAATCATACTTGAATGCTGCTGGATTTTTGTTGGAGTAAGTCATGGAGTCTTCCAAATCTAGTAAAGATGAATAAAATGTGTAAAATATAAAGCCCAAAAATGATCGTTTTTCTGGAGTAAAAACTGTAGAAACATCTGACTTTTTGAATGTGTCTATTCAGCGAAGGATAAACGTAAGACACAAAGTATTGCACAGCTCGGTTGGTAGGGAGGGTGCACCATGTGCTAAGGCTATATTCATCTATACAATCTTTGTCCTGCATGTCTTCCCCTTCTTTCTTCTCTCTCCACCTTCTTTCATGTCAAATTGCCATTAAATAAATGTCACTAGTGCCAGAAAAATCTTTACACCAAAAACTGCTTTTTACCAGGTGTGGCTTCCTGCAGTAAAAGCCAAGGGACTAGAAATCTCTGGAACATTCTCCCGCCGCCAGGGCCACATGTACATGGACATGTCGTTCACCAACAAGGCACTGCAGCACATGAATGACTTTGCCGTCCAGTTCAACAAAAACAGGTTTGTGAACTGGAGGAGAGGAATTTTCAGGCACTAATTCACAAATGTTTGTGGGAAAGTTGCAGCTGAATAGCACCAGGTTTAGATTTCTATTCTCGTTGCAGTTTTGGTGTGATTCCCACCAGTCCTCTGCCCATTCACACTCCACTGATGCCCAATCAGAGTATCGAGGTCTCCCTGCCTGTTAACACCATTGGGCCTGTTATGAAAATGGATCCGCTCAATAATCTGCAGGTACAGGAGCATGTCCTCATAAATGCTGTTTGATCACTATCAAGTGACTTTTGGTTGATCATCATTTAGATCAGGGATGTCAAACTCATCTTCATTTTGGACCATATCAGGATAGTGAATGTTCTCATGGGGTGGTTGTGCCAAAATGTATTGATAGAACCCACTAACAAACTGCTGAAATATTAATAAGTATTTGATTATTAGTTCTTAGAAATAGGACATACAATTCAAATGTGAACTGTATGGCCTGCGGGGGGTTCAATATCAGTGGTTAAAGAGTTATTTGAGTAACAGATTAAAATATGTACAAATTAACACAAAGTCACAGAGTGAAGTAGTTTTAAATGTGGTCTTCCTCAAGGCTCAGTCCTAGGACCTAAATCATTTATACTTTACTTAAATGATATTTTTGCAGTATCCAATATTTTGAAGTTTATAATGTTTGCTGATGATACAAATGTATTTTTTTCTGGAAATAATATGGATGAAATAATAAAAGATTTAGTAAATGTTAAAGGCTTGCATATTATATATTCCTCTTTGATTTTGCCTTATTTGTCTTGCTCAGAAATCTGGGGAAATGCAAGTAAAACAAACATTGATAAATTAGTTAAGTTGGAAAAAAACAACCTCTAAGGCTTTTTTTTTTCACGGTATAAGGTGAACCAACTGAGAAACTCTTCATTCAAATTAAGCATTAAAATTTAAAGATATTGTTTCTATAAAAATACTGGAAATAATGTATAAAGCATTGAACAAAAGTCTTCCTTCTGGTATTCAGAAATTATTTAAATTGAGAGAGAATAAATATAATTTGCGAGTTTTTTTTTATCTTTGAATGTGCAAAAGAGAAGAGCCAGGTAAAGACTAGATGTGTTTCAGTTATTAGTGTGAAACTGGCATGAATTGAATGATGATTTTAAGTTATGTCCTTTCTTGGTGAGCTTTAAAAGAGCTCTAAAATTTAAATGATAACAACTTACACTGTTATGTAGATTTATATATGCATATATATGCTTAAGGAGATATCTTGGTAGGGTGTTGGGTATAAAATAGGGTAGGCAAGAATAAGCTTGGCTTCAGCCTGTTCCTTTTATGGTAAATTATGGGCTTCTTTATTGTTTTTTTGTTGTTGTTGTTGTTCTTTCCTGTGTTTAATGTGGACAATTTACCAAAATAAAGTGATTGGTAAAAAAAATAAATAAATAAAATGGTAATCATTTCACATCTTCAGTCCCACCAGGGTTATACACTTGCTTTTGTGATTTTTTTTTTCTATCAAAATCACAGATTTTGTGGCGCTAACTTAAAAATATTTGAAGGCAATTTTGCAAAATTCAACCTTATGTATAATGTTAAATGTGACTCTTCTTTTTTTTTCTTTCTCACCATGTCTATTACTAGTAACTTGACAACAAGTGAGGCTAAGGCAGTGTTGTAAAAGTAAGAAATAGTGCCACCTACTGGTGGAAGTTAGCAGTCACGTACATCTAATGTTTTTGATAATTTTGGGGGAAGATTTGCAATAAACTTACTTATATGCATTAGCATGAAAATATGCGGGGTTTGTTGATTTTTGCAAAAAATTTCCACAGTCGCAGAATCGCGACAAACTGGAGAGACCTAGTGATGTTAACATGACGTCTACAGTCTTAATCAGTGTTTCTCAACCTTTTTGGGGCCAGCGCCCCTCTATCCATTATCCAGGTCCCTTACTGCCCATCATAGAAATTCTAGCTACTTTGCACTGAATATTATTTTATTATTAATATTACTGTCACTGTTGATGTTTTGATTGTTATGGTTGTTTCTGGAGTTATTGTCAAAAATAATTTCCCAGAGAACAAAAAAGCCATGGGAATAGAAATTATTTTCACAGGCGTCTAAGAAAAATGCAATAGATATTTAACTTAAAATCGGTAGGCCTAACATCAGCCAATAAGAGTAGAAAAATATTCTTATTCTGTGCCATTTTCTAGTTGTTAAATATTCCACAAAATGACCAGATAAAAAATGTACAACAATGCAATTTTAAACTTTAAACTATTTGCAAAAAGACTGAGTTCTGCAACATTAAAACGTGGACAGAACTCCAACTATGTCAATCATAGCTTTTCTTGTCTCCAGTGTTTCTCATCAGAATATCATCCATAAAATTTCACACACGGCACTTACTGTGCAAACCAGAGCTTTCAGTGGGAAAACAAAAGTTCCAGATTGTTTTAATGTCATACAAATATGAGACAGGAACATGGATTATGTCTTTATATAGACCTGTCTATTGATTTATAGATTAATAGTTCGTTGCTGCGTTCTATGTCACGGCTCTCCTGTTTCAGAGTTTTGCGCAACGTCCGCATCGTCTTTTTTTTTTTTTATGCCATAAGGCGCGGAGCGGTCGGGAAGCGCGTATCGATGGAGAAAAACAGACCGACTCCGGTATTGTGCTCATTAAAATTCAAAAGTGCTGTGGTGCTACGGTTTCATACCAGATCACTTACAGAACCAATGTTAACTCTATAAAATGAACGCTCTCTATCGAGGTATCACCATGGAGGGATTTCTTTATTTAAATGGGCTCATTTTTCAGAGGGATACAGAGTCAGGGTATCATGACATGTTTATAAGAGTGATTTCCATGGAAGCGGGCAGCAGCCAGACGAATATTAAAACACTTTTTTAATACAAGTTGCTGCTTTGACATGATCACAGCACTGACAAAACATATGTACAAAAATCCTGAATAAGACATAAAATATTTGACATAGATGGAATGTCAGAACCCCCCTAAACACTTCTTAGAATGGGATAGATCATTAGCGAGGTATTTGTTTTCAGGGTAAAAAGGCCAGAATGAAGTTTAGGACTCTACAACTAAAAAAAGAAAAGGGTGGAATTGGCCTTCCCTGTTTACAGGAATACTACCATGCAGCCCAGCTAAGACCTTTAGTCTGTGTGTGTTCACCATCATACACTGCAGCATGGAAGGAAATAGAAGGAACGGCGATAAAAGGAATCCCAATAACAGTCCTACTTAGTGATTATAAATTACAGGAAGAACAGCAGATCCCAGAAGACTCCATAACAGGTAGTGTTCTCAAGTCCTGGCAGGAATTGGCTAAAATTTGCAGAACAGGAGATGCATCTAAAATTATGAGGTGTGTGCCTATGATTTGGATTTTATACCAGATAGAATTGATAACAGATTCAAGTTATGGATCTCAAAAGGATTAACTACCTATTATTCATTCGCTCACAAAGGGATATTTCAGAGTTTTGAAACCTTACAGAAGGATCATGGACTGGAAAAAGATGATTTTTTTTAGGTACCTGCAGGTGAGACATTATTTTAATAGAAATTTAAAGAGGTTCTGAGAAAAAGTGATTCAAGTTTCATGGGGGTATTTCTATCACTAATTAAGCCCAGATCAGACAGCAGAATTATCTCTAAATTATATAATGCTATACAACTATCTAAATATGAGAATACAGAATACATAAAGAGGAAATGGGAAAAGGAAATGAAGGTAATAATCTCACAAGAAAGCTGGGAGGAAATATGTACACAGCAGTGGGCCTCGACCGGATCAAACACATGGCGGGAGTTTTGCTGGAAAAACATCACACAATTTTTTGTTACACGCATTCGGAGACGATATCAAAGTATCGGAGATGCCTGCTGGAGTCTCTGTGGGTCTAAGGGAGCCAACCACCTCCATGTTTTTTGGGACTGCCAGGTAATAAAACCATCTTGGGAAGAGCTCCACAAACATATTGAAAATATATTCAATGTAAACGTTCCATTCAAATGTGAAACGTTGTCACTGGGCAACCTACAATTGGACTCATGGACCAATGAAGACAAAAAACTGCTGGCTATACTACTGGCAGCCAGTAAGAAAGCCATCACAAGGAAATGGCTAAAACCAGATCCACCCACTATTGATGAATGGATTGAAATTGTTTACCGGATTTATGCTATGGAAAAGATTTCTTTTTCCCTCCAAGTTGAGAAAGGAAACTTTTATACGATCTGGACCAAATGGACTGAGTATGTAAAACCAATTAGATCTGACTTCATTTGATTATTCTTGTGAATTATGTGTCCTGCCCTTTTATGTTCATGTGATTTTTATTGCTCGAGTTGGTGCAATCCCCATTTTTGTTCAATTTTGTTCATTTTTGTTATCGTTCAAAACGAAAATTAGAAACGGTCTGTAAAAGAAAATACCAGAAAGGCAGTATGTACAAAATTACTTAGACTCTCCGCTTCTATCCTCATGTACAACTTAAATGGGTAAAGCTGCAATTAACAAATGTGATGGAATTCTGTCTTTCTAAATAAAACAATAATTACAAAAAAAACAAAAAACAAAAAATATTTGAAAATCAGACAACAGGCAAGTGAATCACAGCAACATCATCAGCCAGTGTAACGCTGAACTGATGCGGTGAAGCTACCAGTAGCAGGAGCGGAGCTGCGTCAAAAGCTAACAAATACTGAAGAGAAGGAGAGCTGCCATTGATACAGTTGCAGTCAAGCATGTTTTAATGTTACACAATACAGTTTTACCAAGTTGCTCAAAGTCTAAACTGGTATTGTTGTGCATTTAAAGTGTAAAGTTTACCTTCAAGCAATCATCCCCCAGAGGAATCCCAGTGTCCTCCGTTTGTAAAAGTTTCCGCCAACGCCCCCTGCCATCCTCTGAACGTCCCCCGGGGGGCGGTACCGCCCCCGTTGAGAAACGCTGGTCTAGATCAGTGGTCCCCAACCTTTTTATTACCGTGGACCGGTCAAGACTTTTGCTGCGGAAATTTTGCTGCAGCCCGGGGGAACCGTCAGATAAGGCTTCTGCATGTTGGTGTTCCAGCTAAATCCTGAATATACCCTATTTGGGTTGTCTTGGCCTTTTTATCACAGCCTGTGAGGTTTACACTGACTGGGAACGAGAATACAACCTGCTGAATGTGACAGGTAGCCAATTAGAAAGCGCGGTGACGTAAGAACAGAGGGGAATCCTTAACAGCTGATATATCACGCAACTGAGAGTCTGGTGGATATCGGAGATGATATGTGGAAATGTTTATTATTATATGTAAAGGTCCTTATTATATATGTTTGTGTTTATTCAGTTAAAAACGTTAACTATGAAAATCATAACTCACCTCCAAATCATAGTGCAGCAAATAGAGCGGCTCCTCCCGTCATCTTTTATCCACCGCCTTTTCTTTTTGTTACGTCTTTTATCTCTTAAAATGACTCCACAAACTATCACTATTGCTTCTACATCGTCATCCGTGTTTATTTATTCTAAATTCCCATATGGTATGTTGGGGGTTTTACTGGATTATCCTCTAGAATCGGTTCATGTGGTGTGTTGCTCCAGCCGTGTGGCTGAACACGAACCGATCGAACCTGTTGTACTTTTATCAGCTCTGTGGTCACAGAGGTTTGGAGAATCGGCCAACAATTCTTAAATCTTGCCGTCCAAACCAGACTTAAGACTCACAAGCTCTACTCATCTCCTCTCGACCACTGCCCAAACACTCTGACTCTGGTTGCTATGGTAACGTTTACATATCCCTTCAAAATAAGATACAGATGCGCCACAAAACGAACATTTTACTTTTGTGAACATTTTAACTCACGATAATGACTAACGGAGCCCTGAGCTTGTTTCTCTGCAACGAGACGGTCCATCAGGGAGTGATGAGAGACAATGACACCCAAAGTGTTGCTTATATCCACAGCCTGCTTGGTCTCTACGAGGTGAAGCAGTTTGAAGCCTCATTGCCTCATTAGCAGCCGGTCGCCGCATGTTACTCAGAGCGGCTTGTAATGTGGGACTCACCTACCGGTCCGGGATAAATCCATCCTCCTGTCTCTTCTCTGGGCCTTTTCCTCTTTGCAAAGAAACTTTCCAAAGACATCTGATCTGTTTCTTACTCATTTTGCTGCTTGTGGGCTCAAAGTAACTGAGAGAATCCGGTTAAAGGGTTTTCAAAATAAAAGATCCTCCAGACTCAAATAATATATAAAACGGAAACATTTAATTATTTTTTGCACGGCCCGGTACCAATTGGTCTGCGAACCGGAACCGATCCGTGGCCCGGGGGTTGGGGACCACTGATCTAGATGATAATATAAAAAGCTATGGTGGGCTGGATTTTGTCCTTGAGTTTCACAGGTGATTTATATTGTGAAACAGCAGTTTTTGAATCTAAGGATAACTTTTATTAGATAAGAGTTATTCATTTAGCAAACTGAACTTCACTCATAAAGTAATGTGCTGGACAGAAAACAGGAAAATGTAACTTCTTATTTTTAATTTTATGTTTGAAGATGCATGTTTATTACACAGTTGTGCTCTGTAGTCTCCAAAATTGTTGTCTAATGCTCTTTCTCCTCTGTTTATTTGTCCACAGGTGGCTGTAAAGAACAACATTGATGTGTTCTACTTCAGCGTCCTCATCCCTCTGAATATATTCTTTGTTGAAGATGGAAAAATGGGTATGATTTTATCCACTTTGCTGATGCAGTGCAATAGACAGCAATACACATTGAATCATTCTTGTTGAAAATACTAAATTAATGAAGAAGTAAAAATATATACATGTTCTATAGAGTGTGGACTGAAATCATCTCTGAGATCCAGAAAGTGAAGCACAGTATAATCAAATTTTATAATTTCAAGAGATGCTTAAAGATAGCCAGAAATTTCAATCTTATCTAATTTAAAAGTAATAATTAACTCTTATGTGTACGCCTTGCCTAAAATGGTAAGAAAACCTACATCTTCCTTAGAAATGTTGGATCATCTTATAAAGTAATCAAGATCTATATTGATGACTGTGTCTTATTGTTTTCAGAGCGACAGGTGTTTCTGGCGACCTGGAAGGACATTCCCAATGAGAATGAACTCCAGTACCAGATCAAAGATTGTCACCTTAATGCTGGTAGGCACTGCCATCCATGTTTTGTTTGCATTTTAGTTCTTTGCACATTTTGAGTTTTATAGTAAATACTGGAGGCCCTTTATCAAAGATGCACTGAACAGAGTTTTGCAGCTGATTTCAAACACTAGTTCTTGCTAGTTCAGCTTATGCCGACTCAATGTTTCAGGGTTTTTAGCAAAATTAGCTTAAGATGTCTTTATCATGTTAAGTTGCATTTCCATTGACCTTAAAAGTTAGCAAATTGGAATTGTGCAAATTTTCTTAATGAAAACATACCGATTTTGAAAGAACGTTTGTTGGTAAAAAGTTTTTGCTCTTGGATAAGGTGGTTTTTCAACTCTTTTAAAAATAGTGTATTTAAAACTAGTCCAATGGAAACGGTTCTTTCGCATCACACAAGTCATGTAATCAACAAGCAGATGTTACTCCTGAAGGAAAAGACAAAGAAGATGATGTGGAGGGGATGGCGCAGTACGTTCTTTGATGACATTGCGTGAACAAACTTATTGATGTGTAATTTTAATTATGTTTCTTATTTGTAGGAAACACCACAATTGCAAAATTGTGTTTTTTCTACTTTAGTGGAATATCAGCGGTTTTGCGCACATTTAGAATGGAAGCACAGCTATGTGTTGGTCATTGGCGCGGTTAGCATTAATACCGGCAAACTTGAGTCTCTGCATTTTCTCAAGAACAGCGATATCTGTCGAGGTTCAGGTTTTAGCTGTTTCTATGGCTCAGTTCACTAGAACCAAAAAAATGTTTGGTCAGCAGGCCTCTCCACAACTGGAAGATGTTCTCAGCCAGTTTGCTGGCGCAGGGAGAAAGAAGAGGGCGACTCGTTTAGAGATTAGAAAAAGATCGGGTTTTTGATCTGGTCGCTGGTCAGGGCCGATCAACCTGAAACTCCACCGAGTGTAATCAATAACTGATTTCTCTGTGAATCTCTAAGACTTACATTAACAGCAGATTTAAAGCTTGAATTCTTCTGTGGTTTTACTGATCCTGAATTTTTAAGATATTCTGCTCAGTTCCTGTCTTAATTCTTCATTTGTCATATAATGCCATTTTTATGTCCTGTCTCGTGTTAAGTCTAAAATCTTACTTTCTGATTTTTCTTCTTTCACCCACATGCTCACCTTTGGATACTTTGTTTTTTATCTAATCTGTTCAACTTCTTTGTTTTTGTTTCATGTAGAAGGGCTGTTAATTGTGCCGTTTCTCTCACAGCCATAAAAGCCCATGGTGGCTTGCAATATGAGGTAGACTTAGAACCTTGTGATCTGAAGGTTGCTAATAGATATTCAATAAAATCCTCTAAGAGCTAGTTGACCCTGTAGCAGTAGATGAATTTTGACAAAATGTTGGTTTACTTAGTTGTTTTAGCCTCTTGTTTTTGTGTATGTGTTTATTTCCTTAGTTTATTATTACTTCAAGCTTCATAAGTTAAGATATTTCATAATATGGACTGATTTTGATTCTGGTCTTACAGACACAGTGTCTGGCAAACTACAGAATAACAACGTCTACACCATTGCCAAAAGAAACGTGGAAGGCCAGGACATGCTGTACCAGTCACTCAAGTTGACCAATGGCATTTGGATCCTGGCTGAGCTCCGCATTCAACCAGGGAACCCCAATTATACGGTACAGAATACATGTACATGTCATACAGAGATTTATTTTTAGGAACTGATTTGTATTTCCTGCAAAGTAATTTGTTAATTTTTGATTAGCGATGCTGCATATAAACCAACCGTGAAGGTCTAACCTGAAAGAAGCAGCAAAGTACTCGTATGTCTGTGTTGTTCTTTTTGTAAAAAGTAGTAGATTCCTACTATAAATGTACTGATTTGTGTTTCTAGAAAAGGGTCGTAAGTATTTGCCTACTTTGGATATCTGCAGCTGGCGCAGCACAAACACTGGGGGTCCACTGTATTTGTTTCTTTTCAAGTTTTACTATTTATTCTAAAAATAGTTTTTGTTCCTTCTCTAGTTCTGGCTCCTTCCTTTCTGTTTTACAAATGAACTAAGCTATAAATACAGAACCCCCTCCCCCTAAAAATAGATGTTAAAATGATATTGTTACTTTTTTCTTCTTTTTCTCCCCAGCTCTCTCTGAAGTGTCGGGCTCCTGAAGTCTCTCAGTACATCTACCAGATGTATGACTCCATCCTGAAAAACTGAGCTCATGGCTGCTCTCCTCCTTCCTGGAAAGTGGCTGTTTATTTTCTGTGCTTATAACCAACTGCCAGAACAAGAGAATTAAAAAAGTAAATGAGAAATAATAATCTGAAATGTTAGGTGCATTTTCACTTTGAAAAGTCATTTTCAATCAGTTGAAATTATTGTGGTTGACATATTTGCATTTTCCGTTGTTTTGGCAGTCTGGAATCGATGACTGTCTCTCAGTACACTCCCTGTTTATGCTTGTGTCCTAGTAAAAACACATTAATCATTCCATCCTTAACTCAGTGTTCATGTTGTGATTGATGGTGAAACTGTCCTGAGAAAGCTTCAGTGATGCCATTTTTTGTTTCCACTGCTTTAAATCTTTCTTTCTTTTGGATCTGCATGTAAAATACTATAGTTGCTTAATTGCTTGCCATTATTTTTAGTGAAGCATCACAAGAATTACAGTACACACACAAAGCACATATTAAATAGGTTCACCAAAAAAGTGTGTCAAGCATTTAGAGGCAAACAGTAATGTTTTTTACTTGTAGAAAACATAAATTGTTGCAAAATGGCAAATGGTAGAGAACATGAAGAACTGAATTGAATAAGATCTCGACCTCCAAGTCAGATTTATTGACTACAACTGGGTGTTTGGTGCTTGTTCTCTATTGCCATGTGTTTGATCTAAATAGTGATGAATCAAAAGTTAGTTTTTATGCATATGATGTTTAGATTATATACCTCATATCGAACTTTTGTCCAGCAGCCTGTTAGTAATTTCAGCGTTTAGTTCATGCCTGATAAACATCTTTAATCTAAAAGACAAAAAGCACCCTCTTAATTTGACCATTAAAATAATCACAGTAGCTGTTTTCCCCATACATTTTCATTATAAATATTGTTTAAATGCCTTGTTTTTCCCTCCAAGCATCTGTGCATGGCTTTGACATAATTTGTTATTCCGAGTTCATCAAGTATCTACCTCCATGTTTTCTTTTCTTTGTTTCTGTAATGTTGCATTATTTATCCTTTTTCTCTTTTGAATTCTGATCCTGTTGTATTCATGCCAGTTTAAGGTTGTAACAAACCAGCCAAAATCCAGCTCACAGGACCAAGTGTTCACTGAACTGAAATGCCAGGTTTACGTTTTAATAATGTCTTGTCCTCATGAACTAATATCGGCATTGTGTGGTTTTTGCACCCTCAGGCACAGAGCTGTAGTGTGGTACAATAGTTATTAGTGTATGTTGTGTAGCGAATACAAAGCTTTTATCACACTGAAATTTAAATAAAGAATTCCCTCTATCTATTCCACAAATGCAGATGAATTTTACAGTTTTATTTATTATATCTGCTTTTTGCCTTTACACATTGAAATATATGTGAGACAAACTGGGTAATTTTACATTAAATCTTTTTGAAAATCAAGAAACTAAAATGAATTAGGATAACTTTAACACTGTCTTGCATGGATCCGTTGTGGCAGTGTTTCAAAGCCCAATTAGCTTTGGTGGAGCTGGCAGTTCATCAGTCTCAAAATCTGAACTTTGTAAGTTCAACCCTCACACAGGGCATGTGTTTTGGATTTCCTCTCCTGAGTTCACAAGCTGCTCAAGCCTTTGCCATGTGACTTGTAATGGAAAATTTTATAATGTATTCTTCTGCTCTTGATATTTCTACATAATCTTATCATGAGATTGGTGAAGCTGCTCTCGCATACACTTCTACAGTGTCGTATAACGGCAGGGGAGAGCTCCTTGATCCTGGACACTATCTAGTGTTACTTCCCCAGCATAGGACTCATCTGCCCTCTTTTGCATGAAAGAACAACCTCCTTTCCTTAACAATAGACAAATGACCAGACCATCTGTGTTGGGCTCCACAGAATTCTTGGTACATCACAATCTGATTCACACCTCTCATCCAATCAAGTCTCTCTTCTCTGACCAGAACCTATAAAAGGAAGCCAGATCCACTGTTGGTCAGAGCAGACTTGACAGACTCCTTTGACTCTGTATTTCTGTTCTCACCTTGCAAGGTTTTAATACATTTCTTCTTTCTTCCCATCCAGACTCTTGATAAAGTAATTTCTTCCATGACAGTTTCCACATCAGTCGTGGTCCGACATGACAGACGGATTTTATTGTCATTCAATTCTACATTTAAAAATGTACATATTGAAAGAAATTTTGTTGCTAGACTCCAATAATAAGTAATAAAAGTATCAATATAAATGTATACAACAAAAGATTAAATTAATCTTAATAGTCTTATGGCATGAGGAATGAAGCTGTTGTGGAATCTGGTTGTTCTGCATTAGAAGCTGCTGAATCTTTTCCCAGAGGGCAGCAGGGAGAACCAATCATGGTGATGGTGGAAGAGGTCTTCTGTGATTGGCTGAGCCCTGGACAGGGAGCGACTGGGAGCGGTGTCAAGGATGGAAGGAAGCTCAGTCCCTGACCTCACCACTCTATACGTTGTCAGAGGTGTTACATGCTCCAAACCTTAGAGATACTGCTGGTCAGTATGCATCATTGATGAGGAAGGGCGTGTGACTTGGCTGATTTTTCCTGAAATCAACAATTTCTTTTAACATTCAGGATTAGATGGTTTGTATCACACCAGTCCACCAGATGTTTCACCTCCTCTCTGTAGGCCAGATGAGACCAACCATTGTTGCATTATTTGCATACTTTAAGACATGGTTCATACTGAATCTGGCATGGCAGTCATGGGTCATCAGGGTGAAGAGCAGTGAGCTCAGTACACAGGCCTGGGGGGAGCCAGTGCGGGGGAGATGACCCTTGAAGTATTTTTCCCAACCCTCACAGGCCCTGGACAGACCTAGTCTGTCTGCGAGGAAATCCAGCAGCCAGTTGCACGGGGGGAGTTGAGCCCAAGGGGAGCTGGTCGGCTCACCAGGTGCTGAGAGATGATTTTGTTGAATGCTGACACACAGGGGGTCAGACCGTCAGTTCTTGAAACTCCCCACAAAAAAAGCCCTCATAAAAATGAACCTGCTGGACAGCAAACAAGGTAAGAAGCTGGCTGTGCCTGATGGAACCTGTCTCTTACAACCACAGAAAAAACAGTGACAGATTAGTGCAGTAGTTTCCAAACATTTTCTGGACGTCCCCCCCTATGGATTACAAATAGCTGTCTAGTTGAGCACGTGTGTGAGCGGGGGAGGGGGGAAGATTCTTAGAGATTCCCTGTCTCTAAGAACAGGGGGGCGGGGACTTTTGGGGGGGTAAACTGAATGTATGTAGCTGAACATAGACAACATCAGTAGCCTATAGGCTACGTAAGATTAAGATGCTGTATTGATATTAGCTAGTCATCTTTTAGCTAACATTAGCTAGTCATCTTTTAGCTAACATTAGCTAGTCATCTTTTAGCTAACATTACCTGCATCCAGCAGCTTTACTCAACTCAGTCTGTTAGTTTGGAGGGAAAAACTGTGAAAAGTTCTTTGCGTTTTGCTGGTTTGCTGCCGTGATTCTAACACACCTGTAGCTCCGCCCAGCAGCAGCAGGTCTCCTTCACAGGTGGAAACCCAGCGCGAGCGTCGTAGCGCTCATGTTGCGTTTAAAGGCGACTCGGAAAAACAGGTTACGACATGTTAACAACGAATTAAACAGTTTTAACTGCTGATAAAAGTGACAGGGGACACAAATATGGGAAGTGTGGAAGCCTCTACTGTATCAAACTGACATAGGAATAACAGAGAGTTGGCCATTCTAAGGTAAAAACCCAGCGCATACAGTGTTCATGTTTTTTTGTTTTTTTTTCATCCAGAAGGCTTCCCGCGTCCCCCTCCCCTGTACACCCCTGCACGGCGCCCCCCCTAGGGGGCGCGTCCCACAGTTTGGGAACCTCTGGATTAGTGGATAAGACCAAGCTAGCATGTTGCCTACTTATATCAATGATAAATTATTCTTCCATCAAGCGCAGCCAGTTTATCGTTAACATTTCTAAGTTAACTTTTGAAACAAATGACTTGATTTAATTGTTTCTTAATTAAAGAAAAAACAAACAAACCTGTAAATCTGAGGTGTTTGGTGTGAGTCAACAAAAGATTTTCTTTAACATTTTTAAGACAACATGCCTTTTTATATTTCAATGGTGATTTGTTGAGTATAGTTGATAAATCACAGCTCTAAAGTGAAAATCTGGTTAGATTTCTTTTACTTGATTGTCAATCTACTATATATATATCTATGTATTACAAAGTACATGAAACACATCTCCACAAAAGCTATTCCAAGTTCTATTTTCTAAGCTTTCCATTAACATTTTCCAACCCATTGAGTTTCCATTGAAAGTAACAAACATCCTCTCACAAAAGCTACGTCAGCACCCCAGTGACATCCATTGTGTGCGTGTGTGTGTGTGTGTGTGTGTGTGTGTGTGTGTGTGTGTGTTTTTATACAAGCACGTAGGACCTTTTTCTAGTGTAATCACATACCTAAATTTTTTATAGGAATCATTATTATACCAAATTCCCCTAATGTGGTATAATAGTTTGAGCTATGGTATAGATTATGTCTGTCTTAAGGTTGAAGCTTTTAGCATACTTGTAGTTCTCAATGTTCAGACAAGTGTTGGGCTTTGGCACAAGTAGAGAGACTGACATGAAAATCTATTCAAAATCCTAAATAAAGTCCTAGAATTTGTGTGTCCTACAGCACAAAACTACAAAAAATATTTTTGTGAATAATTTTTTTAAGCTTAGTTTACCTCTAAGCTAAATGTAATTTACCACTTTAAATACAAATAAGAAAACTCCAGCACACTGACACTTTACTCTCTGCTTGTTAAATATTTTTTCTGCTCTTTACATGTTTATATATTAAATGGTTGAATGAATTTTGGTTTGTTTTATACATGGAAAACAATACTTTTGTTTTCTTGCTTTATACATCTTTCTTTATCTGTGCTCCATTCATTTAAACATTTGCAAATAAATGATCCATTTTGTATCCAATTTCCTGCCTTTCTGTTGCAAAGGAGATTCACTCTGAGCAACATTATTCCAACCATTTAGAGGGCTAACATTATGCCATTTTTTTTAGATTTGCATTATGTGTATAATGTTATTCCCTCATCAACAACATGGAGAGTTGCCTTGATTCTTTACCTGTTTGAGAAATCATTTAAGCTCCAGGGAAGCTATTCAGCTGTGCAAAATGCCTGGGTGGCTGCAGTTTCTGTGCTTCTGAGCTTCAGCCTCACAGAGCACCTTTTACCTCACTCAGTTCCTTCAAACTAGTCAGCAGAATTTATTAAACATCTGGAGGAACGGCGAACTGCTGAGCTCATTATACGAGCTACTATTCAGTGAAAACATTGTTAAAGTGTTAATCGAGGAGCGATGTGATGATATCCTGAATTTGAGAAAGAACAGGAATTTTTAAAGAGATAGAGATCCCATTTCAAGGCATTAAATTATGAAGTCAAATTTCTTATGTCATATTTGATATCTGCAGCATTTTTCTAATAACTAAAGGTAACACAGTTACTTGATTGTACTATAAAGTGGCACTAGGTACCTGGAAAATACTTAATACTGTCCCTTTAATAAATTCTTGAAGTAAAAATTTGTTGTAGAAGGCAAAAATCCTATTTCACTGGTCCATTGTGTAGACTAATCCTTCACTAATCTAGTGTAAATAAATCGTAATTTGTTTTTTCCAATTAACCTAAAAAATGCAGTGAGGACATGAAGAAAGCATTATTGGTGGTCCTTATGATCTGAAGGTAAGGTGAAAAGATTCTTAATAAAACTACTAAATAAACAGTTTTTGAAGCAACTAATCCCAATCATTTCCATCTTTAAGTCCTAATTGTATTTGTATCTTGTTCACTTTGTCAGACCAGAAAGGAAAAATAACACAAACACTGATCAGATGAAAACTGATTAGAAATCCAAACTTGGAAGGGATTGGATTCAACTTGTTTGACTTCAGCAGATGGAGCAGAAGGTTATTAGCAGATCAATATTTGTCAGTATGAGGTGATTGGATTATTTTGGCTCATTAGCTCTTGTTTGCTTTAGTAAGTGCTGAAACCACTCAGTTAGAAATACAAAGTGGTACTGAGCACATGCTGACCAGCAGCTTAGTTCACAGACGTCACACCATCATTATAGTTTCTAAGTCTTTTTGGACTAAGTCAGACTTACATTTATTTGTTTACATAAAACAAGTGACATGAAGAATGTTTTTCTTTTTGTTTTTATCATGAACTTATGCCTTGAATTGCTTCATCAGATGCATGTTTCCATTGTAAAACTAAAGAACTGAGAAAGTGGGGTTGGGCTTGTGTTTGAAGAAGTGTTGGGTTATAAAAGGAGGCGACTCCTTTCATTCTGCCTCACACCAACCAGCTCTCAGCTGCCTCTGCTCTTCGTCTTCATCAGAACTTCACGTCCTCCTTAGACTCCTGACAAGTGAGTGATTCTTCTCCACCTCTCCAGATGACCTCCTCTTTGTTTTGCTGCTCTTGTCTAAAGAATCTGTCTGTGTGTCTTCAGTTCTCCTCCAGCATGGCAGCACTGTGGCTCCAGTCCTTCTCTCTGCTGGTCTTACTGGTTGTATCGTGGCCCGGCTCCCAGGGCGTCGCACCGCCGCAGCATCTATGCGGTTCTCACCTGGTTGATGCTCTCTACCTGGTCTGTGGGGACAGAGGCTTCTTCTACAGCCCCAAGAGGGATGTGGACCATCTCCTGGGTGAGACATCAAAACTTTACCACTTTTATTTGTTGGAGGAAAAAAAAAAAATTCCCCAGCTTTTTAAGTAAAGAAACAAAATAGTAACTCTAAAATCTCTGAGCAGGACTTTTGTGTTGGAAATCACATTTTTGAACAGTAATTTGACTCTTTTATGTGCAGTGTTTTTTTAATCTCTTTATTTTTGTGAATATGTTATCTGTTTTAAACATGTTTTGTTCCAAGCAAGCTTTTCAAGGGGTTTATTCCTTGTTGCCATGCATATATTGTGTAATTATTCTGGTCATCTGTGACTCTTTCTCTTATAGTCACCTACCTAAAATAATGACCTAATTCTTTTTTTTTTGCCAAAATCACCTTTGGCGAAAAACGACAACAGCAATTAGTAGAGAAAAGTGACAATATTCTTATCTTTGCTCTTCTTTGTGGTCTTCTGAACCCTTTATTTAAACTAAGCCTTCAAATTGTGAATCCATTTTGTCCCACTCAGGTTGGGATGTTCAGTTCTGCTTCCTTCTTGTGTTGGATTCTAAAATATATGTTATTTTCTTTATATATTGTTATTATTTATATGATAGGTGACTGTTACCTTTTTTAATACTAATCAACAACATGCTCCCCCCCCCCGGTGTTTCAAGTCAATGATTTCCTATTTGAACTCTTTCTTCTCTTTGTTGTTGCTCCTCCAGGGTTCCTCCCTTCAAAGACAGGCACAGGATCGACTCACGGCGGTGAGAACGAGGTGGCTGAGTTGGCCTTTAAGGACCAGATGGAGATGATGGTTAAGAGGACAGGCATCGTTGAGCAGTGCTGCCACAGGCCCTGCAGTATCTTTGACCTGCAGAACTACTGCAACTAATCGGCATGCAGACAGTCCAGGTGGAGCCAGTGACTGAGCGCAGCTTGATTTGTTGGTTAATTTAGAGTGAACCCCATCCCAGCAGCGTGGATCTCTTCTGGAGAACCGTCTGCAGTCAACGACATGCTGAGAGATGGATTATTTTTGCAAGAAAATAAAGTTTTATGATTTGAGACAACATCAGGGTATGTGTGTTTTCTTATATGGACTTTTTACTTAAAATAATCTGTAAAATGTGTCCATCAAATATTCTTGCAGGTAATATTTATTAGCATCCCTGGTAAGAAATATGGAAAAAAAAGACGTTGTTTTTTTTCTTTTTCTAATCATTATTTACAAACTCCCACCTTAAATTTGAGAAAATCTAGAATAATGCTTTTTTTCTTTTTACTTTATGTGAAATCTTGCTTTATCTCATAATGTGTGCAATCCCCCTTATGCCAACATGACAGCACTTGGATTTCACTGATAACATACAATGTTGGACTTTATGACTCTTATCCATTCCTCCTTGGCCAATTTCTGTACATCATCCTGTGTTTTCTATGCTTTATTTTGCAATTGGCTGCCCAATACCCAAACAGTCACATATATTCCCACAATAATGCCTATGTTGTAAAAACAAAATTCAACAATGAGCATATCTCTGACAAATTTCTGACAGAGCTTGCAAGATTTTGCAGTTTGACACTATTCACTCTAAGAAGGTCAGGGTTTATAGACGAGAATAAAGCCCACAGCATCATACATCCATGACCAAACGTAACCGTAGGCATAAGGGCCATTTCCAAACATCTAATCTTTTTCTTATACCAAATTCACCTAAAATGTTGAAAAGCTCAATCTTGGTCTCAACTGACCAAAGCAGACGGCTCTGTGTCTGGGTCTAGTGGAAATTCAACCTGTTTAAGTTTTTATGATGTTGGGACAGAAAATACATCTTTCCAGATAGAATAGAATATTTTATTGATCCCCAAGGGGAAATAGCTTATTTGTTATTTGTTGACAAGCTACTCCATCTAGAGTGTCAATACAAATATAACCATAAAAGAATAAAATATAAAGTTTATGATCTATGCATATATATCCTGTTCCTTAGTCTTTGTCAGGTTGAGCTGCAGGTGGTTCAGCCTACACCATCTGACAGAGTTACATATAGCATTTATTGTTATTGTACAGAAGCACAACAAGATTAGTTTCAGTACAGACCATCCAGCTTGTCAGCGATGAAGGCCTGGGATCTGGTTTCTGTTCTGATGCATTTGTTTACTTCCGTTACAGAGAGCCAGATATTTTCTAACCTATTGTCTCATTATGATTTTGTCAATATTTCTAAAATGTATAAATTTAGCACCGTAAAATCTGCTCATCCAATAGATTTGACATCTCAAAATGTTGACATCTCCAGTCTGAGGCCAGGGTGGTTTTACAGTCAATAGAAACTCAGAGTTCTTGAAAAGGTTACAATAGTTTGAGTAAGCATAAATTTCTGAAAGTTTGCATACAGTAAAAACCTCAAAGTGCATCTTAAAAACAAAAACCTGCAACGTTGTTCATTTATGCTTTCTTGATGCCCCCTGGCGGTTGCAAGATAGACTGACATTAAGACAAGCTCTTTAATCATTAGTCTAAAGCTGTGGTACAAGAAACAAGAAACAAATGGAACTTAGGCTACCAATGGTGGCAAGAAAAGGTACTAATCATGAAAAAATGATTTCTTCATTGACAAACTTCTCAAAAAAAAAAAAAAAAAAAAAAAAACAGTGTAGTGACAAACTGTTTACATTTTTCAATATAAATTTTTGGAGTATTTATATTTATGTATTTGTAGTGATTCTTGAGAATAGGGACAAAACAGGTTCTATGGATAAAGCACAAAATTTTAATAAAATATACACAAAATATAATTTTTTCAAATATCTGACTAAACTAACCTGGGTCATGTGAGCACAACAATGGATATTTTCCAGGTATTTGGTAAATATTTTTTTATTTTAAACATTGTAGTCGGTGGATGATGCCTGTAAAAGCCCTTGTCCAGGAGTAGAACTCAATACATTCTTATAGTTTAAAACAATTAAAGAAATACAAAAATTATATATTATGACAATTAAGTATAAGTAGTCATATAAATAATTATAGAGGTATCAATAAATTGAATTAAAAATCATTTTTATATCTTTTCCAACTCCGTTGAAATTTGTCCCTAGTTTTTATCAACACCGTCAGAAATGAAAAGAATGTAAAAAAATCAGGCATTATTGGGGGGCACCAGAACTTCTGAGGACCCCATGACGTCGTCTTTTCTCTTCCTTTGCTAGGAGGGCTAGTTAGCTCCGGTTAGCTTAAGTTATTCTTTAGTTTTTTCTTCTGTTTTATTCCTAAGTTGCTTGTCACAACCATGATGTATCAACTCCATAACTGACAATTTACAAAACTTTGATGAAATTTTGTGAAATAAAAGCTTCATTTTGGTATAATGTAAATATTTCATGGACCTGACGAGCTACAATATGGCCTCCTTCAGAATAACATCATATAAATTGAGGTAGTTTGGCTTTTTTTCAACTCCGTCAGAGTTTTTCTGACTCTTTCAGTGAAATTGTTGTCAAATCTCACTTAAATGTGCAACTAATTCATTTTAATGTATTTCACATGAATTGCATTACTTCACATGTACCAAGTTTTTCATTTTATTCACTAGTTTGTCACCACCTTCAGTTCTGTGTCAACTCCGTCAGATGGCCTTTTTGTTGTTTTTGGTTTTAAATAATATTTCTTTTGTTTCTTGAGAAGCATTTGTCTGTAAAATGAGTAAAAGTATCACTAATGGGGTCATTAAAAAATTATTTTATATTTATTTTTGTCAGATGGTGATGACAAAGTCCTGGGTCAAGTCCATTAAAGATGTAATTTTTAAAAAAATGTTGCAACTAGGAACCTGCACCTTAGCATCTTTACATCTCCAAAAGATTATTTGTCATATTTGCATACATAAAGTTGAGAAATAATAAAAAAAAATTGGGAAAATTAAATTTTTTGTCCCTATTGTCAAGAATCACTGATTTATGTGTCCTATTAATACAGGACACCCAGTTCATATCCAATGTATAAATTTGTGGGCCCACCTTACCTCATCTGTACAGACTGGTAGAACAATTTCACACTGATTTTGACTCAATAGGTCACATGACCTAGAAGCTATTGAAGAGAAATATTAATTTAAACATAAAAAAATAGGTAACAAAAATAAACATTTAGTTAAAATAGAATAAAAATGCATGTGCCTCATATATACAGTTTAGTACAACAATTACACACTGATTTCTAGTCAATGTGTCACACAATATAGAAGCTATTGAAGAAAACATTATATTTTTAACATTAAAGTTATTTAAAATATTGAATATGATTTGACATTTTAATAGAGGGTAGTGTGTCTCATGTAAAAGCATGAATTACCACTTTTTTGTGTCAGTTGGTCACAAGGCATTTATTAACATTTGTTTGACAGGAGTGTTTGGTTCAGAAGTTTGTTGACAGTCTCTAAGTGAACCTCCGAGCGCTGAGGGAGCTGGAGAACGGCTGGCCGAAATTAGCGTTCATAAATCGGATCAACCTTGAGCTAAACGCTGCTTACTGGGCAGATATTGGAATATCCAATATCCAACTCGAAACTAACTTCACTGCATTCAGTAACACAATAAAACCATCAGGATAAAGTTTGTTTTGATCTGTAGCCTGTAAAGATGGCACCCAGCGACTGCACGAGACCTAAACGCCCCACAACGTCTGACACAGTGACGTTGGTTCCAAAGCTCTATTGGCCAATAGTAGAGGAGCTGGAAGGCAGATCTCCGCATTAACATAAAGATAGAAAAGTAAAAACAGGAGAGGAGAAGAAGCAATGGCAAAAGAACGAGGGCTTGTATAAGGAAAAGACAAAACAAAAATATTTACTTTTCTTGACCAAAACGCATGTTTAGGGGAAATGAAAAAGAAAATATATACATTTGTTGACGGAAACTCATATGCAAGGACAAGGAAAAACTAAATTTATATTTATGCTTTTATTTCTTATTATGTCAGTTTTGGTCCTCCATAATTCTGAAGCAGATACCTGTAATTAACTGTTGGTTCACTATTTAATTGTAAAACAAACAGATAAATAAATAAACAACTTAGGCCCCCCAAATGAAATTCTTCTCAGGACCTCAAGCAACTTTGGGCCGGCCCTGGCGCAGGAGCTCACCGCTCGGGGCGTGGTCACCTGAGTTCCCGTTGGGCCGCGGCTGATTCCGGAGAAAACAGCAACGGACTTTCGGCCAGAAGTGGCGTTCGTTCCATGGACTGAAGTGCTGACCGCTTCCTAAATATATTTTTATATGAATTTTATATAGACTATTTTAAAAAGGTGATTTAATTCTGTTGGACAAAGGTGAAGACGGACTTCCCGTTCTGCAGTTTCTCTTGATCATTTTCACCTGGACAACAGCACGATGCGAGAGTTTCACCTGAACGAGACGTGCAAAAATGGTAAAGAGAAGCTTTCTGTATATTTTAAACCATGGTGAGGGATTTCACACACCTGTTGTTGGACTTGTCTGCACTCGCTGAGGAGATGAAAGGTTTGCGTGGAGCATCTGAACCTTCAGGGAGCGAAGCTTTATTTTCTGTGTTCAGGTGGATCTATTGTCCTCCTTGTTTCGTAATTCAGAGCTGAAAAGGTGTCTTCATTCTGTAAATTTTACATGAAACGTCACAGTCCTAGAAGCCATTTTACGTTTGTTCTTTAAATATCAAATTATGTAACGTGGCATGCATCACCAGGGTTCATACAAGCGATACGTGGGACAAAGAGCATGTTTTTCTGAGATGATGCTTGAAAATATCCGAAATATACATACCTGTATGTATGAAGGGTTTAATGACACAAAGTGAAATATGTTGATTTGAAATACATTCTCAACTAATTAGTGCCTTTAGAAATTCTCAACTTTCGATAACCAAGGAGAGATGTTTGATCATCGCTTAAAATGCATAATATCAAATAGAAATATGCATGTTAACAGTATTTCCTGATCAAAAATTAAAGGTTGAAATTCTGTGACATTGTTTATCCTTCTATTAATATTGACACTTGTGAACAAAAATGACAAAGACATTGAAAACAAACAAACAAAAAATCCTTAAGTCACTTTAATGTTCAGCAGTGTCAGGGAGTTGACTTGTATGAAGTCATTTTACTCAGAAAAAAGGTTTAAAAATTGTCTTAAAGCTTAAAAAGAGAGTTATGTGCCAATACATTTATCTTTCATTCTCTTTTAAATTAGACAGTTTATAATTAAGTCTGGAAATGTATAAATTATTTAAATTATTGCAATGAATACTGGACTTGTTGAGTAGGCAGGTGCACTCTTGTCAAACCAGTTGATTTCTTTGTTTCTTTTTCTTTTATGTCAAAGTATTAGCTTGGTTTTAAAAAAAACTACTCATCTTCTTCAGGTAAATCATTTTTTTGTTTACAGATTTGCCTAAAAGGTCAGACAACTGCAGCTGATCCAGAATGCTGCTGCTTCCGTTCTCACTAGAACTTGGGAAATGGAGAAACATCATCAGCTTTAAAGCTGTCACACTGACTCCCCACAGCTCAGGGAATATCTACAGGGATCTGTTAGATTATAAATCACTGAACGGCTTGGCACCAATATGCATTAACTATCTGTGGATGTGTCAACCTTCCAGACACTCTGGTCTTCTGGTTCTGATCTGCTTTGCAACCCCAGAACCAAACATGAAGCAGCATTCAGCTCTATGCCCCACAAATCTGGAACAAACTTCCAGAAAACGTCTGAAACACTGAGTTCCTTTAAATCGGCTAAAACACACCTGTTTAGAGTTGCCTTTGATTCATAATAACTGGAAAATTGATCAACATATTTGATAAATATTTGCTTGATGATTTTGATGGTGGCATTTGACAAAATGTAATTTTTATTGCGTGTTTCATAATTGGTTGGTGTATGATGTTTTTATGGTGTAAGCATGTTGAACTTAAATGTAGCTGAAATGTGCTACTCAAATAAACTTGACTTTGTTAGAATAAACTTGACAGAATAAGCAAAAATCTTGGTTATGCTGCTTGCATAACCAAGATTTGCAACAGCAATAACAGTAAAACAGTCTAAAATAAAAAGTAGCTTTTGATGGGACGTTGCAGCCAGCGCAGTGATCACTGTTCAAGTGACTGGGGCTGACGCGCATACCGTATGGAAATAAGAGCCATTCTTCTGTTTGTGGTGAAAAGTGAGCGAAAAAGTTTAAGTCTGTCCTGTCACAGCATTTCAGCCATTCAGGGAGAGCACATTCAGACTAATGCTAATTATCAATATAAGATGCTAATGGCAGTTTAAAATGGAGAATACTTTTCATTTTTGTCTTATTTCAATTCTTAGCTTTGCTTCACATTTTAAATGAAACTGTTAGTAAAGTACAAATATGTAAATATGTTTTTATTACTTACTTTTTTGCCCTCAAATGATCTGAAAGAAACTGTTTGTTGAACTTCAACATATTAATTAAAAAGAGGATGTGTTTAGTTTTCAAATCAGTCTAATGTATTTTCAGTTTCTCCTTTCTTGACCTACTGACTTTACCAAGTAAAACAAGAACGAAAAAACAAATAAAATATTGAATTGGAATTTGTTTCTTAAATCCTGCTAAATATAATCTCTAACCTGCATAACCTTTACGTCTGTCTTTTGATCTGAGTCATTTTGATTTGTAAAGTATTTTAATTGCTTCCCCACACCTGAAATCCAAACATGTTTCTCCACCTCTTCTTTTTGAGCATTCTCTGTCTGGATGGTGCCTGGTGCTGAGTTGTTGACAGTGTAAATATTAGCCAAGCTCCTCTTGTTGCCCTTATGCAGAGTGGTCAGACCAGTATGGCACAACTCTGCACACGCAAACCAAGTATTGCATTTTGGTCAGAGAGACCAAAGAGTGTCTGCAACAGTGTAGGAAGCTACGGTGAAACAATCATGAATTTCTCAAAGCCCAGTATTTAGCTGACATGACTATTACAATATTGCTGATCAGAAATCTAAGTCAAAACTTTTTTTTTCTTACCTCAGTTCAATTTCTGTGTATGGTAATTTAATTTCAAATTTGAAAAAGAAACCCAAAAACATTTCTGTTTGTCTCATTAAGTTTCAGACACCCAATATGTTCACTTTTCTTGTCTGCCTGTCGGTGTTTTTGTTCATAAAATCTCAGAAGGGTTTTTGAAATAATCTGAAACATCTCGGTATGAGTCTACTGGCTTTCCTCATCTAGGGATTGAATTTTTAAACAGTCTTCTTTGCAAAATAGCTCACAGTTATGCACTGTTCGGTTTATTTTGGTTGTAGTTGTATCACTTTCTTCTGCCTATTTTTTCTACCTTGCCTAGGTAGGCAATTAACATACTGGATTAACATACTGCAAAAACATTTCTGGTTGGATAGTAAACTGCATTTCATTGCTCTGTACATGTGTAATGACAATAAAGTTGCATCTAATCTAAAATCAGTGAGACTGATCGATTGGGACTAGCTGTATATTTATTAAAGCTGAACCCCCCATCCTGTTTTAACGTCTCCAAGTTTTCTTCCAGATTTGCAGCATATCTCCGTCCATCTTTCCATTAATTCTGAGCAGCTTCCCATTCTTGACATTTTGTTTATATTTTCCATGTTCTTTCCACTTAATGTAATAGAGCAAAAACAATATGAAACATCATTGACTGAACTTCAAATTTCAATAGATTTTAACCATTTTGAAATGTTTTTTCCTTTTAATAATTTATTCCTTTTACATCACGTAATTGTATCCAGTGGGTTTCTTTAATGATTAACAGTTCCAGTCAGTGGCAGTTTCTGATATGTGTGACAACCCCCCAGGGCGGCATCTTGTGGAAGAGCGCCTCCCTAAGTCCTCAAATATCCCTTCTCCCCTGTTCTTACAATAGAAGGTCCAAATATCAATTGTGCCTAATGCAAACCATTACCAAACATCAGGGGCATTTCTGTTGAACATTCGACTGTGGACTGGCAACTTAAGCTAGCATCCTAGCTCAAATAGCCTGATCATACATGAAAATCAAATTCCTAAAATACAATTTAAATAACATTAAGTGTCACTGATCCACTAAGAAAGAAATAATTTTCAAGGTTAAAAATTAGTCTAGTCCCTGCAAGTTTCACTGTTTGCTCATGGAGCAATACGAAATTTTGCACTTGGGACCACTTGGTCAACTCTTCAAACTTTAGACTTAAAGATAAGACCTGCTGAGCACCAGTCCTCGAAGTAAAATATATGGCTTTGTTATTTCTGTCCTGTTCTTTGAATTTTATTTCACTATATTTGATGGCAGCTGAATTGTAAATACTTTAGTGTGCCCCTGGTTTAAATAGGAATACAGCTCGTCTCTGTCAGATTTGTTATGTCTTAAATTTCACATCAGGAGGAAACACTCAAATTGAATCCATCTTAATTTTCAGTTGCTTTCTAGGCACATTTGACTTTTTTTTTTTTTACCAATGTAATTTGAAGACAATGTCTCCTGTGTTCATTTAGCTTTGCTTACATGCACAGTTCTCTGAGGAAAAGTCTCTTTGAATCCCCCTGCAAAACCAGTATTTGTGCAAACGGTGCATGCAGAACAGGATATGAGTTCATAACTCAGTTTTAGGGAAGCATGATATTAGAAAAATCTTAGGATGGTTGTATTTATGATTTTTGCATTTTTTTTTCTCTTGTTCTTGGATATAAGTAATAAATTGGAGTCAGATGTCTGAGGAAGGACAGTTAAGTTAAGAGATGCTTTTTGTAAGTTTTTGGTCAACTTTTGGTCTACACCAGGGGTCCCCAAACGTTTTCCTGTGAGGGCCACATAACTTTTCTCTGGTGGGGGGCCGGAGTCAGTTTATAACAGAAAAAGTGTGACGATTGCAGGAGTGCCTAAATGTATAAAATTATTGTTTTCCAGAAAGCACGATCAAATAACCCTCTCTGGGTTCTTAACAGAAAAAATCCAGGAAATAACACTATTTATGAAATAAATACCATATTTTCCGGACTATAAGCCGCACCCCCAAAGTTTAAAAAGAAAAAACCCAGTAAAGATACACAATAAGCTGCAGATAGCGGCTTATTGGTTTTCCACAACGATGCAGCAGCAGCAGATGTAGCGTCCCGGTTGAAAAGATGGTCTCTAACTGATGGTTCACGTTTCTTTATTCAACAGCCTTTGTACATGAACACACTGTAAGAGCTACAAACATACAAATAAAATATCATTAGTAACTCTTAGTGGTTCTAACCTTTTACCTTAACCCATAAACCTTACTTTATGTAATAACATTAAATTTACAATACATGTATTTAATTAACTATAATATTTCTGTATTACAAATGAACTAAAACATATTCCAACTGTTCGACAGTTAATCAAATATTAACACTATTTCATGTTGAAACATAAACTTTATGCTCAATATATACAATACTCTCGTCAAAACACTCACCTTGTTCCCTCATCAACCAAACGCTAACTAATTAATTGTTTAGACCTTAGTTGGACTGTTCCTTATCTCCCTTTCACTGCGATCCGTGCGCTCTTTCTCTGCACGAGGTCCAAACAGTTAATTGTCAGTTAGTCAGAAGTTTGTGTAGATAACTTAGCAACCTTGTCCCTTTAAAAACTCTTTCAAATTAAAAGCATTGGTCGAAAGGTATAATAACTATTTATGAAATAAATGAGGAAACAACTAAATATTAATAAAGTCATTTACAGCGGACACCCAACATTTGAGTCATAACAGGTCAATCGAATATCACATTTATTACGGTTGAAAAAGAAAAAGTTGCCAAGTTTAGATTTAACTGAACTGATTACGGTAGTTTCCAAATGGTAACTGTAACAGTAAAAGTCCTGATCCTTCATGTCTACTAGCATGAGCTAAATAAAAATGGGCGCTTTCTTCTTCTTCTTTAGATTCCAACAGCAGCTTGCATCCATTATTGTTGCACTACTGCCATCTACTGGATCCTAATATCTATACCTCAAATTCTCATAATGATCCCAGTATTATTTAAAAAAACGAAAAATCTTCTTTTTCCCCTCAATGCTATTTAATGGATCAACATTCTCAAATTTTAATTCCCTATTCAAACCTAATTCCATTTTAATGGGCGCGTTCTTCTTTTATTTCCAATTTTGACTTCAAATGATTCACTTCCTGCTAAAGAGCCCCCTGGTGGTTGAAGAAAAATTCACATATAAGCCTATAAGCCGCAAGGTTCAAAGCTTAGGAAAAAAGTAGCGGCTTTATAGTCCGGAAAATACCGTATATATATTAAAAAAAAAATCTAAAGGCTCTCTGGTACAGACCCTTTTCACATGACGTCACACAACCTCCGTTTTGGCTCGAAGCTGTGTATCCTTAGTTCCGGTGTACATAGTAAGTAACGATAAAGTTGTTTATTTCATATATATATATGTAAAATGGACACATATATATCTATGTATATCTATATAGAGACATATATATAGAGAGAGATTTAGATATTTATATATATATATATATATATATATATATATATATATATATATATATATATATATGTATGTATATATGTATATATATGTATGTATGTATGTATGTATATATATGTATGTATATATATCTGACAGCATATGTTGATCAGACAGAACACCGGAGCATGGAGTTTACACAGTCTCTAAAACATTTATCTAAAATAAGATTTGAAGATAGATCACGATTTGCAAATCAATTTTCTCTGACAACAAAATCTAAATTAGACAAAGGCTAGAAATTCTTCACCGAACAATACCTGTTTTACTATGAAGGTAGGTATTTTTGTTTTGCGTAACCGTTAGCTTAGCATTAGTGAATTTTGTTAGCTAGCTAACTACGTGACATAACTGTTCCTTAACCAGAACTTTTTACTGTTTTTGAACTATAACGTTTTAGGCTCTAATCTTGATCAGATTCTTAAATTATAGACTGGAGTTGCCACTCATCCCATAAAATAGGGGTTTGTTTGTTATAAGCAGAGATGTCCGGTGCCGCCGCTGCTTTTTAATGCCTTCCTCTAATCGGACCACTTTTTCCGGTAACGAATAATCTAACGAGCTCGTATTTCAAATCCAGTAATCAGATTAAAGTTATTTTTATGTCCTTTATTTTCCATTAATACAGAAAATGAACCTCTAAACGTTACATCACTGACAGGCGGCGGTGTATATGTTTCCTAACTGTGGCTAAAGCTGCTGCTAGCTGGTTTACTCATGATCGGAGGCTGGTTGGAGAATGGTAAATTGACAATGACTAATAACGGTTATCTAACACGTAAACACTGTTTTATAAAATACAGAAAGTGAACCTCTAAACGTTACATCACTGACAGAGAGTATATTTTTTCCTAAATGTGGCTAAAGCTGCTGCTAGGTGGTTTACTCTCCGATCGGAGGCTGTTTATTTTATACACAGTTAGAGAATGGTGATTTTACAATGATTAATAACAGCTATCTAACACTTAAATTCTGTTATTATTAAACTTACCTTTTATTATATCCTTAAGATTATGAGAATGCGGGAATTTTTCAGCTTGGTTCCCAAGGCAAAATCACACCGGAAGTAAAGATACCCAGGTTTGAGTTATGGCGGCCATTGTCTGACGTCACTGTGAAAAGGGTCTATTGTTCAGGGGGCCAAATGTGGGCCGTAGTTTGGGGATCACTAGTTTACACAGTCAGTGATTTAAAAATTTTTTTTTTCCTCTCTGCTGGACAATGACACAAATGATTTACAGAAAATGTGTGCATTGTTTTTCTGGTCATGGCCACTATTATTGTTTAACTCTGTATTAATAAAGATATGATGCATTCATAACAAAAGATCACCTTGAATTCTAGTGAAATCAGAAATTTCCTACAGAGCTTCAGATTTTCAGTGAATGCTTCATGTCTTTGCAGGGTCTGTACTGACGCTGTGGTGTGGATCCCAGACAGCTGTGTGTTTGGTCACCACAGATCAAACTCTGATCCTCACACACCTGAACAACAGTCGACAAACAGGTAGTCCATCACCGACATGCTTCTGTCAGCTGAGACATCACAGCTTCTCTTCTTGTGTAAACTTGCCTTATTTTTGCTCTGATGTCATGTTTGCCTCTGTTCCTTCGTCAATTTTGTCCTGGAAATTTGATGCATCCTTGTGTCACCTGAGTACTGCATTATTAGGATGGCACTGTGAAAGCTGAGCTTTGTTTGTAGTGCAGCTCAACTGCACGTCAAATGAAAGCACTGCCTTGTCAGAAATATCTTTCAACTAAATTAATAGGATTTTCAGAGTTTTGCGACGCAGGCCCAATATACCCAGGATTCCCTGAGGTGATTCAGTGGAATTAACCTGAAGACAGGAGCTAATACTTAAAGGAAAGTTGAAGTTTGTTAGAAAAACTCAAGTCAAATCAGGTTTGTAACAGTGGACAAATACAATGCAGAACACCTGAATGTGTAACTTGTAGGCAATACTAATCTGTAAAATGTGAGTTGCTTTGAAAATTACTTTGAGGGAGGTTAGCAGCTTAGACACAAAATAAATATTTAACTCCATTCTTCCAGAAATAATTTTGTCTTAAGAGTTGTGACATTCATTCTGCTTTGTAGAAATCAAGATGGATATGTCCATAAATTATATAATTGAAGACCTTTTGCTTTGCTCCAATAATTCAACTCCAAAAATGCTTATTTTTGGTGGGCTTGGTGATTATAGTTTAAAGATTATAAAAAATAGTAATTTTTTCTGAAAATCTGAATGTCACTTGGTGTGCACACAAAAACATGAATGGATGTTATGGTCCACAGACTCACGGTGAAGACTACCGACGTGACAGTTGTCAAGTAGATATTTGTTGAGTACATTTTCCTCACATGGAAAAATAACTACATTAAACTATATGTTTGCTAAACAAGCTGCTTGTTCAGAGTGCTGTATCTAGGCATTAACATGGAAAAATTGTGGTAAGAAAAGGTGAGATGCATTAAGAACCATGGTTTACCATATTCTTGAAACACATCCAGGTTTCAAGAATTCTTGAAAAGTTGTGATTCTTGTGGTTACTTTTGGAACACTTCATGCTTCCCTTTGTTGATGATCTCCAGAGATGCTGATTTAAGTTTTTCTGCTTGGATGACCATCTGCCTACATTGCCAAAAGTTCCAATGCTGGTTTAAGTCACTTTGGTGCAGTAATTAACTCCTGGAGCCCAGTATTAAATGCAAATTTTGTATGGTCCATGGCATACTTTTAGGAGGACATTTCTGTATTTTCTTCTGAGAAAGTAAATTTTTTCCCCATAGCTGTAAGTTCAAATCACCCAAATTAGCAGAAATGACCTCTTAAAATGCATCACTTTCTAAGTAATAAATCTTTATATGCTTTTCACTTTTTGAAATGTTTCTAAACTTTCTTTGCTTTTCACTGCTCAGAAATCCTGCACAGTCTTATTCAATGTAGATTATTTGGTGGATAAATTTCAGCTACAGTTTTTTCTCACAGCACAGCATGAAGCGACATGAGGAAGGCAGCGAGCTGAAGTTTATTTGCCTCTGGTTCCTCTAGTTCAGTTCCTGGAACTGAGTTTCCCAGAGCTGACATCAGTTGTTGTTCAGCTGCATGTTGAGGCCTCGGTAATGAGACTGGCCAGTAAACCAGCAGTCTGAGAGTGAAGGGCTCTCATGGACCAATCAGATCTCTGATTTATAATAGAGTTTGATAATTAAGGGTTTAGAGTAGGGAGCCAATGAAGGAAGGCTGAAATTGGGAAGAGATTTCTCTCTATCTTTTGTTTTATTTTATTTAATTTAGTTTTTTTTTTTTTTTTTTACATTTTTTTAAATGATTTATCGGAACTTTTGATACAGCATTTTGGTCCAGCTGACAGCTTATCAAAAAGTTAATTGGTTATTGCAGGTGAATCATAAATAAAGTTGCATTATGAAGTTATACATGAATTGTATACATTTTTTAATTCTTTTTCTTGTTGTTGCTGCTTCCTGCCTTTCTGTTTCCATCTATTAAGGCGACAAAGACTTTCCACCACAAAACATGAATGATTTATAAGATAACTCATCTGTGGTTTTTCTGTTCCCTCACTGAGAAATGAGTTCCTGGAACTTGATTTCCTCCAATTTATGAAGTGATATTTAGCAGTTTGAATAAATAAAAATCTCCCATTAGTAATTTTTTCTTATCAATGACATTAAATTTTTACACTGGACAAGGCAGTGGGGAGTTTATAGTACAACGATCTTTACTCCTTTACAATCAATGTTCTCAGCTTCTGCTTTTAGTGATGAATTTGTGCATTGATTCTACAGTTATTGAATTTATAGCTTTACAAAAAGAAAATTAGGTTTGCCACATTTAAGTAACTAAACAACCACAGGGAAGTTCAGTGTCAAACTAGACTTCTCTGACGCAACAACAGGACTTAATGGATTCAAATTAACTAAAAATTTGAACCGTTATTCAAAACTTCCTCCTGAAAGACAATGAAGCAAAACAGGTTGTCTAGATAAACTTTTTTAAAATCATGTTTGTGGTGGCAGAAAGGAACTAGAAGTTCAGATTAATTTAAATAAACGAGTCACTGCTAATTCTGGAAAGTACTTCACAATCACAGTAGCAGAATGTTGTTAGTACTTTTTTCTTGGCAAATCTTGAAACGTAATGTTCATCAAGGTTGCAGTAGGTAAATCTTTTTACCTTAGAGCCACTATCCAAATAATGATCTCATCATGCTTTGTGGATCCTTTACGGCCAGTAGTACTGGTGCATAATACATTATAAAACCTGGACACAAGTGGGTGTTTGGACATTCAAAGGATTTTAGAATAAAACTGGTCTTGGACTACATCAGACTAACACAAAACATCCCAAAAGCCTTTGTTGAAAACCAGGTTCATGCCAAGGCCAATTTAAAAAGGTTTTACTAATTCTGTCATGAAGAGTGGATCTCTTATAATATCTAATTATATTAAAAGCATGATAATGGCCTCAAGAAGCATGTGATCAATGGTTGATTGGGAATGTATTTCAGCATTCCCAATCACCTGGTTGGTGTATATAGTGGAAAAAATGCACAATAAATCAAACTTGTGCATGGATTTCTTGTTCTTGGAATCATTGCATCAGCAAATCATTAAAAGACCATAATTATAGTGACATTCCTTCCACAAACTTGTGATGACAACAAATCAATTCCACAAAACAGCTATTTTTGGCTAAATTCCTCTGAGCTTGTTGCTCTTACCATGGACACTCCTTCTGAAAACCTTCCCCTGCAGGTGTTTTTATTTTCATAAAAGAATACACACCCTGTTAAACACACGGTCTTAACTGTTGTCTCCAGGTATGCAAACTTACAGTTCATACAACATGTGGCTGGGATTAACTCTTGCGCTGCTTTCGTCCTTCCTGATTGGTGGAAGTGTCATCCTCAAGAAGAAAGCTCTCATCCGATTGGCCAGCAATGGACACACCAGAGCAGGTGAGCAGAGGCAGATATTGACATTTGATCCACGTTTACTCGGTGTCCTAGGTGATCTTGCACCATTGAAGCAACAAATGTGGTTCAAACAGATGAGCTATATTACTTTAATCTAAAGAGACAATGAGGTGAGAAGTTCTGAATAGAGTAAAAAATGACTAAGAAAAGGTGATTTATTTCAAAAAGGGTTAAAATAAGTGACAAAAGTGATTGCTTATACAGACCTGAAATTTCAGCTCAAATTCTTTTCTAACTTGGAAGTAAGAATGATTTGGAAGACCTGTTTTGTTCTGCTCAATGTTGCTGCCTTTACCACTTCTCCCATCAGTTGTTACCAATTGGCGTGACTGCTTTTTGTGACACCATTGATTGGATAATTCAATCATCCTTAAAATAACTTTGCAATTATTTCTATTCATTCCCAACACCACTAGGGACAAGGGTGTTAGAAAATGGATGGGTTATTTCTATTCATGTTGGTAACTTAATTTGTGCCAAGTACCACCTTTAATTGTAACGACAAGTACATCCTTAACCCCAACTTCAAGTTGTATTCCATTCACATCTTAGCCACTAACCTAAAAAAATAGTTTCACTTTTGTTGTATGATCCAGTTTGGTCCAAATATAACATGTTGTTATATTAAATTCTCACACATGCATAAATGCTATTAATGGTTATTAGTAGTAAGATGTATCAAAGATTTAAAATGGGATATTCAGAACTGGCCATTTTTTTCTCCATTCTGTTCGGACATTTAGTTGGATAACATGTAGACCGTTTTCTCTGTATGTATGGAGCAATGCAGCTCACTGTCTATTCCCACCTGTTACTGCACACTTTGTCAGTTGGCTGGCATAATGCTTCTAATTGCTATTAATATAAATATTTTCTGCTGTAAATAGTCATGATGTGTAAACTCAATAGTAGTAGTCATTCTTATTAATGTATTGTAGTTTTAGAACAATACATTCAATTCATTAAACTATGAACTCTGATGCTGTAGGATGGCTGCTGGAGCAGATACCCTGATTAATTAACCATGTGATGTTTCTTTAAAATGTAGAATATTCTGTATGAAAAGTCGGTGAAAGCTTTTACATGTTACTCATGTACAGTCTATCATATAACATGTTGAAGTGCACACTTTTAGTTTTTCTTTATTTGAAAAAAGTAAGTTTAATTTTTCTCCCACTTCATTTATACACCATGTTTGGACTATCACATAAAATCCCATTAAATAAAATTGAGATTTGTGGCTATAACGTGACAAAATATGAAAACAGCCAGGAAACAAAATACTACTTCGATGCAGTGTATCCAGTGTTGTGTTCAAGACCACCTAACCCGAGACCAAGACAAGACCAAGACCAGCTACAGCTACATGACACAATAAAATGTAAAATATGATCGAAATTGCTTCTCAAAATAATCTGAAAGATCCATATTCCCATAAAAACACCTTGATATTAAATACTTAATACATTTTACCAATATTAAATATTCCATTTCTGTGCTACAATGTGTGATGGTCTCGTGTCATCCCTAAAAACATAACACCCTGGGCATTTGCCCATATTGCTCATGTAAGAAACCACCACTGTCTGCACCATTAAACATAGCAATTGAGGCAATGCCCTGACTGTAAATAACGCTCAACCATGAACACTGACCAAGGAGCAACAAGCAAGAAGTAACCAAACAGAAGGCGCTCATCGTGACTGTTTTCACTCTCTATCCCAGTACATGAAGCCAGGTAGTCTGACACCATGGCAGACATTACAGCTGCCACTTTGAACAAAAACAATCAAAGAGTGCATGCTCTGCGTGCTCTTTCGTTCTTGTGTTTTAGTTATTTGTTAATTTAAATATCAATGCACATAATTAAATAAAATAATGATGCAGTGTACACAGAGCATACAAGAACAAAGAACGGGTGTTCTGTCAGGTCAGATCGTCATACGCTTAACACGAACTCACGGTGTTCTGTCAGATCAGCATACGTTGTCAGATAGTCATACGCTTAGTTCAGACATGCATACGCTGTCATTACCATATGATTTTATTTAATCAGCAACATAGAATCATGACATAGATCATCATACACTTGGTTATTAACAGTTGTATGGCATCCAGCTGCAGCCAGACCTGCTTTAAACACACTTTGAAACCACGACAACGCATGTATATCTATCTAGTTATCATATTATGTCATATTATAAACAATTTAATGACTTATTTTCATCATAACTTGTTGCCTCTGCTGAACTGACAACTCCACTGACGGTCGGACTTCTTAATGCGCATGCATGGTACTCACTGCATGTATGCTGTCCTGACAGCGTATGGCTATCTGATAGAACACCGGCAATATCTGTCAGACACGTCATTACCATAAGATTTCATTTAATCAACAACATAGAATCATGACGTAGATCGTCATACACTTTATTAACAGTTGTATGTCATCCTGACATACAACCTGGTTAGGTGAGTTTTACACGGGCGTGTGTTGTAGCTGACTCCAGCAGCAGTCAGACCTGCTTTAAATACACTTTGATACCATGACAACGCATGTATATCTATATAGTTATCATTGAAAACAATTTAATGACTTATTTTCGTCATAACTTGCTGCGTATGGTGAACTAACAACTCCTCTGACGGTCGGACTTCTTAATGCGCATGCGCAGGCATGGTATTCACTGCATGTTTGCTATTCTGACAGCGTATGGTAATCTGATAGAACAACGGCTCTCAGTGGGTGACAATCCAGTCCTATCTAATAAATAAAGAGCCGTGGAGAAGAATCGACTGTTTCTGAATGTCACATCACTAAATTGCAGACTTTTGGACATAGCGTTGTCCATATATGCGACAAGTCAGTCAACACCTCCGCACAATAACTCAGCGCAGTGAGAGACAACATTTTTTCATCACAAATAATGTGTCTCTGTACAGCTAGCTTTGCTAACATCACGTTAACGGAGCTTACCTTCTTTGAGCTACTTTTCTAAGTGACGAAAAAAGTTAGACGTTGTCTCCACCGTCTGTGGAGACAACAAAGCGAAGCGATGTTGAGTTAGCTGTGGCCATCGGATTTCTTACTATTTATGCAGCGCTATTATATTACTGACGATTAGACAAACATTTTCTGCCGCTGAGAGGAAACCACTGCGCATGTCCTGGAGCGCCGCGCGCGAGTGAAAGGTGGGGAGGGGAGGGAAAGGGGGGAGTAACAGAAACAGTTGCTTGGATTTTAATCGATGCTTTTTGCATCCACTGAAAACAATGATGTTAACAAATAAAGTGGACAGTATGCTGTACGTTTAGTGATATTTTCACAGTTGCGGTCTCGACTGGTCTTGAAATAAAATGCCGAGTCCTCAGAGCCCGAGACCGAGACAAGACCGAGACCATCAAAAAATGGTCTCGAGACCAAGACCAACTTCGAGTACCACAACACTGGTGTATGCTATGAATCAGGATGGCATTACCAACACAAAATGTGCCTCTGTTTGCGTTTCTGCAGGTGATGGAGGCTATGGCTACCTTAAAGACTGGCTGTGGTGGGGAGGCCTGTTGACCAGTAAGAACTTCACTGTAGAAACCTTTTACAGTTCCAACCTCTGTGTGATTGAAACAAAAACCCCAAGAATGGTTGTTTACTGCGCATCTTAGTCAAGGGGAGAAGGGAAAAAGATAATTTAGCTTTTAATACTTCAGTTTGGAAACTGGCTTAAATTATATGAGTAGAACTTTAGAAAAGGAACCATGCATGGGATTAAACTAAACCAAAATGGAAAAAGGTTCTAATAGATGCAATAGAGAAAGTAGCATGCTGCTGAATAACTGCTTTGATAATAAATTGGATTAGCTCTGTTAAAACAGGAGTTCTATCAGTTTTTAGTTCTGGAACAAGAATATTTGTTTAACAGTTTCCTAAATAGGAAACTGTTAATAAATTCATCTCAGACTCATTTTTGCAGTTCCAAAACCAAAATAAATCATTTACACTAACATAATTTCTGGAATATTGAGCCACATCCACTAACAAAGGAGAAAAAAGTACTTTTTTCTCCTTTGTAGTGTACAAACGCAAATATGTAGGCCTCGCCTTTCCATAAGCAGTAGAAAACTTTGTCAGATATTTACACAAATATCTCATATTACGTGAAATATTTACGTGTTTTAACATTTAATGAAATGCGTATATTTTTCCGGACAGTTCCTGTAACATGACTGCATACCAGGAAAAGGCATTGATCGTTATCTTCATCTTCCTCTTTTGCACCAAGACCACAAAACTTGTCGTCTTGAGAGTCGGAACAATCTCACACACACTTTGTTTTCTTATTACAAATTTTGTTGTCGCTCTCAGTGTGTCTTCATCTTTAGGCAAATTTGCTCTTGAGCTTCTGCTGTCCTCTTCATCATGATGAAGGTTGGACTGCTGCATGCAGCAGTCCAACCTTTCAAATTCTGTTGGTAAAACCTGTGTATTTAGCCACACTGCAGTGTTTAAAGTGTGTCTAAAAAGAAAAAAAGGCAGTAGATATAATCCAGAAATTACAATACTTGGTGTTCTTCAGGGTTTTAAAACTCAATGACAATCATCTTAACGTTAAGCCACCAAAAATGGTAAACATGCACAGATTTTCTGTAGCAGGTTCCCTTTGTTGGCTCTTAAATTTGTGCACTTATTTATTACATTTTCATTATTATTAATTGTTGCTAGTAAATGATATGTCAAAAATTCAAATTCTAGTTGTCCTTATCAATGTCTTTAGTTTAATTCACTGAATTTCAATCACATTTCTGAGCAGCTTGATGGCATTCTCAAGAGCTAATGAGGGGATGACCTACAACTACAAAAAGGGAAAAAAACTAGAATATTGCTTGTTTCTGTATTGTAAAAGTTGACTGGTGAGCATCTGTCCTGTGTGCGTGTGTATGTTCGCTGTCTGCAGTGGGAGCCGGAGAGGTGTGTAATTTTGCTGCCTACATGTTCGCGCCAGCCACACTGGTGACTCCCCTGGGAGCGCTCAGTGTCCTCATCAGGTAGCTGCATGCTTCCACACAGCCGCCATCTTCTGAGGACATGTTGATGTGTTTTTAGTGATGTCATACTGGTCTGTGTTTTTAAGTGCGGTTCTCTCCTCCCACCTGTTGGGGGAGCAGTTGAATGTGGTGGGGAAGCTCGGCTGTCTGCTGTGTGTACTCGGGAGCATTCTGTTGGTCATTCATGCCCCACAAGAACAAGAAGTCACATCAATACAGGATATGACCAATAAGCTGCTGGAGCCAGGTGAGAGGAGAGTCCAACAATTCATCCAGACATGCTACATGATATCCAAAATATAACATTGCATTCTTAAATATAATTAATTTGATCAATCAAATCTGTTTTTATTCATATACAGCATAAATGTTAAAAATGATAACATTTTATGAATTACTCTTCGAAAACAGAGTAAGCTATAATATTTCAAGTTTAATAGGTCCACTTATCAAAAACAATCTACCACAACTGTGATTATGTTCATGATGTGACCCAAAAAGAAAATGAGTTTGACACCCCTGGTTTTTTTTATTTTTTTATTATTATTTTGTTACTAACTCAAAGTTGGTTTATATGCAAGCTTCATTTGAATAGAACAAAATTCTTTGAGTTTTTGTTTATCTGTGTTTGCCACTCTGCTTGCCTGTACCAGGTTTCCTGGTCTATGTTGTGGCGGTGTTGGTTCTGTGTGCGGTTCTGGTGTTGTATTTCTGTCCGCGGTCCGGTCGTTCCAACATCCTGATCTACATCGGCATCTGCTCGTTGCTGGGAGCCTTCACTGTATCATCTGTGAAGGGCCTCGCCATAGCCATCAACACCGGTGAGATGCCGCAGACGGCAACATGCTTCTTTTTACTCAACATTCTGAAGGCTATAAACATTTTCAGTTCAGCTAAAGTTTTCCTTTAGCAGAACCACTGCTGTGAACCCTTATAATTTGTTTTTCCTCTGCTCAGTGGTTTATGACATCTCTGTGCTCAGCCAGCCTCTTACGTGGATCCTGCTCCTCACCCTCATTGTTTCAATAGTAACGCAGGTAAGCTGGGCTCAGAAAAATTGGCACTGCAAGTTACAGGATGGAAAGGATTTGGTATCTTGCAGTGTTGTGTTCAAGACCACCTAACCCGAGACCAAGACCAGAGTGTAGCGAGACCGAGACAAGACCAAGACTTTTGGGGTCCGAGACCAAGTCAAGACCAAGACCGAGGGAAGTCGAGACCGAGTCAAGACCAAGACCAGCGGCCCGCGCTACATGACACAATAAAATGTAAAATTTGATCGAAATTGCTTCTCAAAATAATCTGAAAGATCCATAGTACCATAAAACACCTAGATATTAAATACTTAATACATTTTACCAATATTAAATATTCAATTTATATGCTAAAAAGTGTGATGGTCTCGTGCCATCCCTAAAAACATAACGCCCTGGGCATTTGCCCATATTGCTCATGTCAGAAACCACCACTGTTGCACTATTAAACATAGCAATTGAGGCAATGCCCTGACGGTAAATAACGCTCAACCATGAACACTGACCAAGGAGCAACAAGCAAGAAGTAACCAAACAGAAGGCGCTCATCGGGACTGTTTTCACTCTCTATCCCAGTACATGAAGCCAGGTAGTCTGACACCATGGCAGACATTACAGCTGCCACTTTGAACAAAAACAATCAAAGAGCAATGTGCATGCTCTGCGTGCTCTTTCGTTCTTGTGTTTTAGTTATTTGTTAATTTAAATATTGACGTACATAATAAAATTAAATAATGATGCAGTGTACACAGAGCATTACAAGAACAAAGAACGGGTGTTCTGTCAGGTCAGATCACGGTGTTCTGTCAGGTCAGCATACGTTGTCAGATAGTCGTACGTTTAGCTCAGATATGCATACGCTGTCATTACCATATGATTTTATTTAATCAGCAACATAGAATCATGACATAGATCATCATACACTTGGTTATTAACAGTTGTATGGCATCCAGCTGCAGCCATACCTGCTTTAAACACACTTTGAAACCACGACAACGCATGTATAGCCATCTAGTTATCACATTATGTCATATTATAAACAATTTAATTACTTATTTTCGTCATAACTTGTTGCGTATACTGACAACTACACTGACGGTCGGACTTAATGCGCATGCGCTGGCATGGTACTCACTGCATGTATGCTATTCTGACAGCATATGGCTATGTGATAGAACACCGGCTATATCTGTCAGACACGTCATTACCATAAGATTTCATTTAATCAACAACATAGAATCATGACGTAGATCGTCATACACTTTATTATTAACAGTTGTATGACATCCTGACTTAGCGGTTAAGTGAGTTCTACACGGGTGTGTGTTGTAGCTGACTCCAGCTGCAGCCAGACCCTGCTTTAAATACACTTTGAAACCATGACAACACATGTATATCTATATAGTTATCATTGAAAACAATTTAATGACTTATGTTCATCATAACTTGCTGCGTATGGTGAACTGACAACTCCTCTGACGGTCGGATTTCTTAATGCTTAATGCATGTTATGCTATCCTGACAGCGTATGGCTATCTGATAGAACAACGGCTCTCAGTGAGCGACACTCCAGTCCTATCTAATAAGTAAAGAGCCGTGGAGAAGAATCGACTGTTTCTGAATGTCACATCACTATATTGCAGACTTTTGGACATAGCGTTGTCCCATATATGCGACAAGTCAGTCAACACCTCCGCACAATAATTCAGCGCAGTGAGTGATAACATTTTTCATCACAATGCTTATGTGTCTCTGTACAGCTAGCTTTGCTAACATCACATTAATGGAGCTTACCTTCTTTGAGCTACTTTTCTAAGTGACGAAAAAAGTTAGACGTTGTCCCCACCATCTGTGAAAGCGAAGCGCTGCTGAGTTAGCTGTGGCCATCAGATGTCTTACTATTTATGCAGCGATATTCCATTACTGACGATTAGACAAACATTTTCTGCCGCTGAGAGGAAACCACTGCGCATGTCCTGGAGCGCCGCGCGCGAGTGAAAGGTGGGGAGGGGAGGAGGAAGAGAGTAAAAGGTGGGGAGGGTGGGGGGAGTAACACAAACACGTAGTTGCTTGGATTTTAATCGGTGCGTTTTGCATCCACTGAAAACAAAGATGTTAACAAATAAACTAGATAGTGTGCTGTACGTTTAGTGATATTTTCACAGTTGCGGTCTCGACTGGTCTTGAAATAAAATGCCGAGTCCTCAGCGACCGAGACAAGACCGAGACCAAATGCGGTCGAGTCCGAGACGAGACCGAGACCATCAAAAAATGGTCTTAAGACCGGTCTTAAGACCAAGACCAACTTCGAGTACCACAACACTGGTATCATATACATTAGTAATGCATAATGCAATATCTGGTTGCTGTAAACCATATATCTGGTTATTAAATTGAATAATCATGAATACGTTAAAATGATTTGTTTTTATTTTGGTTCTGATCTTAATGATCAATCAAAATAACTTTGGGCCCTGTCCTCCTGGTAGATGTAATTTACTGGCTCACAAAAGTATATTTTCTGAGAATAGACTGAGTGTTTTCACACCTGGTAGTCCAGTAGACTTGGTTCAGCTGGTGACCATCCATTGTGTCAAATGATCCAGACCGTTCCTTCACTTCCTTCTTCACAAAGTGTAGATAAAAATAGTGAAGTCTGATTTCAGCAGTTGGAGGTTTTCTCTTTTGTCTGTCACAATATGCCAAACAAACACCCTTCAACAATGGGCTTAGCTTTTGCTAAAAATGTATGCAAGAAATAGGCACTTGCTTTAGGTGTATTCTCCCAGAATGCCCTTGCTACTGTCTGCTTCTTGCTTTTGGAGTGGTCTCCGGTTTGCTTGACATTCACATATGCATCCAAGTCCAACTTGAGTTTGCTTCAATCAAATCCAGACCCGAGTTTTTAGATGCACCAGAGTTTGCTTTTCTGGTCCACATCAGAGTTTGATTGTACATTCACCACCTCCCCAAACGAACTTCACTTTCTAGACAAACTAACTAGAGTTGGATTGAAGCAGACTAAACAGGGCTGGTCTTAATGCACCTTAAGTCTCTACTTAAGGTGCATTAAGACCAGCCCCATTTAGTCTGCTTCGACTACCTCATACAGGAAGTTTCATACTGGCCACTCATAATTGATCATTTATAACAATACTCTTATTGTTATAAATGATCAATTATGAGTGGCCAGTATGAAACTTCCTCTGATAGACATCTTCATTTCATACCCTCAAAAGTCTTGTTAAAAAAGCCTAACCTTAAAAAAGTCTAAAACAGCTTTGGGACAGAAAGGCCCTCTTATACATGGAGAGAACACAAGACCCCAAACACAAACCCAAATGTTTGTGTTTGTCATGTGGCCGGGAAACCCATTGATGAGTCTGAAGTCACCTTTGTGTCTGTGCAGGTGAACTACCTTAACAAGTCTCTGGACACCTTCAACACCCTACTGGTGTATCCTATCTACTACGTCCTCTTCACCTCTGTGGTCCTTTCCACCTCCATCATCCTCTTCCAGGAGTGGAGCAGCATGTCTGCCGTGGATGTGGTCACAACGCTGGGCTCATTCCTGATCATTGTGGTGGGCGTGGCCTTGCTGCACCTGTTCAGGGAGCTGCAGGTGGGCATTCCTTCCCCCCTAACATCCCTCCTCAGATGAACGAAAGCTTTTCTTCTTATTTTTTGCTAATAAAAATACAACAATGCAACCTCATACAGGAATCTGACGTTTGATTTCTCTTAATGCAGATTACAATGAAGCAGCTGACCAATCAGCTTTCTCAGCCAGTGGAGAGGGAGGGACTTACAGAAGAGGTCACAACCAATGGAAGAGGAGGAAGGAATAAAAAGGAGGATAAATATGGACTGATGGACAATGTAGTGATAGAAAGTCTGCCTCCTATGAGAGAGGAGGGACCCAGAGTTTTTATAATCAGCTGAAAAAGAGAATTCCAGAAGTTTCTGTATTGTTACTGATATTTCCTGCACTTTTTCAAACTTTAGCCGCCATCTCAGTTTATGCTTTAGGTCCCTCCAATCTCGCATGGCGGTATTCATCGGTACAGTACTAGTCGACCTTTCTAATTTATAAATATTTAAGAAATCTTGCCTGTAAATACCAATTTAGTAGAAGGTTCAAATAATTTATTGGAAATAAGTACTTTAGAGCCCACACAAAATATGCCATCCAAGGAATAATAAATAAGACAAGCCGACAGAAAACAAGAAAATCCAAAACATGTATCAAAGTTTACCATCAAACTGGTTAGTTAAATAATGTCAAACTGCTCCTCATAGCTGTCATTAACTTTGAACATTTGAAAGATTTTATTCTTTTTGATCATACGAGTCGACGACATTAAATTATCAGATGAGTTGGTGTCCTCCGTTAGACTGATGGACTCCAAACTGGCTCTGCCTCTTTCACAGGAGTTTTTCCATGATGTCATAAATCATCAGCTGGACTGGCTGAGTCCCAAGAAGATGTTAATTTAAAAGACCATCATGGCATCAAAGAAGGTTCTTTTTGCAGTTGACCTTTTCCCCCTAATATCTTTTTCAAAGTGTTTGTGCTACTAGTGGCCTTTATTAAACAGTAGAAAAGGCAGAGACTAAATAAATTAAAAAGTCAAATGTAATTTTAAATATTCTTTTAAATTGGTGATTATCGACATTTCCAACATGTACATTTGCTGTGACAACTTGGAGGTTCACATTTTCATTTTATCTGTTTTAAACAGACATAGTGTCCTAATTTATTCATCGTAAGAAAGATGGTATTAGTTTAACAGGAAGCATTTTTAATCACTTAATCACCATTTTTCAAGGGTGTCTTTTATTTGGGTGTTGTGTCTTGCTCTGTGTGGCCTGATTATTGGGAACAAGGAAAACAAAATAAGATTTTGCATGAAGAAGTGCAGCACACTGTGCTGCTTTCAAAATGAACAGCCAAACTTTACCTTAACTGGACTGGTTAGAAGACTCTTCACTTTCGTATGATTACCTACCATTCCAAATATTAGCTCTAAGGCACTACTACTACCTTGCTTAGCAACTCTGAGGTCTATGAAGTGTGGGTCTGCTTTCCCTGCGGTGCTGCTGTTTTTTTGAAAACCCTTAAAAAAAACTGAGATGGAAGACATCTCAGCTTCTGCTTGAAGTGTTTGGTGACTGAAACTAGTTTCTTTCAGCTAAAGTTGTAAACATTCATTTAGTGTCTTATTATTTTATGTGTTAAAATTACAATTGAGGTACTAATTAACAGATATCCCACAAATGAGGTTAGAAATGGGTCAAGCGACATTTTCTTCTAAGTCTGTGTTCCAGTTGTCTGACATTCGGTGTGGTTAAGAGCCAACTGCATCTCAGTAGAGGGACATAGACACTAGGCTTTGAAGAATTAAATTGATTCATCTTATCAATTTTTTTCTAATTTTTTTCTAGTCAGCAAAAAAAATTACATTCTGCAGATTTTTCATTTAACTATTTTGTGCTTTGGTACAGTACTAAATACATTAAAATATGCAAATGAACAATTCAGTTACGCAGTGGTGGAACAAGTTGGTGTCAGGCCGGGGGGCGGGGCTAATGACCGGGCTCTTTATACCCAAAATAACAAAGCTCATGAAAACATAATTTTATAAAGTACTAATAAAAGCCACTCATATTTGTCGTAAAAATACTCCAATCTACCTAGTTTACAATCCGTTCCTAAGTATCTGACTGATGTGGATGGTTGGTGATGTGTTTTACCCAGAATACACTTGGAGACAATATTGGCGATCAACTTGTAAATTTGTGTGTCATAAAGTTAAATGTAAGAATTAAAATAAAGCCAGTCATGTCGCACAACATTTTATTCAATATTTTACACCCACTATGTCACTAAAATCAGTCGGTCTTGCAAAGTTTTTAGCAATCATGAGTCAACAATGACTGGGGCACCCTACTATACAGGTGCTGGTCATAAAATTAGAATATTGTGATAAAGTTCATTATTTTCCATAATGTCATGATAACAATTAAATTGTCATATATTTTAGATTCATTGCACACCAACTGAAATATTTCAGGTCTTTTATTGTTTTAATTTTGATGATTTTGGCAAACAGCTCATGAAAACCCAAAATCCCTGTCTCAAAAAATTAGAATATTATGAAAAGGTTCTCTGAACGAGCAATAAAAATAATCATCTGAATCAACAAAGTAACTCTAAACACCTGAAAAAGATTCCTGAGGCCTTTAAAAACTCCCAACCTGGTTCATTACTCAAAACCGCAATCATGGGTCAGATTGCTGACCTGACTGCTGTCCAGAAGGCCATCACTGACATCCTCAAGCAAGAGGGTGAGAAACAGAAAGAAATTTCTGAACGAATCAGCTGTTTGCAGAGTGTTATATCAAGGCACCTCAGTGGGAAGTCAGTAGGAAGGAAGAAGTGTGGCAGAAAACGCTGCACAACGAGAAGAGGTGACCGGACCCTGAGGAAGATTGTGGAGAAGGGCCGATTCCAGACCAAATTAAATTTTCATCTCCATAAAACTTTTCAGCAGATGGAAGCATGAAGTGCTCCAAAATCTTCTGATAGCTGCTGCATTGATCCTGCCCTTGATAAAACCCAGTGGACCAACACCAGCAGCTGACATGGCACCCAGACCATCACTGACTGTGGGTACTTGACACTGGACTTCTGGCATTTTGGCATTTCCTTCTCCCCAGTCTTCCTCCAGAGTCTGACACTTTGATTTCCGAATGACATGCAAAGTTTGCTTTCATCCGAAAAAAGTACCGTATTTTCCGCACTATAAGGCGCACCTAAAAACCTTCAATTTCCTCAAAAGCCGACAGTGCGCCTTATGATCCGGTGCGCCTTATATATGGACCAATATTGAGCCACAACAGGTCCAGCAACCACAGGGGCCGCGTTTCATTGGCTAATGCCCATTTTAGGTCACAGTGCAGCTACCACGTGCGTGACCGTCTCACAAACACAAGCTACAGTAGTAAACATATGCTAATGTACATTGTGGACCATCAAAACCATGAATGCCGACTTACCCAGCCTTGCAAGAACAATAGGCATCAGTGATCTTGTCCACAGCTATATTTATGCTGAGGGTGTGAGGATCTGCTGTTTTCCTCATCTATCGGTAGCTTTTAGCTGTGAGGCGCACAATGTTGGAGGCATCCAGTGGCTCAAACACCTTGATGTCGTCCAAAAAAGATGACCATGTCCATTGTCGTGGCTGATATGTTGTGAAAATCCGGCAGAAATGCTACGCTAATTAACTCAGATCGAAATGAAAGACGTCATGTTTACACAGACATGCAGTAGGCTGCTTAAGTAGTTGGTCCACTACGGTAAGCAGCCGCCAACTTCTTTTTCCCCCGTAGAAGAAGTAGTGCGCGGTGCATGCTGGGATAGTTGTCAGAACACTGGTTTGTTAATAAAGTTTGATAATACATTTAAAGGGGGGGAGGGGCAGGGGAAGAGAGACAGAGACTGCAGCGGCAGCGTGTCGGTTGGTCTGTGTTACCCAGAAAGCAGTTGGGCATAATATCGCAACACCAACACCGTGAGTGAAACAACGACTGGGCCAGCCTACTATATAAAGTACTCGGGGACCATTTCTTTATTAATGTGGATGTGTAATAATAGAGTATGAAGCGTCTATTCTATGCGCCTTATAATGCGGTGCGCCTAATGTATGAAAAAAGTCCTAAAATAGGCCATTCATTGAAGGTGCGCCTTATAATCCGGTGCGCCTTATAGTGCGGAAAATACGGTACTTTGGACCACTGTTGTTCAGTGGTCCAAAGTACTTTTAATACTTTTAGTACTTTAATTTGGTCTGGAATCGGCCCTTCTCCACAATCTTCCTCAGGGTCCGGTCACCTCTTCTCGTTGTGCAGCGTTTTCTGCCACACTTTTTCCTTCCTACTGACTTCCCACTGAGGTGCCTTGATATAACACTCTGCAAACAGCCGATTCGTTCAGAAATTTCTTTCTGTTTCTCACCCTCTTGCTTGAGGATGTCAGTGATGGCCTTCTGGACAGCAGTCAGGTCAGCAGTCTGACCCATGATTGCGGTTTTGAGTAATGAACCAGGCTGGGAGTTTTTAAAGGCCTCAGGAATCTTTTTCAGGTGTTTAGAGTTACTTTGTTGATTCAGATGATTATTTTTATTGCTCGTTCAGAGAACCTTTTCATAATATTCTAATTTTTTGAGACAGGGATTTTGGGTTTTCATGAGCTGTTTGCCAAAATCATCAAAATTAAAACAATAAAAGACCTGAAATATTTCAGTTGGTGTGCAATGAATCTAAAATATATGACAATTAAATTTTTATCATGACATTATGGAAAATAATGAACTTTTTGAAGGCATAGACATAATATAAGAATAGACCCTCATGGACCGCTCTCGCCTATTGTCGCTGACGAGATTTAGGGCGGCCATCTTGGAGCGGTACACCACTCCACTCAGCGTTATGTGTTTAGCAGCACAATGACGTATCAGCGCATTTAGTCGATCATAACACACTTTTTTGTTACTGTAACCATATTCAAACATCTATCAAAGCTACATTTATAAACAATTGTATTTTTTAAGTATGTTTTTAATACATAGTTCATCATATTTAAATATGCTTAGTGGCTATAACAATAGAATAGGAATGGAATATTCTGATATCGATGTATGAAGAGCATATTACAAAGCACACAGCTGTTCATAATTTATTTAATAAATTATTTAGTAATATCAATATATATTTATATAACTATACAAACACTAATAATGATTAATAATGGCACAAATAATGATTAATACTGTATTATATGTAACAGCTCTGTCTTTACCCGTCCGTCCTGTTATGCACACTCGGAGGCCGGTTGGTTGGTTTTTAGATGATTTATTGCAATCTGTAATCTGTAATCAGTGGTTGATAAAACACATATGGCGCAGTGAGCCTCTCTACCGGTCAACCTATGGCTCACAACAGAGCGCTGAACCAACTGTGTAATTCACAAACAATTATAGTGAATTCCGACATATTTTCTAGGCCATTTGATCGTATAGTTTTAGAATACAAATAAAAATATGAATAATAAATACAACAGTCATTAAAAGCTCTCTGGGAATTAGTGGAAAAGAAACATGTCATGTTGCCATAGAACCCAACAAACAAACAGAGAATGGCAACCACAACTGACAAACTGATAAATTTAACAAACTAACTGACAACTGATACACATATCTGACAAAATAAATTACTGACATTTAATATAATATAATTACCTGTAATCAGTGGTTGATAAAACACATATGGCGCAGTAAACCTCTCTACTGGTCAACCTATGGCTCTGTGCAATGCAACAAAGATTCCAGTCACCCTCCTGAACAAACCTCCAACACCATTTGGAAGAGAACCGGATTTGTTGACTTACCACAACAGAGCGCTGAACCAACTGTGTGGAATTTTTGGTTTCTCATCCAATTTTTAGGTAACCAGTAGGGGGCGCCAAAAACCACCAATTACAGGATAACTGTGAAACATATTTTAGCAGGAATTTCATCTGTATATCTAATACCAGTTACATACACTGCAAAAAGTGAAATCTTAGTAAGATTAAATATCTTAAATTAAGTAGATTTTTCTTGTTTTCTTTCTGACAAGATAATTTTTCTCACCAAGAGGGGTTTATGCTAGAATATTTTTCTTATTTTAAGTGTTTTTGTACTTAATTATCTCAGTAAGATATAAAATCTTGATATTAAGAAAATATTACTTATTATGAGTAAATATGTGCTAGAATCTAGAATATCAATATTTACCAATCAAACTTCAAGTCTAGAACTTATTTTATATAAGTAAAATTTTCTTATTTCAAGCACAAAACGAGAAATCACTTGCTTAATGAAATGTCTCCGGATAATTAAAACAGACTATGTCCAAATGGAATCATTTGTGCTATTGTCAATGAAAAATAAAAAAGAAACATGAACTTGTACTCTTGTATAAGTTGGCAGAGTGTACTGGAAATTATTTAAACGGTTGTCATGTAACACAACAATTTCAGAGACCATATCAGTTTATATATCAAGATAATTCTTGGCATGTTTCCATCTGCTATGGACCTTCTTAATCTGATCTTCTTGATGCAAGATGTGGGACCTCTTACTGACATGTCATGAAATTTCTATTGATGTGTGATTTGAAATGTCTGGTATTCCACACAATGAGATTAGAATCAACAACGTTGATTAGCTCATTGTGATGATAAATATTTTAATTTTTGGTTTATATTTCAAATTCTCACTTTATAAGTTACTAATATTAGTTTGAACAATATTTTATTCATCATGTTTGTCACCCTTTTTATGACATCATACAATCCAAATGGGAAAGCGCCCAAAATGTCAGTAGTAATGTTCGATACAACAGATTTTCTTTCCAATCCAATACCGAGTAAAATTTAAGCTGGTATTGGCAATACAGATCCCATACTTTCTGCAAAGACAGTTAATTTGTTTCTTAATTAAATAAAAAAAAAGTAATCCATATCTTGGCTTTATAAAAAGAACACAATGTACTCTCATGCACTCATTTTAAACTCAGAAGTACATTGCGACAACAATCTCATTTACTATAAGCTATTTTAATTCAGCAGAAATATACAAAATATGTGAAAATGGTGTTGCAAATTAAAAAACAAAGACAATTAGTAGAGTAATAACCCTACTAAATATATCTTTGCTTAATTATTAAAACTACTATAAAATGACAGCTGAAATAGCTCCATGTCACTTTTATAATCTGTCAACATGTTCATTTCTGAGTGAGCATCAGCAGCACGCTGCGCTTGGGCATTGCGTCCTTACACATTACACACTCACCAGGCGGAAGAAAAAGTAGTTCCAATTAACAACGTTTCATTTAGGCAAGATCTCAATAATTTAGTTACTTTCTAACGTGCTCTTGTTAATCTACATTATCTCAAATTACTAAAGTGTGGAAAGTATTGATCCTTGGATCTGACAATAGATTTTAAAGAATTAAGTTCTGGTATCGGAAGAATCGATATTTCAGTATCAATCCGCACATCACTAACGGCAACGCCAGAGATCATTTAACTGCCCTGATTAACGGTTAATTCAGTTGTAACAGCCTAACTAAGCTATTATCTACAGTACTTTTATAAGATTTTCTTTTGACAAATTCTCTAATCTCGATTGGACATGAATGAAGATGGAGGACTTTTTTACGTGTATAGACCCTAGAGCTGCTGTACTGAGAGGTAAGTTTAAAGCTGTCTATCTTTCTAAGATAAGCTAATTGTGAAGCTAGTTAGCATGTCGTGATATGCCAATTTTCACCCGCGGGTTAAAGAGCCGCTCTTGTGAATATGAGCTTTGAACAGTGATTAACCACAATAGCTGTGGCTTAAAAATAATATCGACACGAGGTTTTGGTAGCTTCCGTTTTTTAACATAGCTAAGGTGGCTTCTCATTCGTAGCTTCTGATGCGGGAAATGGTTAAAGGGAAATTCCGCCTAGTATTTCACTACCTTTTAGGGTGTTTGATGTGCTGTAATTTAAAAACTTAAATGCAATGAGTCTAAAAGCCTAGGTTAGATATTCCACACTACCAGGATATTTTAAACACTATTTTTGATTGGTGAATTTAAGTAGTCCTATTTTGATTCAATTAAAATGACTGTCTTGCTGTCTTGAATTCATGTAATATTGTAATTGAGCACATTAACTAAAATAAGACTTGTTTTATTTTTCAAGTAAACCAAACTGTTGCCATGGTGAAGCCTATGCCAGACACGTCTCCAATCATGTATTGCACCATCTACAAGAAACTTTGGGAATTGCAAGTGATGCTGTCCTTCACATTCTTGAGGTAAGAAACTTATGATACTTATTCATCATTACACTGATTAGTCCCTAAAACATGGTTTGTTTTGTGATTGTTTTTCTGTCTGTGCTCCAATTAGCAGATGACCCAACAACTTCAATCAAACAAAACCACTTTTCAGCTCTGTGGTGATCGTGAAACCAACTTTCTACTGGCCATTGGAACCATGCCTGCCCTGATCTTCTGAAAGGAGGACATCATAGCTACTACACCTTCCAGCATGCATGTGTGTGGCCACTCCTCTCTGTGCTGCTGACAGATATCTTGAGAACACTGTCCATAACTGAGACAAGACTTCCACACATAAAAGGCTATGGCTGATTGGAAGATGTTCATTGTGGAGTAAGCTCCTATTGCTGACATCTAATCCCAAGTTTATTTTTGCTTTGGACAATTTGGTTTGCTTGACTCTTAGGGCATCTTATGAGTGCGACAGATGTGTCAGATCTTCATTGTTCTGTCATTTTACGGGATTGTTTCAGAATCAGATGCCCATCCAGACTTTAAATTCTGACCAGTAGTCATGTTTTACTATGTTTATGTGAAACTTAAACGTAATAAAGATGTTAAAAGTAATTGAACTTATGTCTTCATTTCAGGAAGCCAATAACATCTCTTATTCCAGTATAGATAGGATCAATTTTTGGTTTTTTGCCTTAGCATAAGAACCTTGAGTAAAGCAATGACAAAATATATATTTTAATCCTATGCAACAATAAAAGTAAACTAGTTTTAAGCATATATATGCTGATTTTAAGAAATTCAATGTCAAGTAATATTTTCTTTACTTGAAATTATTTTTCTTAAAATAAGATAATGTATCTTACTTGTTTAAGTAAAATTGGCTTGTTTTAAGTACAAATACACTAATTTTAAGATAAATAAATCTCATATATTCTATTTGTATTAGTAAAATTTTCTTATTTTATGAAAAATGTTCTGTGTATTAAGAAAATAAATCTCATATACTCTATTTGTATTAGTAAAATTGACTTGTTTTAAGTACAAATACACTAATTTTAAGATATTTGTAGGTTTATCTTGGTTAGATATTTTTTCTTGTTTTAGAAAATCTTGACAAGATAAATTTTCTTGTTCTGTTGGCAGATAATTTTTCTTATTTTAAGAAAATTAGACCCTGTTTTTGTACTTTTTTTTCTTGTTTTTGAAAGGGGACTTTTTGCAGTGTATATATATATATATATATATATATATATATATATATATATATATATATATATATATATATATATATATATATATATATATATTATATATAAAGAATGGGGCCACAATCAGTCACCTCCTCTACATGGATGACATCAAGCTGTACGCCAAGAGCGAGCGAGACATCGACTCACTGATCCACACCACCAGGATCTACAGCACTGACATTGGGATGTCATTCGGACTAGAGAAGTGTGGCCGGATGGTTACAAAGAGAGAGAAGGTCGTCCGCACAGAAGGGGTCTCACTCCCAGAGGGAACGATAGCAGACATAGAGCACAGCTACAAGTACCTGGGAATACCACAAGCAAATGGCAACCTCGATGAGGTCACAAGGAAAGGAGCCACAGCCAAATACCTCCAACGAATAAGGCAAGTCCTGAGAAGCCAGCTCAATGGCAAGAACAAGATCCGTGCAATAAACAGCTATGCCTTACCAGTAATCAGATACCCTGCCGGAATAATTAGCTGGCCAATGGAAGAGATGAAGGCCACGGATGTTAAGACTCGGAAGCTACTAACCATGCATGGAGGGTTCCACCCCAAATCCAGCACCCTGAGACTGTACACAAGCCGTAAGGAAGGAGGCAGAGGACTAGTGAGTGTGAGAGCCACTGTCCAGGATGAAACATCCAAGATCCATAAATACATCAAGGACAAAGCCTCAACGGACGATGTGCTCAGCGAATGTCTCAGGCAATGGGGAACAGAGGACGAGGTGCTGGAGGAACCATCATGGGAGGACAAGCCCCTACATGGGATGTACCACCGACAAATAACTGAAGTGGCTGATATCAGGAAATCCTACCAATGGCTGGAGAAAGCTGGACTCAAGGACAGCACGGAGGCCCTCATCCTGGCCACCCAGGAACAGGCCCTAAACACCAGAGCAATAGAGGCTCAGATCTACCACACCAGACAAGACCCAAGGTGTAGGTTGTGCAAGGAGGCCTCTGAGACAGTCCAGCACATAACAGCAGGGTGCAAGATGCTGGCAGGGAAAGCATACATGGAACGACATAACCAAGTGGCGGGCATAGTGTACAGGAACATCTGTGCAGAATATGGACTGGAAGCCCCGAGGTCAAAATGGGGGACACCCCCAAAGGTGGTGGAGAATGACCGAGCTAAGATCCTGTGGGACTTCCAGATCCAGACAGACAAGATGGTAATGTCGAACCAACCGGACATTGTGGTGGTGGATAAAGAACAGAGGAAAGCCGTTGTGGTGGATGTAGCAATACCAAGTGACCACAACATCAGGAAAAAGGAGCATGAGAAACTGGAGAAATACCAGGGCCTCAGAGAGGAACTGGAGAAGGCCTGGAAGGTGAAGACCACAGTGGTGCCTGTGGTCATCGGGGCCCTCGGGGCAGTCACCCCCAAACTGGAGCAGTGGCTCAAACAGATCCCAGGAACAACATCAGACATCTCAGTCCAGAAATGTGCAGTTCTAGGCACAGCCAAGATACTGCGCAGAACCCTCAAGCTCCCAGGCCTCTGGTAGAGGACCCGAGCTCAGAGGATGAAAGAGACCACCCACGGAGGGTGAGAGGGGAATTTTTTTTTTTTTTATATATATAAACCTGTATATATGTTTATGTTTTTCAGCCGACGAGTCCAAAATCCGATGTGAGATTCATCCGTGCTGCAGTGAATCCGTCTCTCTTTCTCCCTCTTCTTCCTCACATCGTGTCTTTAGGAAACCTTCAAAACAAAAACGAAAGATTTAGGATGTATCTTACTTTGACAGAGTGAAAGAATATAAATAATAGTCTTTACCACCTGTGTAAACTTTGCCGGTGAATGTTATAACACATAATATAAGTTTTATAATATGTGTTATATTGTTTCATTTCTAATATAGGCCCTTGTGTCAGATAATCTAAGTCAATGTTAGAGAATAATTAATTTTTTTAGATTAACAGAATCTCAGTTAGCCTTCATAGCGGGGCTGAACCCGTATTACACCAAGCACTGTAGCTAATATTAGCTGGTATCTCGTCAGTGGACATAAATACAGTAAAGTAATATTCTAATCACAATATTTACACGATAATATGTCCATCTTACTTGTGAAATGTTGTCTGTGGAGCCCTCACATCAATAATCCATCGATCCGAACAACAATATCCCTCAGTGCTGAGGCATCTTCTGCTGTTTTGATTGAGCAAAGTAGGAGGGTATACCGCTCCAAGATGGCCGCCGTATTTCCTGCGCCGGAGCGGCCAATGCGGGGTCTACTCTTATATGTTTGAAGGATGCATTTGAAGGAGTCTTTGAATTCGGACAGGCCTTGTCGCAACGCTATGACGTAATCGGCCTACAAATCCGTCCTTCGAAGGATGCAGACCCTGAATTCGGACACAGCATTTTTCTCTCTTCCTGATCATTTCAATAAAAACAAAGTTCACTCTCATTTAACTGACATTCCACTAACACCTAAGTTTTCTTTTCACTAAAGGAAAACTTAAGAAAATGAATTTTCTTAAGTTTCTGCTGCTGTTGGTGTTCAGACAGAAACGTCTGAGGACTAATTATCCTGCAGCATGGCTCATCCAGACAGGAAACCACCTGCAGGCTCTAGATGGTCCTCCATCACTTTAGCACCTTCACTCTCAAGTTAAAGCCTGAGAAGGGATTTAAAGTGACTGGTTCACATCCAGTTCTCATCCTGAAAATCAGTCATTTATTCCTACCCAGTTGAAACTTAAAGAAATAATTTAAGGCTTATCCAAAGTATGCTGTGATGAATATTTAGGTTGATCTTATTTGGAAGTCTCACATAAGGGCATTTCCTCCCCCAATACAATGAAATCATTCCAAATCAGATCCAATTAAAGAGTTCGATTAAACTTTTTTGTAATACATAAGATTCAGTTTATCAAATGCAGTTCCTTGCTAAATTTTTATACTCCACACAGAAAAAAGAGAACGGAGTGCTGACTTAAAAAAACTGAGTTCACTACATTTAATCAAATTAAGTTTGTCAAACTTAATTTATTTACGTTAAATTAAACTTAATATATTTACTTGGATAAACTGATTTTAATTACTTGTAACAAATGAACTCAGTGTTTTTAAGTTGAATCACCTGTTTTCTTTTTTCAGTGCATGAACTTTGTCACATCACAATTCCAAACTTTAATCTGTTTTATTAGAAATGTATGTGAATGTCTGAGACAAAGTGTTTGTGAAGTGGAGAGAAAACAAAACAGTGACGTATCTTTTCAGCCCACTTTGATTTCCTAAATAGGATACAGTGCAGCTTTACAAGTCAGTTAATTCTCAGCATATTAACAGATTTTCTGTAAAGGCCTCCAGACTTGTTAGACAATTTTTGAAATTTGAAAAGGTTCAGGTTGTAAAACAATGTTCAACTAGTCAATAAGTTATGTGTTCTACAAATTATACCTTTATACAAAAGGTACAAAGAAAGTAGAGTTTAAAATGTTACAAGAGGGACACAGTCAACATGAGAAAAGTGTGTTTTGATCAGATGAGAACAAATCTACAGTCAGAACTATGATGGAATAGTTTAAAGAATATTATATCAAACATTGGTTGTGATATTTTATTCATAAAGGAGCATTTAAAATGCTCAAACGTGACCTAGGTAATTTGTGGAAGTTTAGTCCTTCTGTCAGTTCCTTAAATGTCCACATTGTGTCGCTGTTACACAGAGAATCTAATATTTTGTCAGAGGGGCTGTGAGCATTAAAATGAGTAAGAATCACAGTGAATGTCTAAAACATCACATAGACGCATACAGATGTCTGAGCTGCTGAAGCATTATACACACTGCAGATAAGCGAGAGCTGCAAATCTCCCACTTGCCTGCTTTAACCTGCCTTTATCTCCTTTGTGCTCATTAGTATTCAGAAATTCAATAAAGAGGAAATGTGTTTTAGTTTAATTCACCTCCTCACTGAATGGTGACCTGAATATTCAGCAGGATTCCCTTGAAGCTCTGTGTCGGCACCTGGTTGACTGCAAATGTTGAAAATGTTTTTCCAGCTCTTAGCCTCAGCCAGAAGTTATCACATTTGCATGAAGGCGAGTGGTGAGCTGTAAAGCTGCTGCTGGTGATGGCCGTTTTTTCATACAATGTCATAAACTGTTTAACAGAAACTGTTAAAAACACATCAATGAAACAAACTTCTGCCTTGCTTTTTCACTATGTACATTTTATCTCCACACACACACACACACACACACACACACACACACACACACACACACACACACACACACACACACACACACACACGCACACACACACACATATATAAACTTCTCTGATAAACTGCAGGCAAACTATGGATGAAAACCACTGATAAATAAGGCAACACTTAATGGTATGCTACATTTTACATGTTGTGTATCTCAATATTTGTCTTATTTTAAAGCTCAAGCAATCTGGTATCAGAGGAAACGTTAGCGATGAGTCTGATCTTGATCCTCTTCCATCACACATTAATAATGTCTGGAGCTAAATGATGATAACAATATTAATCACATTTCTATCTGCTTCTGTTGGTGATAAGGACTTAGTAATAAGTCAGTGTTAACCCATAGCTGTAATTACTTCCTGCACATTTTGATTGGTTTTTGCTAATACCCTGACAGTCAATTAGCTTGCCTTGTATATGTTATGTCCATGATCATTTTTAAACCTCCATAATCCTATTTGAGAGGTTAAGCAGGCTGCCATGGCAACGCAAACAAAGAAAGCCTAATTTTTGTACTAAATCTGACAACCTTACTGTCTCTTTTTTGACAGCTTTTAATTCTCTGTACTTCATAAAGTTAATCAAAAAGTCCATTAGGCAGTTTTCATGTGATGTTTATGATTGTCTAATCCCTGAAAACAAAGAGCTTCATCATAATGTCAGCTCTGATCAGAGTATGTGGAAAAGTTACATGTGCACAGATGAGAAAAAAGCTTATGATAGTGTTCAGCATCATAATGCTCAATCAGTAGCAATTCTACTTTCTCTGGCCTTTCTAAGCTGCAAAATGTCACAAGAAATGAAGAATAATTTAGAATTTGTTCATAGAAAAAAAAATTCCAAGAGGAATGCAGACGTGAAAGACATTAAAGTTCAAAGGTCTTCATTTTCTTTGTTGAAATACATTCATAAAATGATAGTTCTAGCATATCAATCATAAGCAGGCATTTCCACTATATTTCAGATGAGATGGCTCATTCAGACAACTGAAACCTTTTTACAGTACTCTTTTCTAAATATGATCCCAGTCTATCTAATGTCTGCATAGCGTCCTGCTAAATTAGGCAGGTTTAGTAAAAATGTACAATTATTGTTACCTTATAACAATAATTGTTGATTATAACAGTTGATAGAATTGTAAAAACAAGCACTTTTTCATAGTGTATATGCAGCCTGATTACCCTGGCTGATGAAGCCATTTGTTTAAAATTAATGTTTAAAATACAGGAATGAATTTAAAGCAGTACATCATTTCTTTATTAATGTTCAAAACAAACAACACGTAGGAAAACCTCAAGTTAAAAATTCTGAAAGGTCTGGGAATCCTTTAAAATGGACATGGATGATCCATGGAGGACAAGTTATACTAAATAAATGTCCAGAAGTATCGAGAGACTTGGTGGATCAGGTTCTTTCACAGGATATAGAAGTCGTTCTCACAGTCTGAAGGATTTCATGTCTCAGAGATTCCTAAAGGACACAAAGAAATAAATATTTCCTTTTAATCACTTGCTTATAGTTGATTTTTTAAAATTATATTCAGGGATGTACAGACTGATGAACTACCAATCAAAACTTTTTATATTATATTTCCAATGGAGGCGAAGGACGGAGAGAGCGCAGGGTGTAGCATATTTTGGCAGATAGCATGTTCAGCCTGGTAGGATAAATAAAATAAAAACATCACTTTGTGTTTCTGAAAAGCATGACTTAAGTGAATTATTACAGTGCTATAATTTATAATTTAAGGACCAGGGCTTTATAACAATTCATAATATACAAAGCCTATTATTATCTTGAATAAATTCAACTATATGGAAAGATGCTAGCCTGATGCTATTAGCATGCAGAATCGCTAGCATAGCCCAGTAGCTCAGCTCACTCAGATCGCTGGCTTGTGTTGATAGTTGCACAATTAAATTGATTAACATTAATAATCATAACATGGGGATAAATAGTTAAATTTGTTAAATAGATTTTTCACTTTCCGCTCTTCTGTCACTGCCAGAAGCCAGGCTGAGGCCTATACTGTCAGTGCTTCATCATGGCTACAGCGCTGTTGGAAAGGGTTAATGTGATTGGCTGAAATTACATTAACCCACATTAAGATGGGGGTCCATTCATGTGATTGGCTGAAACAAGAAGGTCATCTGGTTGGTTGGTTTTCATCCAATCAGATTGACCATTTATTAAAAAGAGACATTTGTGGATTGAGACATCAGGGGAGTCTCAAAATTCACACACAAATGCAGCACAGCTCACAGGCCAGAAGGAGCTTGGAAAGCAAGATATATTTGTGTTTGTATCAAAAATACAGATGTGAATCTTGTTCTCTGCATTTGTGAATCTTGATTTGTGCATTTGTGAATTATGAGACTGTTTTAGCTCCATACAACAAGCAGCTGACCTCATGTTAATGACAGAAATAATGGAATTTCTTCATCCACATAACATAATCTATTTAATGAGTGTACAAACCACCACTAACTACTGTGGTGCCTCTTAACTTCTTCTTTCCAAGATGTATGCTGTTGAGATTTCCTTCACCTTCTCCTTGTTTGCTATTGTTTTAAACTTTTTGACATTGGAAGCTAACTCAGAATTGTTATCTATTGCCTACATTTCCTCACTATGCCAACTTAATCAATGCACTGAAATCATGAGGCAAGATTCATGTCAGGTTGATGTGTGGGCATAAAGGTTGCATGAATGGGCTTTAAAATGTCTGCTGACATCCACAGACTGCATTATTAAAATTCCCCCCTAACCACTTTCTCTAAACTTTCCTTTCTGCTTGGTTACCCGGGATAATTTTCTACTCCTTCAACTTGTTTTTTCACTGTATCCGAGTCCAACATAAGACTGATTACAATTGATTTTATATCAGTATATTTCCCTTCCATCCACACAAATTTTGGAATAAAATACGATGCAATAAAATTCTAATTTGCAAGATTGAGTACTTTTTTTTTTCAGAGTAACTTTTAATGGAATTGCCTTTTTTGTTTCTGTTTCGACCCAAACAGTCTTAACAATCTCTCTTCACATTGCAGGAACATTTTTGTCAGTCTGCTGTGACTCCACACCAGCAGTTAATGAAAGGTAGGAGGAGGCCCATTCGCCTCCTCTTATAGAGGAAAATCCTCCCATTTAGAAGCCGCAGGGGGCCAGGATTTGCTTTGATTGGAGTGTTACCATTATTTCCCGGCAGGCAGACTGAGAGCTACTGGAAGCTGACATAGATTTCAGATTGAGAGGGTGTAATGTTTCCATAAGCCTTCTTAAATGTCTGGCCCTTAAGCAGAGACATTCTCTCGCACAGGCAGACAGGAGAGGAAAAGGAGGAGGAGTAATTTTCTTCAGGGCGTGCTGTTATTTTTAATTGAAAAGCCACCTTTCATTAATCTCCTCCCCAACTGTTGGTTGGTGATTCTGACTGAAAATGGGGACATAAAAAAACCCAACAAATTTTACAACTGATTTCATATCGGTATAAAATCAGTTTACACTGATAATAATAAGTCACTTGTTTTTACTGGATTTTACATTTATCAGTTCTATCAAGTAGTAACATTTGCTTGTGAAATTAACAATAACAGTCATGTTTCAGACCTGCTTTGAGGATCTCTCTGCTACCAACATCTTGAAAACAAATCACAAAAAGCTCTTAACACAAGCTTGTCCAGATTTGTCATAACAGCTGACTCTGACTTTGTTGGAGGTTAATTCACATTTAGTGAGTTAAAGTGCAGGGATTATAGAATAAAATAAAACCACTATTATATCAGGTCTAGTTATGACCTGATATAACTAGACAAATCAGGATCTAACAAATCCTGATTTGTTAGATTTTTAATATCATTGGACATTAATATATTGAATGGAAAAAATCTAACACAGAGAACATCTCTGTGTTCTGGTTACACAGAAATGTTCTGGTCCTGCATCCCCAGAACCAGAACCAAAGATGAAGAAGCAGAATTTAGCTTCTACGCTCCTCTAATCTGGAACAAACTTCCATAAAAAAAAATCAAAACAGCTGAAACACTGAGTTCCTTTAAATCAAGACTAAAACCCCACCATTTTAGAGCTGACATTTATTAAGTAATAAGTGGAACCTTGATCAACATATTTGATGTGCATTTGCTTGATCATTTTGATCAGTGGTCCTCAAACTACGGCCCACGGACTGAATCCGGCCCGCCTCCACATTTGGTCCGGCCCCCTGAACAATACCAGAGAGCATTTAGATTTTTTTTCATATACCGTATTTTCCGGACCCCACCCCACCCCCCTCTGCTGTGGAAAACCAAGAACGGCAGAGATAACTGCGGCTCATAGCCTGGTGTGGCTTATATGTGTATGTTTACTGGTTTTTAAAAAAAACTTTGGGGTGCAGCTTATAGTCCAGAAAATACGGTATTTATTTAATAAATAGTGTTATTTTCTGCATTTTTTCTGTGAAGAACGCAGAGACGGTTATTTGATTGTGCTTTCTGGAAAACAATAATTTTTTACATTTAGTGCAAACTTTTAGTGCAAAGTTGCTCTAAAAGTTGCATAAAAAGTCCACTAAAAGTGGCAACTTTACATGATTTTGTAAATAATGATAATTTAATGCAAAGATGGCATTTTTAATGGACTTTCAATGCAACTTTCAGAGCAACTTTGCACTAAAAGTGTCATTATTTACCGAATGAAACTTCATGACAACTGTCATAAACATTCATAAAGACTTCTTTATGTTCATAACAGGTGCTATGTCATGTTTATGACAGTGTCATGTCAGTCTTATGCACACCCCTTCAAATCAAGTGTTACTAAATTGTTTTTAAATTAAATTATGTCTTTAAATAATTTTAAAGACATAATTTAATCCTTATATGCAAATAAATCCCTCCTGACAAGCAGTCACTAAACAGTCCACTAAAAATATGAGTACAGTCAGCCTCTAAATAATAATTTAAAGGCATAATCTGTGATCAAGTAGTTTACATTAATTACATTATTGGGGATTATTTGTTCAGTTAAAAAATGTGTGACTCTGCTGATTTTGCTTCAGACTAAAAATAATGTCAGTAATGAACAAATAAAAATAATTTATTTTTTAAATTTTTACGTGGTTTGTTTTGGACGATGTAATTCCAGTCTAACAAGAACTTTGTCTTGTCTGGTGCATATTCACTAAATTAATCTGACTTCAAACTTTTGTCTGAACTGAAAGATGCCCAGTAGGGATGCAGCCTAGTTCCTGTAATGTTTTACCAGAAGTTTTGGAGAGGTGAGCGGAGGAAGGTAATGGGCCACAAACTCCTAATCAGGGCCCTTCTGGGGAATAATTGTCTGCTCCATCTGTCTCAGGTCTCCCTTGCAGCTGGGAAAGTAATGAGGTGCTGCAAGATGCCATGTCCCCCTAAGGACCACAAATCATTGAATGAAAGATCCTAAGAGTTCAAAGAAGAGCAAAAGGAGAGAAACAAAGACGAAAGGATAAAAATCATGAGACGAAGGCCAGGTGAGAGGGGAGACTGTGCTTGTTCAGGAAACTGAAAATTAAGAGGATGGACTGAGACAATAGGACAAAGAAATAAATAAAAAGAAGAAAAGGTGAAAGTCAGCTGGCAGGGACACTGGTGGAGAAGCACAAATCTGCTGACAAAACATCTTCAATATAGAACTGTCTAGTAGAAGTGGATCGACTGAAAAAGCCTCTGGTTTCTCTGTAAGTTTGCCAACAATGGCGTCGATTTCACAACTGAAGTTGGTCCAGCGTTCTTTAAAATCACTCAACAAGACAAATAGCTCTGTTCTTTTTTGCTGCCAAATAGATTTAGTTTGTGCAGTGAAACCCAGACATAGGTCTGCATTTAAAGTGAACATGTTTTTAAATCCACACATATAACAAAACCCTTCTGCCTATTTACTAATAGTGAAGGGTTTGCAGGTAAAATGATTCACAAAAATTCTAACATGCTTTTATTCTTTGCAGGTTAAATTCCTGTAAAAATCTGACTCCAACTCCATTATTGTCTTACATTGGTCTATAAGGTATTGATAATCCTATGCTCAAAGTCATCTTATAGAGTTAATTATCAGATATGTGCCAGCTGGGTCCTTTGTCTAATAAGAGGCAGGTTTATTTAAACGTCCTGAAGCTAGAACTGAACAAGGAGACGCCATGTTTAGTTTCTAAATCAAGTAAAACTTTGGAAACTCGAGTTATGGAAACATCGAACAGATATGAACATTAATCATAAACAACACTTCATATAAGAAAAATTAAAAACACAAAAAAGTCAGATTGATAACATTTTTATTAAATTGGCAAAATGAAAATATGTTAACTCATAAATAAGAAGATTATGCAGAGAAGCCCAGCTTATCTATCATTCAAGGATAAGAACTGTCATTTTTTATTTCTGACCTTCCAATCTAAAAGTGAAGTCAAATTCTAATACTGCTGCAATGATTAGTTTGTGGGTGAATTCTGGAGAACTTCATACACCCCCACCCCGAAACAGCCAGGCCTTTTCTGAAAGGTCAGTCATATGAATTATTTTCATTTTACTGTTAAGCGTCCCAGAGAAAAATTCATTTGCATCTAATCAATCCTGTAATAAATAACCCTCGTCTTAAAATTGATTCTAATTGATTGTAAACATCACAACATAACCAGCTGCAAGAAAGTAATGATCCAGTTTTAATGTGTTTTAATATTCATTAAGATTAGCCAAAGATTTTTTGCTGTTCTGTTTGTTTAAAAATGTCTTGTGATCTATTCATCATTTTGATGACTAAAATCCAGCACTAAAACTGAAGAGATTCATTTTTCCTGGTGCCTGTCTCAATGCTCTGAATTCTATGCTTGAGTGAATTACATACATGTAATTGGTTAACTGTCCTATTTAAAACCCAAAACAATACTGACATGTTCAGCTTAGCTCCTGTTTGACAGCAGCCTGACAAAAAACCCCACAGTATTCAGTAGTGCAAAATTAGAATCCTTTAACTACAACTATGTGAAGTCAAGACACCATCAGTCAAAAAAAAAAGAAAAAATAGGCAAGCAAGCCTTCATTCAACCTGAAGGTTTCATAAATGAGAAATGAATTTTTCTCCTTATTGTAAAATAAGGCAAGTCTAACCAAAAAGAGGAAATGTGATTTTTCTTCATCACAATATTTAGCATTTTAGCCAAACTGCTGATGCAGTAGGTCCGTCCTTATTGCATCAGTTTAGCAGCCAAATGTGGATTAAATTCACTGAAAATCCTCAGTTAAGTTGGAAAGACATCAGCAAACACCATAAAGATGCAACTGGTGGCTATCAATCGGAGAAGGGTTATAAGACTATTCCCAAAGTCCTACAGTGAGAAGATTAGTGTGCAACACTTAGAGAAATATTAAAACCAAAGAGCAGTCCTACCTGCCTGAGTCAACTTGTTATCATTTTTGGCATGAAGGTTTTCTCTATAAATGCGATTTAGATTTGGAAGAATCTAGGCTTTTCACGTTGCAGGCGAATGCAAACCAAATCCAACTTTTTTACCTATGTTACTTCAGTAATTATAAAAATGTTGTTTATATTAAATATCACTTGAAAGAAATTTGACTTTGCGATTTAATTAATTGAAATTGGGCTTCTGTCTCTTTAAGACATTCATGCTCTTTCCAACACTCCACCTTCAGGAAGTTATCACAACATTTCTCCTCTATTAAGCCTTTAACGTTCTTCATTGGAGCGTTTCACTGAGAAGCCGTTGGTACGATGAGTTCAGCAGATGTGTAGCTCCACCAGGTGTTTGCTAATTGCTAATCTGAGTGGGAAAGTCGCCGGGGGGGTGGGGGGGAGGGGAGCTTGTGTTTCTGTAAGGAGGGGCTCGCTCCCACCCAGGCGCTTTGCACAGCTGAATGGTTGCCATTAGCCTGGCTATTGACTTCCTGTGCAATTCCACTCAAAAAAAGTTTGTGCAGAGTCAAAGGGCTCGCTCCCTTTGACTCTGATTGTTTCCAGTTGATTTTTGACTGAGCCAATCAGTGAACAGAAAGAGAAGCAGTAAACGATAACGTCGATTTTCTGCGCTGTTTGTAATCTACCTGTAGTTTTAGCAATGGCAGCAGAGGAAGTGCAGGAAGCCGTTCAGTCTGTGTTGGTCCAAATATTTAATTAAAATTAACAGCCGTCTTGTTCAGCTCGGCACTGCTCTTTTCGCAATGGAGGATGGTTGTTTGCAGCACAGGTAACTTCCGGTAAACATCTTGGCTTCAAACTGGGGCATTACATATGTTACGGCCAAACGTTAGCAATTGGGTGCATTTTAAAATCTCAACACAGCACAAGCTTTCAGGAAGCAATAATTTCTCAACAGCCGAAAGACCAGACCCTCCTTGTACTTCACAATTCAAAGTGTAGTAATTTACCAGGCTAGGTTACCAAGGGAGATTAGTTTTCTCAAAACGGCATGAAAGAAATAAACCAACGCTCCATATATTTTGTTGTTTAGAGAACAACACGTCAAGCTCTTAAAATCCACTTTTACATAATACCACCCAGTCAGTCAGCAGGATCTGTAAATTCTGCTGTGTGACGTCTTCTGTTGGATATGTGGGTTGCTTTGAAGCTGCTCACATATCAATCTGATTGTGGTTGCATCATTCAGTAGTATGAATGATCATGCAAAAGAAACCCCATTGGACTCCTGCAAAAAAATAAAATAAATAAAATGGAGCCTCAACACCTGCTGTGTAAACGTAACCTCAATAAACCATAAAACTTCCACAACAATGTTCTTTGGACAAATGAGTAAAAATCAGAGATTTGGCTATAATCCACAGCATCATGTTTGGTGAAAACCAAACCCAGGACATTTGAATTCATATCGTTACAACTGTCAGTCATTGTGGTTGAACTGTGATGATTTGGACTTTTTCCAGCCACAGGAGGTCTGGGTCTTCCTGTCGATGAGTCGGCCGTGAATCCTTCTGTACACTGCTTCCTTTTGTTTAGTTCTATTAAAAGACATACAAATGCAGTGCAATATATCATGTGTGTTGTTTATATAGTATTGTTTTGCTGATTTTTTGATCTGATCAGGATGAGATTATTACATATTAGTAAAATTTTCAACACAAAAGTTCCGTTTCACCATGGCCAACAATGTTTTGTTATGAATACAATCAGTCTTCAGAAATTTCTGTATCTGGCTCTAAGTAAAGAAAACGGTACAAATATCTAACAAGTGTGTTGCAGCTTAACATTATTATCATCAAGACAGCCATCTCATTAGACCAACATTTTCTTCAGGTTTTACATCCCAGTCTGTGTTTCAGAGTAAACAAACATTTCAAATGTTCACATGCTCAAACATCTCAGTGGTGTTAATGTGCAGGTGAGATAGCTTTGTCTTTGAATCTGAACAAGAAGGAAAAAAAAGAGAATCAAAGGGCGAGAAGAAACTGCATAAAATTCAGTCATTATGAAGCTTAAAAAATCAGATCCTGTTATTGCAGAAGACGAGGAGTTCAGTATAAGACAGCGTTTGTAGAAAAAGTAGTTCCAGTTGATGCTGAGCCCAGCGGCCTTCAGGAGCTGACTGCTGCTCAGGTGGAGTATTTAGTTGCTCTCTGACATTAAAGTTCAGCTGCATTTGGGTAACATGAACATCCTTTAGTCTACCTGCTTTGTAAAACTCCGTGTTTACATCTGAACTTTGATTTGATATTTCTCATTGTAATAAATATTTCTTTCTCAGTTTACCTATTTGATCAACTTCTCTCATCTTGTCTGCTAACCTAGACCTATTTCTCTCAGTCATCCCTTTTCAAAAGACATGAGAATTGCGTCCAATCAGCTGGCTAGGTTTGTGTCACATGCCCGTGGAGGACAGTCCACGCCCTGCTGCTTTGCTCATGCAGGGTAAACCCTGAGCTCCAGCTTTCGGGAAGTCGTGCGCCACCACCCGGCCATTCTCTCCCCCGCGTCCTGTTGCTCCACCACTCAAACTTGCCACAGCACCACCCCCAACTCCACCTGCCATCCCTCCGAGGCTGGTACTCATCATGGCCGCATCAATTAATTCCTGTAAGGCAGAGTTGTGAGAAAAATCAAAAACAAAATTCAGAAATATTAATTCCAGCTAAGATCATGGCAGGGGAGACTGGGATAAGATGGGCCAGTTTTCATTTACACTCATACAGTTGCTGTATGAATGCATTGTTTAATATGTATTGCATTATATTTTCCAATATATCGCAATATATTTTTGCTTTGTAAGGGATGGCTCAACTTACCCTGTGTGTGGGGTAGGTTGAGCCATATATCTGAAAACACACATATAAACCACACACACTCCATCCTGTCACCCAACTCGACCCCTACCCTCACTCAACTGCTACCACCAAAATAAAGTCATGTTTTACCATCCATCATATCCTATTTGTTACACACAATCCCTGGATACATTAAGCGTCTTTGTTGTTGGGAATTACTGCTAAAAAATACTCAAGGTTTCTTGGTGGTCTTGGGAAGCGAAAATCAACATTTGGAAAGAAAGTGCTAGAGCTGAGACTCCATGGCTCTGGCTTAAGCATTTCGACTTCATTTGTGCTAACATGCATGCATCTCCAGTGAATTACTAGACTGCAGTGCAAATAGGTTTTCAATAACACTTGTAACCTTTTATTCTGTAAAAAAGAAAAAAAGTTGATCCCCAGTTGTAACAGAACAATTCACACTCTGGCTTGGTAATTTATTTTCCCCACATGAATATCTGGTTATTTCTAAACTAAAGGCATTTTCTTCAGTGTTTAGGTTTTTCTGAACATTTTTGCCTGTGTGAAGCTCTCTGTGTCTCTGCGCGTCACCTCTCAATAAAACTAATGATGTGGATCCAGAGTTAATATCCTGAGTGGAGCCTCTGAGGCGCTCACACGCCCTCGCTTTTTGCTACCAAGCTTCCACAGTCATCTCACAGATTGGAGCAAATAAATCCCAGGTTTATTCATTTACAGAAGCTAAACCTCACAGTGAGCATTCCCACATCTGCCTCCAGCTTTTACCTCAGCAGCAGGAGTTTAACTGTTCACATTCCACATGGAAATCCTGCAGTTTGTGCTTAGATCTTCTTTCAGTCAGTTTACATAACTTTGTTTTTCTTGAGGGTTTTATTTTATTGACACACCAGGGTATATGTGCTCGAAGTACCACATCTGTCTTATTATTATCCCTGCTGATTCTGATGGAAACTGACAGTCTGAACAAAAACAAATCTTTCTTTTCAGTAAAGTGTTTGCAGGAGTTTTTTTTTTGTGTGTAATTTATTTTTCTACTTTTGTTGAGAAAACGCCCACTGAAAGTGCTTAACACTAGAGCAGTGGTGTCCACACCATTGGCCATCAGGGCCAAAATCATGAAGTTGAAAGAACTTGGAGGCCACAGAAAAAAATATTTTTCAAATGTGTTCTCTGCTCAATAGTAAACTAAAGAATTTTGTAGAAAATTGATCAGAAAATCCACCTATTCATTATCTTACACACGTATCCTTAGTGGGGTCACAAGGAGTGCTGGTGCCTATCTCCAGTGGTCAAAGGGTGAGAGGCGGGGTCACCCTGGACAGGTTGACAGGCCATCACAGAGACAGACAGGACCATGCATGCACACACCCAAGGAGAATTTAGAGAGATCTGTCATGAGGTGTGGTGAGAGAGACGCCGTAGGACCAGAAGGAGTTGATGAAAAAAATGATGATTTAATGATAAATCTACAAATGTTCCAAAAAACAGGCAGCACAGCCGAGTGGAAGGAAAATGATCACAACTGGTAGCAACTGATAAATGAAGAACATAAGAGACGCCAACGAGACGGACAGGAACGCAAACAGTTTGACAAGAATCCCACAGAGACACAGGTGGCTTTAAATACACAGAGGGAAATCACAGAACGAGACACACCTGGGAACAATCAAGGGACAGACAGGACACAGCGAGAAACACACAGAAAAAACCCAAATCCTGACAGTATCAATCAATGACGGTCATTGTTCGTGGACTGTGGGAGGAAGTCAGAGTACCCAGCATGCACAGGGAGAACTCAATGCAGAAAGAAACTGAGCCTGGATTTGAACTGAGGACCTTCTTTCTGCAGGCAATAGTGCTACCAACTGTGCCACTGTGCAGCACAAATGTGAAAACTGTGCATATAGAGCATTAAAAGCACTTTCATGATAGTGAGGTATAAGAATGACAATTTTCACATTTTTTGAGTTATTGTTTCTTTATTGGGTCTGCTTGGGTTTGCTTTTGAGCATCCCTATCCTTAACCCTAACTCCAAAATTAAGATGAGTGCAGAAACCTGGTTTAAAATTATTTTATTAAGATTTTATTTATGTGTGAAAACTGTCACCCTAAACGATGGACAAGTGTACATTTGCATCAGCCACCGGTGATTCCAGCCCACATTTGTTCCTTTCTAGAATTAAAGCTGTAGTATCTAGCCTCTATAAAAAAAATATGTTTTTAACATTAAATTGTAATTATCCCATGACAATATATGACAGAATATCTGCAAAACATTTAGCTCCTCTGTCTTGTCCCAGATTTTAATGCTGTCAATCACTCCTGTACTTACAACACCTCCCTCAACCCCACTTTGCTCTCTGCTACTTGGCGTGATCACTGATGACAGTTGATAAACGGTTTTGTTGGAACGGTAAGTCGTTCCTCCGCTATTAGCACATTTAGCAGCATACAGGAGATGATTGACAGTGCTAAGATGCTCTTCTCAGCTCTGATTGGTTGTTTTTAGTGGTGCACTTCTTCAGATGGCAATATTACCACTTGGAGGAGGTGAAGGAATTTGACATTTTAAGAATCTCATATTACAGTGACAACATTGTGACAACTTTAACAAATATGGAAAAAACATATTTTTGTTGCAGGTACATACTGCAGCTTTAAGTTTGGAGGGTTGCACAAAATAATTCAGAGGGCCGTAATTGATCCCATGCCACACTTTAGATACCGCTGAATTAGAGCCTCAATCAACAGATTTCTTACAATTTCATATACTGATAGGCAAATCAGAAGGCAAATTTGGGTTGCGTACCCACATTTGCCTTCTGCAAATGGGGGTACATATATGTATTGACATGCAGCAGGAAGAAGCTGAAATTGTGCCCAAAACTTTTGGATTTCAATGACTCTCACTGTCGGACAAACAACAACAACAATACATGTCTTGGTCTTATTAAGCACCCCTCACAGTCCCAGGAGTTGACTCCCCTCAGTGCTCCGTCCCTGAGGGGCTGGACTGGCTCGACATGACAAAATGTGATCATTTTGCAAGATGCATGTATCCTTTGTATTGATAACAGGTGCACCTCTCCTTGCTGATGCATAAAACTGTTGTGTAAATCTGGTCTACAAGCCCCTCCATGTGCTCTTACTGATGAAATCTTCCACATGTTGTGTCATCGCTGCCTTCAGAGAGCACTTTAAGTCCTTTTGTGCTCAGACGCACATGAGAAGGGAATAACAAAAGTCCAGTGTGAAAGAGAGCGCTTTTAGCTCACACTAGCCTCTAATGACTTGTTTGTTCCTTCTGAGCCATTCTTCAAAGCCTCGGCATAAACTAAAGCAGTCTGTGACGAGTCCACCGCAATTTCATCACACTCTGACGGCAGCAGTGATGAGGAGTCGGAGGCTGGAGTGGCAGCTGAGCAGAGTTCAGTTGATTCACTTTGAAATGGAAGTCATGTTTGGTGCTGCTGCCCTGTGGCAACAAACTGAAAAACAGCAGCAGCTGATGCTCACAACTAAAAATAAAGCTCTATCTGTGAAAACATACAACATGAAATCTATTAGTGGATGAACATGCTTAAAGCCAGATTAAGAATTGAAAGGCATAGAGAGCAGGAAGATACTGTAGTGTCTTATTCTGAAGACATAAATGGCTACTGAATTTCAAGGCACATGTTTTATGGTCTAACTTACTGTTGCTATTTGAGCTCAGTTACAGCCAAGTAGGAAACATTGAGCTGAGAAGTGCAGACAACCCTATTAAAATTTCAGGATTGTGTGATGTGGTAGCACTGTTGCCTTGCAGCAAGAAGGTCCTGGGTTCATTTCCCAGCCTGGGTTCTTTCTGCATTGAGCTTCATGTTCTCCCTGTACATGTGTGGGTTCTCTCTGTGTACTTTGACTTCCTCCCACAGTTCAAAAACATGACTGTCAGATTAATTGATTTCTCTAAATTATCCATAGTTGTCTGTGTTCAAAATTGTTTTCTTTTGTGCTCTGACCCACGAAAGACAGGACAAACAGGTCACCAGTCCAGGAGCTTGTTTTAAGTTGATTCCTTTGATACTAATAAAAAGTACTACAGGGTGGCCCACGACAAAGTAGCCTGTGTTACTATAGCATTTCTGGCGGCCTTCTGTAAAGAAAGAACTTGAAATGCCAAAATCTTTACTGGAAATAATCTCCTTGTGCATCAATAGAGTTTTGGGCGCGCCTTAACATATTGTCATATACGGGACGCAACTCTGGGGCACCAATGCTCTGAATTACATTACGAATATTGTCTTTCAACTGCTATAAAGTTCTCTGGTTATTAGTGTACACTTTTCGCTTCAAATTGCCCCACAGATAAAAGTCACAAGTTGTTAAGTCCGGCAACTTGAAGGAAGTTAAGATTTTGGCATTTCAAGTTCTTTCTTTCTTGACGGAAGGTTGCCAGTAATGCTATGGTAATGCGGGCTACTTTTTCGTGGGCCACCCTGTAGTTCCAGTACATATTTGCACTAGAAACTGTGTCAGTTAATTGGTAAGATTTTGTGTTTTTGCAGTTCACACAGAGGATTGTTTTCCTCAAATGTGTTTGTAACCCAGGGTTAAGAACACAAATAAAAAATGAATAGATGTTGATTTAATATCTTATTCTACAACGAGATTAAAAACTAAATAGATTTCATGTCTTATTCTACAATAAGAGTTAAAAAGTAATAAAGTTAAAAAGTTTGTAAATATGTTCATAAATATAGATAAAAAGTGCTAAAAATATTTAAAACCTGTGAAATATCCCTTTAGTGATTGCTTTTAGTGATGGATTAAACAACCAATAACTGGCACAATCTGATTTTACATCAGCCAATCAAGGTTGATTGTCCCTTTAATTGCGGTGCTGAGATTTTGCTCAGATTGCGTCAGACACCCTTGAGAGCTCAGAGCTGACAGTTGTTCGTTAATAGCCTGGAAGATTGTGTTAAATTCTATGAAGAATCTTGGAAATTGATAAGGCAAACAATGTTAAAATAGTTTTGCCGAATATATAATTCAAAATAGTAAATCCGTTTAAAAAAAAAATAGATCTCATAAAGCTTCTGTTCTGACAGCTGAAGCCCAGAAAAATCCCCGGTAGTCGTGTAGCATTGAAGCATTGGTGAGTGATCGCACGCTCGGCCGTTGGCCCAGTAAATTAGCTAAATAATGGCTAAAATACATAGTAACTGATCAAATTTAATAAAATTAAAATTGTATTGTAAGATTTTATATCATTATTATTGTGTATGTTGTGTTTCTTCTATGTATTTTTACTTATTTTTCTATTAGTACATGTTTTAATATCTCAACGATGCTATGGTGCTGTAATGTGCTCTTCTATTAACATTACTTAGGAACTTTCTGTTCTCTGTAGGTCAGAGCTAATGTGGGTTTCTAATCCACATTCTGAATGTTAAATTTAGTGTTATAGATGTACTTTATTGGTACTTTTAGGTTGATATATATATATTACCACATATAAGCTAATTTCTTTAGTTTACTGATGTATTGATAACATTTAACTGTGATAACTGGAATGATATTGTTGTACAACATGGAAAAACTTTAAAATTGATAAAAGAGCTATTTGAATTGTTGCTTAAGCTTTATTGATATTAGGATCCAGAATTTTAAGATGCTTTACTTTGGCCTTGTTCCAGGTCTGGGTTTTTTTTTCTTTGTTATGGTGCACTTTTGACCTGCAGTGCCCAGAGACATCAAGATCACCCTCACAAGAACATGGATGGCGAGCCCCAGCCCAGAGGACCGAGTGAACCTGTAGATGGTGACCCGACTGGTCACTAGCTGTGAAACATTGAAAGAACATTTGACAGACACATCAAAAAGACTGGATTATTTATTTTATTGTTATTTTTTAAAGCACGCAATTTTTGTTTATTTGTACAATGTGGATCCACAAATGTTGTCTATATTAAATTCTATTCTTTCTGTTCACACCTAGGCTCCCACGAATTTAGAATCTCCTGATCAGGCCCAACTTCCGTTATACTTCTGTAGTGTTGGTATTAGTAAAGTAAATTAACTTAACTTGCCATCTACTATTATCAAGTGTATTTAAAGTAACCTTTCTTGTGGGTGTCACTTTGACCGGCGGAGGCTCTGCGTTAAAGAAGGAAGTGAGGCAACAAATGTCTTTGAGTGGATTTATTTGGGAGCTCCAAGTCTTCATTACACCAAAACCCTTTTTTCAGTGAAACAAAGCAGCTTACATTTATACCTGAGGCAAGATCCACTTACCCCAGGTAAAGGGGTGATCACAGAAAGACAAACAAAAAACAAACACTATTTACACAAACCTAACCAACAATAAATGATCCAACAAATATTTACATGCATGCAAATTATTAAAACTAAACTAATCTAAAGGTCAATCAAAAGTAACTATAAATCCTCAGAGTATTCCCCTCTTAAAAAGAATGTTCACCAAATGTCACAATGTAACTAAAATAAAGAACTGATACAAAACACACTTGAACTGAAAACAAACAACATAATATCAATAATCAACATGGGATGGAACCCCTGGTCTTCATCACAGTGAGTTACATGTTTTTTTTTTAATTTATCTGCTTCTTTTGAAGTTTAGATATAGTTTCAGAAATCCTTGCCCAAGATGCTAATGTTAACTATTTTAGGGTCTAGATAGACCACCAAGCAAGTTGAGTTGATCTTACACTCTGGGCTAAAAGTATTAAGTATTTTTTCCAAACAGCTTTGTCCACCTTTGTGAATTGGTCCAGTCAAACATGAAATACTTTAAAAAGAAAAAATAATTCACATAAATAAGGTGAGGAATACTAAAGCTGCAGAGTTTTCAGACAGAAAACAATTAAAAGTCCCTCTAGACAATAACAAGAGAAGCTGAAGCTGTTGTAGTTAATTGCTATAGATTACGATCAATCTGAAAACTGAGGTTCATGTAACAGCAGCTTCCTTATAATTGATATTTTGATCCTTTATGTCCAGCTTTGATTGTCTCTGCCTGTATTTTTACAGAGAGTTTAACTGTAGAGTTGTCCTGGTTGGGAAATGATCGTCTTTTATTATTAATATAATGCAGGAGTCAGCAGACAAAATGCAGTAGTTTAAAGACTCACCTTCATCCTCCTGGACTCGATCCGAGACTTGTAGCAGAACTCAGCCAATGCCACCAGCATGGCCAGCCCAAGTCCACCAATGAGAATGTAGAAAACTCCAGCTACATTACTCAAACTGAGCGCGCTTGTCTTGTCCTGTCATTAGAGAGAGGTGGAGTTAGGAAAACAGACATGGTGCTGCTGGTCATGAGATCGTAATAAATTTGACTGAATAACCAAACAGTTAACTTTCTGGTCTATCCTTAAAGAAAGACATTCTTCATTCAGAGGCGGTGAAATGAAGCAACACTCCAATAAATTAGAATTGAAACAACTCCTACAAGTCCAAATGGTATTAAAAATGATGAATCAAACGTAACTTTTGTCTGTTGTAGTAGAAATCATGCAGTTCACCAACAGCAGTCTATACTGCAAGAGAGAAGAACTTTTGAGCAGGGAATTTTCTGAAAACTGCATTTACACTCAAACTTGATTTTTTCAGACCATAGTCTTTAAAAGCCAAAAGCTGTGCAAAAATCTGGATTCCATGTCATTTTCTGTCAAGTCTTTACACTGTCAAGACCTCCTGATGGCAAAAGCAAAAAAGCTCACTGACTTTGAACGTGGTAGGATTGTTGAGCTGCATAAGCAAGGCCTCTCACAACGTGCCATGGCTGCTGTAAGACAGTCATTTTGCATTTTTTAAATGATCCTGAAGGTTATGGAACAAAAAAGTCAAGTGGTAGACCCAAAAAAATTTCACTAGCTCTGAGCCGCAGGATCCGATTGGCTGTCCGTCAAGACACGGGACGATCCTCTACCCAAATTAAGGCCATTACTGGTGCTGACTGCAGCCCAATAACCATCAGACGGCATCTGTGAGAGAAGGGCTTCAGAAACAAAAAAACGTCTTCAAAGGCCACGTCGTCTTCAACGCCACAAAATTGTCCGTTTGGACTTTGCAAGGGTCACCAAACATGGGACATTGAAAGGTGGAAGAAAATTGTCTTCTCTGATGAGAAAAAATGTAACCTTGATGGTCCTGATGGCTTCCAATGTTACTGGCATGACAAGGAGATCCCACCTGAGATGTTTTCTACACGGCACAGTGGTGGGGGCGCCATCATATGGGGAGTGATTTCCTTCAATGGAACAATGGAGCTTCAGGATGTGCAGGGGCGTCAAACAGCAGCTGGCTATGTGGAGATGTTGCAGCGGGCATCCCTCATGACTGAGGGCCCTCGTCTGTGTGGTAATGATTGGGTTTTTCAACAGGACAATGCTGCAGTTCACAATGCCCGCCTGACAAAGGAGTTCTTCCAAGAGAATAACATCACTCTTTCGGACCATCCTGCATGTTCCCCGGATCTAAACCCAATTGAGAACATTTGGGGATGGATGGCAAGGGAAACGGACATCAGTTCCAGACAGTGGATGCCCTTCATGAAGCCATCTTCAACACTTGGAGCAACGTTCCCACTAGCCTCCTGGAAACACTGGCATCAAGCCTAAACGATTGTTTGAAGTCATCAACAACAATGGTGGAGCTACTCATTACTGAGTCCTTTTTTGACACTTTGATTTCTGTTTTGGGGGGTTTTCGGCGTTTTTTGAGCTATGGTCTTAAACTTTTGATCAGCTGAAAAAATCATTTTTGAGTGTAAATGCAGTTTTCAATTAATTCCCCACTCAAAAGGTTTTGTCTCTTACGCTGATTTCTTCTTTTAACATTGTGAAGCTCTACTTAGAACCTTCTTAAGATCCAATAGTGCAAAATGCAAATTCTTGCAATTTTTTGACTGGTCTTAAGATTTTGATCAGGAGTGTATCTCCCCTAACAACATATTCTGTCAGACTTTTGATAAGACCACAAGTCCACTTCTAAAACCACCACACATCTCATCTGATGTTCTTTTTCTTCCTTTTTGTGGCTTGTGAGTGAAATCAGTTTTATTCCCAACTCAGGTCTGGTTGTCAACCAAATCTTTATCCTTCTTAGTGCCCAACTTTCAATTTCAATGACGGAGCCTTTCTTTCTTGTCTCAAAGGTACAAATGCATCATTTTCGCAAATACTTTTCTTTTCCTCACATTCAGAATTTTTCCATTGTTTTCTTCACAGTGCCTGGTCATCATCATCATCATCATCACAGAAGAATATTGGGTCTGGATTTTTGATTTTGTTTCAGAACTTCATTTGGTATGTTCTTCCCTCAGTCTGTTTCCTGTTTTAAAGTGACCTATTACTTTGAATTGTGCCTAAAAAAATATGCATTTTAATGTCACCACAAAAAGAGAATCTAACAAGAACCACTTGTAATTGTACTCAAAATAGCCAAATATCTAATATCTCTGTTGATGAATTATTGGTGAGCTCATATTTAGTGTGAGTTGATTTGAGTTGATTTGCTCTTAGTTACCTCTAATCACCGCCTCTGATGATACACTGTCTTCCGTTTGTCGCATGCAAGCTCATGCAGGAAGAAAAATCTAACAGAATAAAACAAAAACAAAAGAAACATTCTCTAAAATAATTGAAACATTTTATTGACTCAGAGGATGAGTCCTATTTTATTAATAAACATTTGTGTTAGTCTTTATTCTGTAAAAAAAAAAAGAACATATATTCTTCGCAAGGTCTCATTTTTGTGTCATTACTTTCATCTCATGCATCTCAGTTTCAGTGACTCTCACCCATGCAGCCTTTCATAACATAGACGGAAAAAACTAAACTCCTCATTTTTATTCATAGAAAATGTTGTGAACCCATCACTGAATGTGTTCTGCAGTCAGTCAACATCTGAGGAGTCTGAAGAGACAGCTTAAGGTCCGACTAATACCAGGCTGAAGAAGACGTGCTTATTCACACAGGAATGTCTTGGATTTTGTGAGAAATTTTGAAAAGGATGATTTTACAATGTGAACAATCTGAAAACGTTGGAGTTCCCTTTGTCCTTCAATTCAGAGCTGTTCTTTGTTAGTTTGTAAGGATTTTGTGGCACTAGTGGCATTTTTCAAAAGTAGGACAGGAAGAATGGAAAGACATGAAGCACATGGAAGGATTGAACTAGGATAAGTGAGTTAACTGTGGCCACTGCATGTGATATGACTTGGCCATGGAGTCTTCCCAAGTGGATTTGTTTTTAATAGGGTAACAAATCATTTGTATTTATATTCACCTGCAAGACATTGTATTTAGGAGTAACAGGCCCCTGTAATGTCAGAACATTTTGGGACCTACTTGTGCTATTTCATTAAAGAAGTTGTCTCGTTGTTATTCTAACAGGACACAGGATGGACTACTGTGTCTCTTTGTGTACTCACACTTTGTGTCGACTTGCTGTGTGTAAAATTCAGGCCTTTTCTCTGGCTTTAAAACTGAGGAGAAAGCCTGTGTCTTTAGCCATTAACAAAATAGCTTTGTGTCTTCAGGCCTGGTTTGGGACAGAAGCATTTTAAATTAATTGTGCAAATGTATACTTGAAATAAGACAAAATTAACTGACAAAGAACTTCAGCAAGACATTTCAGCTCGTTTAAGGTTAAATATTTCTTAATGTTGATGAAAAAGTATGAGTTCCATCGATTATTTCACTTATATTCTAACATGGAAAAAATGTCTTATAAGTGACCAAATCTGCCAGCAGAATTAGTACCTTTTCATCAATATTAAGGAATAATTGACTTAAAACAAGCTTTGATATCTTGCTGTAAAGTTTCTTGTAGGATACTTTTATCTTACTTCAAGTGTACTAAGATATTTGCACCAAATGCTAGAATATAAGTACCGTATTTTCCGCACTATAAGGCGCACCGGATTATAAGGCGCACCTTCAATGAATGGCCTATTTTAGGACTTTTTTCATACATTAGGCGCACCGCATTATAAGGCGCATAGAATAGACGCTTCATACTCTATTATTACACATCCACATTAATAAAGAAATGGTCCCCGAGTACTTTATATAGTAGGCTGGCCCAGTCGTTGTTTCACTCACGGTGTTGGTGTTGCGATATTATGCCCAACTGCTTTCTGGGTAACACAGACCAACCGACACGCTGCCGCTGCAGTCTCTGTCTCTCTTCCCCTGCCCCTCCCCCCCTTTAAATGTATTATCAAACTTTATTAACAAACCAGTGTTCTGACAACTATCCCAGCATGCACCGCGCACTACTTCTTCTACGGGGGAAAAAGAAGTTGGCGGCTGCTTACCGTAGTGGACCAACTACTTAAGCAGCCTACTGCATGTCTGTGTAAACATGACGTCTTTCATTTCGATCTGAGTTAATTAGCGTAGCATTTCTGCCGGATTTTCACAACATATCAGCCACGACAATGGACATGGTCATCTTTTTTGGACGACATCAAGGTGTTTGAGCCACTGGATGCCTCCAACATTGTGCGCCTCACAGCTAAAAGCTACCGATAGATGAGGAAAACAGCAGATCCTCACACCCTCAGCATAAATATAGCTGTGGACAAGATCACTGATGCCTATTGTTCTTGCAAGGCTGGGTAAGTCGGCATTCATGGTTTTGATGGTCCACAATGTACATTAGCATATGTTTACTACTGTAGCTTGTGTTTGTGAGACGGTCACGCACGTGGTAGCTGCACTGTGACCTAAAATGGGCATTAGCCAATGAAACGCGGCCCCTGTGGTTGCTGGACCTGTTGTGGCTCAATATTGGTCCATATATAAGGCGCACCGGATCATAAGGCGCACTGTCGGCTTTTGAGGAAATTGAAGGTTTTTAGGTGCGCCTTATAGTGCGGAAAATACGGTACTTGGTAAGATTTTTTTGTTTATGCAATGTTGAACTTCTAACTTTAAAACTAACCAAAATTAAAAACATGTGACAGTGTGATCATAGACGATGCTCTAGAATTCTTGATATAATTTCAACTTGTTTTCTAAATTTAAGTGCCATAAAATTACCTTGGTTCTGTGCTGGTGTTACATAAAAAATAGACTTCAACTGAATTGATACATTTCTACAAGACAAAAATAAAGTTTTGGACATTTTTTACTGCCTCCATGTGACTTTTCTTGTAAGAAGCCAAATGGCAGTGAGTGTCTTGTTGCTGCAGCTTTAGTATGACAGTAAGCTGTCTCCTCGACAGACTGATGAACATCTCCAGGTTAGTCACACTCTCTGTTACTCAGAGAGTTCAGAGCAAAACAGGAGGTTCATGACAGATTGGAGACAAAAACATTAAGGAGTGTGTCTGGGAAGGAAGAGGAGAAGAGGGAAAGCTGTGGTTATTGGATTTAATATCAGCCATAAGCTGAGATATCAGTGAGGAAAACAGGAAAAAAAAACATTTTCAGATTGGAAACTGTGACTTTTTACATCCGATGTATTCAGAAAGAGTAAAAATAGAAATCTTGCTTTGATCTGAAAATTTCCTCCAAGGCCAGATTTTATTTGTCAAAGCTTAAATGACTAAACATCGCCCAAAGCAAGAAACAAAAAGTATTTTCAACATCCTCAAGAAAGTTTTTTTTTGCCACCAGCAGAAGCTTAAAATATTCTTCAAATGTGCCTACAAAGGCAGGCAGGATTTGGGTTAAAACATGATGTAAAAAGCCACATTTCTCTGCAGAGCACCTTGCCCTTGTGTCTGCAACTGCTTCCACTGAACTTTGCTGACCGCTGAATATTCTGAAGAACAGAAAGAGAGCTGAGTGGAGAAAATCTGATTTGGAGACATGAAAAGACCTTATCTATAGAACAAAAGATGACAAAACAGGTTTAATATTGCCAAATTTTCTCATCAATTTGCAAAAATGTGACATTACAAACATACAAAACAAACTTTCTGTCATCAGAATCCTCATTTGTATAATTATTATTTGGTCTATAATTATTTCCCTCTTTTGTTCTCCAGAACAATCAGCAGCAGTAATGAATTCTGATTCCATAAATAAAAGGATTCAGTAAACCTAAACTCTATCTGCTATAGTTAAACAAGAAGTTTGCCATTCTGGTGCTTGTTAATATCAGTAGAGTAGACAGTAAGCTGGTTAGCTCAATTTAAAGCTTGATACAAAGAACAAGGAAAATGTTATGAAATTCAGACAAGAAACAACCTGAAACCCTCAGAATTCCCTTCTTTGATTAGCAGAAGTATATCAAAAACATAAGACTTTTCTGTATTTGTAGACAGGACAACAAAAATATATTTCGTATTTTTTTTAATTCATTTGTCGGTTTGCATGCATTGCTGCAACTCAAAAAGCCAGGTTTATCCGTCTTTGACCAGTCTAGATGTTGTGGCTTTCTTCTATCACTTCATTTGAATTAGCACTAATGTCAAATGAGCAATAATAGCACATTTTTCTACCTGTCTTTGATGGGATCAAGGTTTTAAAAATGACAAAATGTGTTTAAAAAAAGTTTAAAGTTGCTTTAAACTTTTATTTTTTTTCATGTCCTGGATGGCTGAGACCCCATAAATATGTAGGAATTTAATATTTGGGAAGTATCATAACTTAAACTCAAAGGTCAGCACCAGAGTTTTCTAGACAAATATTCAGATTTTATTTTGTGGTTTTAAAGGCTCTACGCTGAAGATGGTAAGAAATAAAGGCATACTTTATTTTTTTTACTGCCAGCTGCAGTCGCCCCTCTGCTCTTGGTTCCCATACTGAGCTGTCGGCTAATGCTAATGCTCAGCCGCTCCCTCCAGTTTCAAACTCTTCCTATTAAAGTAAGAGTTAGAGTTAAATATAATTGGAATATTGTCTTCCTTCGACAGAAAAAGGAGCTAAGTCTATGAAAGCAATGTAGCAGTTTAGCTAGTTTTGATTTCCAAGACAAAAGGTGGCAGTTTATCATGATTCAGCCAAATTAATGAAATAACGAACTGTTTATTGTCAATGTGTTTCTTCCTATTGAGCATTGAAAGTCAATAAAACATGTTACATTTCTTCAGCTTAAAGTATTTTACTTACTGGAGGGTTTTTTGTTAGTGCTGCAGAGCTACAGCTAACAGCTAACGGAGCCTGTGTCTGTTGATCCTCCTACACTTTGGACTGAACCATTGTTCTAACAATAGTGGGGGGACCTAAAAATGAATTCTTCTTATTTTTTTGGGTGAATGGGAGGTCAAATGCTGCCTCATTTCTTTGACCTAAGCTAACCAGCTTCTTGCCTTCTCTTTAATGATCAATAAGATATATATTTGACCCTAAAATTCCAAACTTTTATTCTGTTATTACAATTTAAAGTAGATTCCAAATATTTTAAGAAAACACATGACAGCTCTGATTAGCTGAAATCTCTCTCTTTTTTCACTTTCCAGGTTTAAAAGGTGAATCCATTCTACTAGAGACACCCCAACTCCTACATTTAAGCTTTTGATCTTATCATCCGAGTCATCCATACATCATATATCATAATACCTTTTGGAATTTTAGTTTTTTCTTTGAACCATTCTTATTTCTGTATAGAATGAATCCAAAACATGCAACTGCATTGACACTTTTTCTAAGGTGTGGGTGCATTTATAGAAATGTATTAATGATTTCTGCTAAATGAGCCAAATACCTGAGAAATCTGGTTTTTATCTTTATAGATTATTGAGTTGTACAATGCACAATCATGCTACCCAGGAAAATGATTCAAATAAATAATTAAAATGTGCAAAATGTAGGAGTTGGGATGAGAAGGAAGTTGTAGTAAAATGGGAATCACATGTCATTTTAACAATAATCTACAGATATTAGTCATCCCACAGGGAAAAAAAATCAATCTTTAAAAGTAAAAAAAAAGAGCTGAATTAAACTACCTTAGTGTTCTTGCTGTGGATCTGGGGTATTTTGAAATGGGGCAGGAGAAAGTGGGGAGGATGTTGGGGCAAACCAATGCTTGACCATGGTACCAGGCTAAGTCACCTCAAGAACTGACCTTTCTGCCGGAGTCCTTGTGTCCACATTCCCCCTTGTCATACCACCACTTGTTTTTCAACTTGTCTAAGACGGCTTGTTCATTGAGCTTCAGTACTGCTAGGTTTACTGGGATTCTTCAGAGAATCAAGGGAAGGGGAGTGGGTGGGATTGGAAATAACATAAATAACATTATGCACATCCATGTTATGTTATGTTATTGTTCAACTGTGTTGGCCACAGCTGCAGCAGCAGTGGTGGTTGTAGAACGATTTTAGCAAAAAGCTCCATTAGCAGTACAGATGCTGTACACTACAAGTAACAGCTCAACAACAGAAAGAAAAACAAAACAAACAGAAAACAGAAACAACACAAAAAAATATTGGAAACTGTATCAAAGTGATATGCATTAATACTCCATCTAGCTCAGTTTGGCCTGACTCCCTACTTGCGAGATGTGTATTACTATATCACTTTGGGTAACCGACAGCAGCTGAAAACACTCTGGGACCCTTTCTTTTACTGAGCAAAGTGAATATAATCAGTAAATACTGTTTTCTGTCATGGTGAAGGCCAAAGAGACTGCAGGAGGTGAAGCTGTTTGGATTGCTGGGTAGAAGCTGATCAAAGGGGTATTTAAAACAATACGTTTGCCAGATCAACTGGTTAGTTGGTCTTCATGCAGAAATATACTTTTAAGTTAATGGTTTGAACTTCTATAAAAAGTTAATTGAAGCTTCTGTTCCAGGGAAACATCCAGGAACTTTGAAAAACTCAAATTGAAACAACAAAATTCTGCAGTTAATTAAAATAACAACAAATTGGGATTTCCTGCGAGATGTTTGGTTAGCTGGATGTTTTCAAACTGAAAACCCATCATGGGATCTGACAGAACATTGACAGATCTGGGGGGGTTTCTTCAGTTCTTCAATTAAACAAATTGGTTTCAAACATTTGTGCTGCTATCATTTTAACATCTTTACAGTCTAAACATCTTTAGAGGTCATCAAAGGTCAACCATCCAGTCCAGTCATTTACAAAATCAGACAGAAAATGTCAATCAACTGTGCTGAGTCGGTGCAGCAAAATTTATGTTTGTGCTCTTCCAGCACATTAACAAAATCAAACGAGATGGATTTTGTTTGTTCAGCTAAATATTAGAACAGTTGATTGACACCAGATTTGCTTGATTTTGTAAACATGGTCTGTCTGGTTTGACCATTTTTTATGACCCTGGAAAACATTTAAGGAGGCATAAACAAACATTTTTGATGCACAAATCAGCACAAATATTTGACACCAATTCTGTTGTTTGAAGAAGATTTGAAGAAGGTGGGGGCGGGGGGTAACTTCATTTGGGTTCCCTGTGTGAGGTAAACCTTGTATCTCCTTGGACCTCTGCATGCATCCCGTCTTTTATACATTATCAGTCCTTGTTTCCAAACATAACTGTTTGGAAGATTCTGTTTTCTCTATTTTGATTATTTACCACTCAGAAACTAAAAACCTGCACAGATGTTCATGCCATAATTCACTATTTTTCTTTCCTTCTTTATCTCTTCAAATCAATGTACAAAACACAGCATCATAGCCCTCTACTAGGTTATAGTGATAACTGCACATCTTACTGAAAAGCCAAGGCTAAACTGAAGGAAAAACTTTGTGAATGTGATGATGTACATGTCAATGAGGTCCAAGCAGTTTGTGTTTAAGGATGAATGGTTAGGCCTCAAATGACCCTTAAAACATCATCATCATCATCATCATCATATCTTTATTCTAGACACATAAAAAGGTCCATAATAAAAAGATAAAACATAATAAGAAACAGAAAAAAATACAATCATAATATTCAGTGAGTCACAAATAAATGATGACCAGTGCTTCCACAATCTTGAGGAAAATCTCACTGTACTCAGTGCAGGATTTACTAAAATTGCAATTATATTCTTGCATGACACAGATAATCTACACATGCGTTTGTACATACGATTCCTGAGCTCAGCTGCACATGTGGGAACTGCATTATGTACAAACATATGGCTAGCACTGCTCCATCTAGGCATCATTGTATGCCACATAAAGTCGGGCAGTGTATAGTGGAGTACAAAAATCTATTAAGCTGAAGAAAACAACATATGAAGCAGAAATATTTTGGTCATTAACTGCCAACTTTTGAAATAGTTATGAAAATACCCCAACAATCAGAGAATGAGAGCAGAATTCATGTTTGTCTGATTTGTTCCCAGAGGGTTTCATGCTTGATACTGAAGCTGTGCCTTTCTGCCGGTTACCCTGGTGTACCATTGCCTGTCGTTACCCGTCAGGGTTACGGTGATCTGACCTTGGAGTCCCCTCCCCCGATGCCGCACTCTCCCTTGTCATACCACCATCTGTTTTTCAATTTGTCCAACAGGCCCTGCTCGTTCAGTTTTAACACTGCCAAGTTAACAGGGTTTCTACAGGGGACGATAGTAACAATAAGGGATAAGAAGGGAACTTGTTGTTAATGAGGACTGCCATATTGAGGAACGCAACATCAGTACAGCTGCGTGAGTCTAATGAATGGTGCATGTAAGGACAAGTTCACTGTTTTCAGCCCAGACCTTCCTCTCATCACATCCAAGTGAAGCTTTTATCAGGTTTATGATAAAAGCTTTGACATTTTCCTGGTTTCTGAAAGCAAACATTCATGTGTACAGAAAAAATATGTCTGCCACTAGACTGTAAATGGTTTGACAATGTGGTAATCTAGACCCTCCAGATTCATTTTTCATTGAGAAAGACTGACAGATTTTAAAATTTCCTTATAGTTTTTGTTCATGCAGTCAGTTGTAATCTCCTAAAGTGGTCTTGTCCAATAGGTATCCAGGTTTTGCCTCAGATTTTTCCTATTTTCAGTGCAGCCCTTGTGCCTGGCATGGTGACCTATTAACACTTTGCACGTGACGCTAAGCTCATTTGTTTTGAAGGCTGAGTTGGTCACCTGCCTTGATGGATTCAGATACATTTTCCCTCTAATTGTGACCAAATTAGGAAGACATTATTTTATTTGTCCTTTGCATGCTAAATATGAATTCCATTTTTATAAAATAAAAATGTAATTTTTAGCTAAACCCTATTCTGGTTGCCTTATTGCTCACCATGTATATGTTTGTCATATCTCAATGAGAGCTGATGATCTTACCGTGAACAAATTTGCTTAATATTGCTAGTAGGTAATAGTTCATGTTTGATCCATTTTCTCTCATCATTTATCGACTTACCTGCATTTAGTGCTTATGGTTCAGTAAGATGCATCTCATTCATTTCAGTTTGGTAGAATAACATAAGAAACAACTGCCAACAACAGCTAGCTAATGTTAAAACAGCTAGATAAATGCTGGTAACTATGGCAACTAGTGAGCGTTTAAAGGCTGCCCTGCAAACAGAGCAGATGCTCTGTTTGCAAACAAATAATTTCTCTATTTTGTGCTGAAAAAATTAGAAAGAGAAGAAGAAACTAGGAGGTCAAAAACCTAAATCTCCAGCATATGAAAGGCAAACCTTCAACATATATAACCTAATCACCATCAGCTGATTATTTCTGCTTTTCATCCAATAGCACTCTCAGAATGACTACTGGATTTAAAATCATTTTTTCCTCTGTCAAAGTATTGTTTATTGAAACAATTACAGAAAGAGGAACGAATTATGTCCGAGAAGGATGTCTAAAGACAAATACTTTTCCAAGACGTCCCTTATGCATCATAGATTTATCCACTGAGTTTAATAATTCATATCTTACTGACTCTGAATTGGGTAAATTAAGAAACAAACCAACAAACAAACACTGGAAGTGTCATGTACTGGACAGAGACAAAGAAAACAAGCAAAAACGTTCAACTACTTTCAGAAATTTTTTCAGATAACACCATCTTAAAAGATTACAAGGAAGCCTGGACTGATGAAACAAAACTATAATGATATTAGGAAAATAACTGCTGGGATTAAAATACTCCTAATCCAACCTGTGCTTGCATGAATGCTGGTAACTTCAGGTGCTTCATCTTTAAACATCAATAAGCAGTTGTGTGCTTCATCAGAACTTCTTTATCAAATGCTAAATGGATTTATCAGGTTTTTTTTTTTTTTTTTTTACATGTATTGGTTAAAAACCCAGCACTTTAGCAGAAAGAAAACTATATTGTTAAAGACAGAGCAGCCTGTGATGTTCAGACGCTGAAGTAATCTGGGATGAAAAACAATCAGTGAATTCGTAACAGATTTCTGTGAACTTTCATCAACCTTCATTCATTACCTGGTAAAGAAAAGAGGAAAAACATTCCAAGATTTACTTGGAACTTACATGAGGTCAGAACTAGTGATTCAAACTGTGAGTCATGGATGAAACACACCTGACTGTTGTTCCTCTTCACATGCAGATGATGATCAAAGCTACAGAGCAGCACTAGCACTGATGACATGATAATATGAACAACAATGCTTAATTAAGAGTTTTGTTCCAGAGCACCAACTGCAGATCACAACAGTTTAAATTTGTGGATTTGTTTCTTCAGGTGCCTTTCTGTTAGACAAAGATAATATAAATCTGTCACTATATGGACGATCTTAGCAGGATATTCAAGGGCATATTAATGTCACAGTGGGCTCCTCATCGTGTGCATTACATTACATGTATTAGATAACAGAAGTTTCCACCTCTTCTCAGCAAACTAACTCAGCCAGATTGGATAAAGAGAATCCTTGAACAGCTGATTTTAAGTAGCAAATCTGGATATCAATTATAATTAAGTGTAAAATTATTCAAAGAACTGGTAGACGTAGATTAAATGCATCATCATGTAACCAGGTTTTTCTTATCAGAAAGGAAAAGGCATTTATCAAAAGATAAAGCAGTATAAATTAGTATCAATTTTGAATTCTTGTAATTGCTTACTTTATTTTTGCATATTTCCACTGATATTTAAAAATTTTAAGATAAGCTTTTGAGGCTGGAAGGTTTCTGCACCATCATTCAAAAGTTCCTCTGTAGATTTTTAAAAATCAGATTCAAGTTAGGACTGCAGCTGGGTGGGTCCATAAATATCAAAAATAATATCTATTGTAACATAATATCAAATCTTTTAATAAATCCAATTGTATTTTCTCTTTTTGCCCATTTCTCCAGTTTATAAATAATTCCAATGATAAATATGTGAAGACTTTCAGTATGAGGTATGGATGTACTGCATACTGTTCAGTTACCACTAGCTGGAGTCGTATGTTGAAGGGACTAGGTTGACGAGTCAAAAGTATAATTGGGGGAGTGATGAATCCATTGAGTTCGTCAAACTCCACCTCAAATCTGATGCATCAGATGCTTTGATGTTTACATTTATGAACAAAACTCTTGCAAAATGATTCACTTTAACCAGAGATAAACAACAAAGATGAAACAAAGACAAAATCAAAGCACATCCTCTTTCAGTTTCAGTGTTTTCTATATCAGAATATGAAATATTCTCTTTTTTTAATTAGTTGAATTTGAACTCAGATGAACAAGAAACATAAGGCAGAGTGATCATTTATTTAACCAGATATTAAGTCAAAATTCAGAAGCAGGATGTTAAAAATAAGGCCCTGTCAATATCATGCTTTGATGCAAACATAGGTCGATTTTCTGCTTCATTTTGCACAACTCGTCCAAATGCACAATGGAATTTTGATGGAATTTTTTTTATAGTTTTAAAAATGCTTTTTGAAGTGGGGATGTTTAAAAACTCGATTTCTGTTATATAAAGACATCTAAGTGCACATGAATACAATTACTTCAATGATAGAAATCACAGCAACTACAGAGAAGCTGTTTCTACACTCTGTCACTTCATCTAGATTCTGTTTTCCATGAATCTTAAAAGTGAGCTGAAGAGGTCAGTGACTGTCAAAAGGAACATGAGCTACAGTTGTTTTGAAAGAAGCTTTAGCATTTAGCCTTTCCTTACCCATGCTTTCTGTTTTCCTATCTTTTTAAGGAATTTTGACATAATTCTTAATAATATTATGGCCAGCTGCTGGTGTACAATAGAAATTATAGCATTTTCTAAAGGAGGAGAGAAAATCGGCCATCTAATAAAACATCAGCATCTGGAGACAGAAACAATGATGTGTTCTCTCCTTTCAACTGGTCCTTCACATCTTCATCTTCTGTTTATGTTTGAAAAGGCCAAAAGCATCCTGCATACGTGGGCATACTAGTAATAATAATCCATTTATTAATGAAGCCCTTTAGCTCCAATTGAAATCTCAAAGGGCTCATTCACACTGTTGACAACAAACTGCTGGAATGTAGCTACAGCTGCCATCAACCCCTCTGGCCAACATCAGCAGGCACTGTGGGTGAAGCGTCAACAAGGGTCACAGACACAGACAACAAGGGCAGATGGACTGGGAATCAAACCAGCGATTCACCAATTGCAGGGTGAACTCCTACTGCCATTGCCACCATCACCCAGAATACTGTGTGTATTCTGTGAGCTGCATGAAGTCCACACACACTGTCCACTGTTGAGATTTCATAGTCCTTTCTCAAGACAAATCCCTTAATTTTCCACAATCCAAATGGATGCTAGCAAGTTCGGCACCTAGTCTGATGCTTCCTCTCCAGGGCAGCCACCGCACGCCTGCTAAAGCAGCACAAAGTGGCAGTCTGGTTGAGCAGTGTCCTTCTGAATGGTTGTGCCGACTCTCAAACCTTATGAGCTCGGTATTGCATACAAAAGAGTTCAATGTGAACATCGTACTGTGACGTAAAAATTGACCTGTGCACAGACGTGTCTGGCAAACGTCCGCTTTGAGTCCACTCAAAATACGCTCAATTATGTGAGTGCCTTTACTTCTCCAGCAGGAAGAATAGTGGAGCAGAGTCTATTTTTACAGGTTCAATATCATAGGGTAATCAGAATCATAGTCAGAATAATCACAGACATAATGTTTTGCAAAATGTTCCATAAACTTAAAAAAAATGCAGAAAAGCTACTTTTATGAGAAAATAATGTAGTAAGATTTGCACATGAGCATATAGACTGTTTCTCTGCTACTATTTCTTGAAGAGGCAGCTTTTGATTGCAGCAATGTCTCCCATTTCAAATGAAAACTCTGTGTGCCTGCAAAGCAGCATAAAAGACATCACTATTCATATTAATGCCAGATTTGTCTTAAAGCTTAAATCTCCTCCTATAACTTAGCAGCCTTTCCAACAACCTAGTAGCAATTTGAATGGAATTTAATGTCAATGTTGTATTGCTCTTCTGAGATTATATTTCCTTAGCTTTAAAAATCTGCTAAATACCAGATAGTTTTATTTATTATGTCCTAATATGCAAAACTGAAAGAGGATGTGTTTATCTGTCACCATGACAGCAGTTAATAGCCAGAGACAGCACCGATTCTTCACACAGAGCTAATGCTTTTGATGAGTGAAGTTGATTAAAATAAATGCTCTGCATTCAAGTGCTTTACCACAACTACGTTGCTTAGCAACTGAACATGGAATCTGCCTTTTATATGACTTTTCCCCCCTCAAAGCAGTGAATTGGTTTGTGTTTTTCTTTTTCAGCTCAAAAGCATAGAAACATGGAGACAGAAAAGGTGGACCACAAACAATTCCCTGATTGAGTATTTTCCAACATAAAGGAACAAATGATTACATTCAGAGTGCAGCAGTCTCCTCTGTCAAGTGTTTGTTTCTGGCTTGAATATAAAAATGCTGACATGAGGCAGAAATAATAAGAGCAACACAGAACAACTGATACATTTTCCATTCTATGTCAAACACAAAGGAAAGGAAAAGAAATCTTTCAAATTCTGCTGTCAAGTAAAAATCTAAACTTTTAGAAATATTTACCCAACTTTTAGTTTAGTTCAACTGTATTCAATTAAATCAAATAATAAAAAAACCAAATCTGCATTAATTTGCTGAATGAACATGGATTGATCAATATGGGGAAACATGTTCAGGTCTGGGTTTATTAGGATCGCAACAACATATTTTTGTTGTCTTTTTTTTATGAAGATTTGAATTCTATGATCAATGTAAACATCTGACATAATGATCAAAGATTTAAACATAAAACTTTTTAAAAGATGCTTGCTTTGTGCTGCCATTGCCTTTTATTTATTTTCATCAGAATAAACCTGAGATAAAGAAGCAGTGACTCTTATTAAAAATAAACTATGTTTATAGTTCTGATATGCTAGATCATGTGATTCTTATCCAGGCATTCAGAAAAATATTGTCCTGTCACAAAAAAATAATGTTATATGGTGACCACAGCATTTTCTCTAATAAAGATGCCACAACTAGTTATAGCAATGTTGGGCATAATGATCCCTGGACATCAATATTTTTAAATGTAACATTTTTTAGAAATCTACCCAATCTATTTCTTAAACTTTATTACAAAATATCTTAAGCAAGTTCCCTGTTTCGTTGTCACTATAGCAGACAGGGGCTCACTAATCGCTATGAATTCCTTTTGAAGGGATTCATAGTTATATTTTAAGGTAAAAAAAAAAAAACAGTGTACCTCAAGGTTCTGTTTTAGAGCCAGTTTTAATTACAATTTACACTATTGTGCTGTGTGAAAATGTGTCAAATGCTTCTTACTACTTTTATGCAGATTATTTTGTCATTTATTATTGTTAAAATTTAACTGCTCTGGCATCTACATTTCTGCAGGCTGCTTTTGTCATCAAAAGGAAGCTAGAAGAAAAGGTGCCTAAAAATGACACAATCCCATCACAGTTGAGTAATAGTTATTAATAAATATGTGAACTAGCCAGTTTGTATTACTGCTATGAAATCCCTGAATAACTGAAGAAGCTTTTAGACTAGAAACTGGTTCCATTTTGGTGATTAATGTCGTGTTTGCATGTGTTATTTTGCAAAATTTATTCAGCCAACTTCATCCAATTAATTTGTCCATAAGCGCAAAGGCAGGAAAAGACTCAATTATTATACCATTTATGAACTTTCTTAAGTTGGTTTAAAACTTTTTAACTTTCTGATAAACTGTGCAATTTGTCCTTGGTTTCTAAGTTCAACTCTCTGTGCATCATCATGTTCATTAATCGCCTTTCCCCCTTTCTGCTCCCCTTTGCAGGAGCTGTTCAGCTTTCCTCACTGATTGTGCTCACCTGGTCCAGCACTCCACCATTTCCTTTCATTAGTATTTCAGCTCATTGATTTTCATTTTTCTTTGCTGGTTCCTTCTGCTGCATCCTGCCTGGTTCCTTGTCTTGGTTTTCTCATGACCGGTCTCTTTTTAACATTAAATGATCCTAAGGCTTCTAATATACAAATCCTAATTGAACCTTGTAGAAATAGTGTGCTGAATTTTATTTTACATCTTAGCTTTCTGCAAGAAAACCTGTTCATCATTGGTATCAGAAATTGGAATGCAGTCTTGGTCATTTATTTTGAACATTGAAGTGTAAATAAACACAGCTGGGCTTGTTTCTTTTAAATAATCAGCCCACATTCCGGTCAGTAGTAACTGGTCTAAATTTTTCATTTAAATAAAATGTACTAAAGCTGAGGCTCAGTGTTACCTGACAGCAGAAGAAAGACAGAGACAGAAGGAGACACTGATTATGACTAGAGCTGTGCCGATCGATCGGCCACCGATCATAATCGGCCGATTTCCGTGAAAAAGTGTATGATCAGTGATCGCCGATCACACAAACCGATCACCTGCTTCTCATTTCCAACCTGCCTGTGCAGCTGGTCTCCTCTTTCCTTCACTCTGCTTCCACTGTTTCATATTAAGCTCAGCGGCCATGAGAGATTCTAAAAATATCAAAGGAATTTCTGACCTATTTATTCAATGTTTTTTTAAAAAGTAAATGATAAATAAGCTGCTAAGAAAGACATCAACGATACAAATTACTGTGTTGATTGTTACAGTAATACCAATACTATATGTTAAACTTTATTTATTTACTTGTGGTACATGGACTTGAGCAGAATGTATCTAACAATCTATGTTGTACAGTATCTGATTCTTTACTGCAATGGTTTGACATCTCATGAGTTTAATATCAGATCTATGTCAGATTTTGATCTGCCATCTGTTCTGTGACGAGGAATCGTTTCAGCCCTACTCTGCACAAACGCGCAGCAACAAATCCTAAGCGATGTGGAACTATAACGCACTGAGTTAATGGGGAAGTTTGCGTGTTGCGGCGGAAAATTGAAGCATGTCAAAATGCATCAACACAACGAAGCTAATATGACATAAAAACAATGACATACTTGACGGAGTTTGGCTACATCGAGGCTCACTGCAGTAAAAAAGACATACGGAGGATCAGATAGCAGGTAAAGCAGCGCACAGCTACAAACACTCACCTGGATTAGCATGATGGTCAGAAAGCTAAAAAAATAACCTGGAAAATTATTTAAGTCTTCGAGCTGCGATGAAAGACGCTGGTTCTGCTCTCCTGTTGAACCGCTGCTACGCTACAGGTAGTAATATTTCACAGACGGAGCTTCGCTTCTGCTCCACCTGGTAGTGACTCTCACACTGAACCTGTTTAAAGCTGCAGCATCTAACTTAAAAAATACATTTTACCTACATATTAAAACTTTCGCTGTCCTAACATGAGACAGATAATCTCTAAAAAAATAATCGATCTCCTCCTGTTCTGCATAATTACTCCGCTCAGTCAGAAACAGCCAATCAGAGCTAGCAGTAATCAGCTAGCCGCCATGCTAACAGGAAGTTTTCATTCAGTAACTCTGGATTGTTTATTGTAATGGAACCTGTTTTTGCCTTTGAATGTTTTATATTTTAATTTTTTGGCAATAGTGAGAGGTTTTATTTTGACTCTTTTCATTATTTAACCTCTTCAGAGCCTTCATATGTTTTCAGTCTGTTAAAGATAGTATTATCAATAGCAGTACAATTTGCACAAAGCCTGTTTAGTTTAGTTTTCTAATTGGAAAAAGTTATTAAAAACAAGTTTTATATCTAAATTAAGGTGAATTCATGGTTCCTTTTTCCACATAGTGTGCTTATGATTAAAAAAAATAATAATTATGTGATCGGTATCGGTGATCGGAATCGGAAGGAAAAAACCTGATCGGCACATCTCTAATTATGAGTGCAGTTGTTAGTGCGCTGGTGCATGTAAAGGCATACAGGCAGGCAGCAGTAAGACAGGCATAACAGATAACAAGAGACAGACAGTCTGACAGACATGTGGACAAAGACAAAAGAGAGACAAGACAGACAGACACATTAAGAGACAGACAGACACAAAGACAATAAAACTGTGATCCACCCCTCAAGACTAACAGACTCGATTACCTTATTAAGCACCAATCATCCAGTTTCTGACAAAATCCAATCAGTTGCTTATGTAAATCAACACTCTGTGTGTGCAGAAGTCAGTTACTGTTTAGACCATTTTTACTAACAGCATTCTGATGTTAGCTCTAATGTTTGACTAACTTTACTTTCTCTGTTTGAACCTTAATTTGACAAATACGAATTAAACAATTTTCAATCTCAGACAATTACATATTTTGGAATTTAAATAAAATGGGAGAAAAACTAGAAATGAGAAACAGGAAATGCGACATAATGTGTGTACATGTACACAGATTTTAGATTGAACTGATTAATTTCCTTGCCATTTCCTTTCCCACCAAGAGAATCTAAAACCGGCTCAAATTTTATGAGAATTGAGAAATGAGCATTCCTAGCCTTCACTTGGATGTCGTCTTTATTAGCGACAAAGGGCTACAGTTGACACATTTTTCTGAATTAAAATTGCTATTTAATAAAATATTGAAATAAATATTGATAGTTAATGTTTCTTCTTTCTGGTGTTTCAAACACCTGTCTTCTCTGTAACTCCATAGTTAGGACTGTAACTAGGATTGGACACATCAGATCCATTTCATACTCCAGAATTTCAATTGCACGGTTTCATAATAAAATTTATGTGATGATTGAAACCATTTTCACTTTGAGTTTACGACAGTGCAAGATTAGCAAGATAAAAAAGTGTTCCTTCCAAAGTTTTAGAGGAAATCTTTGATGCATTTAATGAAAACTCTAGCTCTAATATCGCTGTTTATCAAAAACATCCTATCTAATTACTCTTCATGCATTTAAGGTTTGTATAATTTTATAATTGAGTTGACTTAAGTTTTGGAGCTATACAATTTAACTGACTATTTTTACAGAAAGTTGACTGGGAGATATGCTAAAGGTAAAGAAAATCTGAAAAAATGACACGATCAATTCTGTTAACATCTATAATTTCATTCAGTTTTATTTCACCGGATGTTCCTTTATATTTTGAGGAGTTAGAAACTTTTTTTTTACCCTTACTCAGAATGCTCTAGACTTCAGCATTTACACAGTAGAGGGAGCTGTTTAAAGTAGCAGATTTAGTGTTCTAAGCAAAGATTTAATTGTCAGAAACGGGTGTGGATCCATGTTTGAGGGATCTCACAAATATTTGATATTGCACTCTCTATTCTAACTTAAGAAGTTACCACAAATAACGGACAAAAACGAGACAACACTAACCCCACGTTGGCGTCCGCTAACCAGACACTCAGAGTGTACCTGAGGGGCGATGCTTTGGGAGTGGCCACTCCGTAACCCTTAGAGTCAAGGTTTCCTCCTACTTTCATGGTGTCGCAGGGTTTCCTCTGCTCGATGTACTCGTTCATGGAGGACTCAAGTAGGTAGGCATACTTCCCCTTTGACTTTCTGACTCGTATTACCCCCTCATTGGTGCTCTTTACGAATACAGACGGGTCTGCACTGCGCATGTATGACCACATCTTTTCGAACACAGCAATCTTTGACCTCTAAAAGGGGAGTGAAGAGCAAAAATGAGATAACATTAATTTATACTGTTTAAGACAAGTCGCTCCATTTGTGAAGATGATTTTGAACTTTAATCACAGTACTGAATCTAGCTAAATCCTCCTGGTTTTGCACATCCTACAAACTAGAATGTACAATTCCCTAGATGACATTGGAAACAAGTTTGCTCAATATTATTTAGGTTTTAATTTTCTGTCAGAAAGTAATTTATTTAAAAAAAAAAGTTTTTATATAGTGATGTACCATAAAGGTTTTACAGTGGTTGACACACTAGCCTTCACATTATACATACAGTTTAAAGCATACAGACATATTAAACTGAATAAGAGGTCAGAAACAGGCACGTGCAGAGGGGTTTGGGGGGCTTGAGCACCTGCCCCTTTTGCTCCTTGCCCCCAAATGCCCTTTTGGTCAAATTTTTTATTTTTATTTTTTTTTAATTATTATTATTATTTCCTAAGCCCTCTGACCAGGGGCGTCGCCAGGAATCTTGGGCCCCCTGACAAAAAATTAGATTGGGCCCCCCTGTGCAGCTGCTGTTACAATTTTCTGAGTCTGTTTGACCCATAAAAAGCATCACAGTTTTAAAGGCTTGCAACCACCTTGCTTTCTGTGGTCCAATACTGATAGCACAATATTTACTGCTCATGAATTTAAAATCCAACAGTCCACATCCAGTATGCAAGTAGGTTGCTTAAATTTATTCTATTAGTTTTAGATACTGAAATGTCTCCCCATGAGCAACAGTCAAAAGCAACATGCAACTTCACATAAAGCAATCCAGACTTGGTAAAATGCTATGTAGTTGCATTTTATTCAAGCTCCAGTACATAACTTTAATAAAAAATATGTTTTCTCCATATTTGTTAAAGCTGTCACAATGTCGTAGCAGTTTGTTATGAGACAGATAATCTGTGAAAACAATCAATCTCCTCCATCTCCTTCCTGAATTACTATTACTGGTTAAAGTAATGCAACGTTCTGACCAAAACAACCAATCAGAACCAGTAGGCCACTCTTAGCACTGTGAATTAGCCTCATTCACTCACTGCTAAATGTGCTAATGGTGGAGAAACAACTCATCATTACAAGAAACCGTTTATCTGCCATCATTGGTAGCTATGCTAACTAAACTGAGCATTCACAGTTTGAATCTGCACAGCTCTGTGCTATGCTAGCTGCAGCACGGCACAAATCAAGGGGGAGGAAGGATGAGAGCAACATGAGATTGTGATTGACAGCACTAAAACTCTCCTTCCACTGACTGGTTGTTTCTAGAGAACCATGGGAGAAAGCAGAGGAAATAGATTTTTCACAGATTATACCATACTGTCACAACATAACGACAGTTTTAAAAAATATGCGAAAATTTTTTTTATAGAAAAGTTACATACTGCAGCTTTAATTTCACTCAGGAGAGAACAGGTCAGGAGGGACGTGGGTTAGAGCCTCTGCTGACTCACTCATCTGTTGTTAAGTGGTAAAAGGCACAGGGAACAAATTAAATATATGAATATGTTGGTAATTTATTTCCTAATTCATTAAATGCTAGTGAAATTGAGGCAAACAGTAGTCTGTAGCTAAGTAAATTATGATAAATAGTTGATAATCTCACACAGTCTACTCACCTCTTGTAGAAAAACTGGGTTATAAATTAACACTCTTGCCTTTTTCTCTCTCTCCCTCTCTCCATTTTGTTTTTGAAAACCTGATTTTATAACTTTTCTTAGCAGCATAGTAACTGCCACAGTCGTTCGTGGAAGCTGTATTCAGCTGCAGCTTCTACTGACTGCAGCTGAATACAGCTTCACCGCCAAGCGCTCCAAGCAGGAACGAACCATTTAACGGAGATAGGTTCGTCCCTATCTGCGGTTCAGGGCAAAAACGGATGTGTGTTTTTTGGTCTGGGAGGGGTAACATTAAATTTTTACTGCTAAAAACAATCTTTGAAAATACAATATTATTAATTTTCTATTTGTTAATTTTGTATTAGAACTACTGAGGGGAGGAGACAGCCAGGTGAGGAAAAACTGTTCTTATCTATTGATTCAGTATTTTTATCATACAGACATTAGGCTGTTGTTTTTGTGCTGTTAGCTAGCTGCTAGCTCACGACTTTGCTAGCAAAGCAAGATAACTAAAAAGCTTCTTCCCTGTATCGTTAATGATATCAGTCATTCTTCAGTATCGCTTATGCAATAAGGGCACATCGACCATCCAAAACCGATCATCTCCATAATGGATATATGTCCGATCTTCTAATTTCCTTTCCTGCATAATGTACATTGCATTTATTTAGGTAAATGTATCTTGAAGGAGAATAGCACTTAAATAAAAGTCCAACAAGGATATTCATTTAGAATTAAAAATAACTGACCCTGAATTACCATGATAGATATCATGTATGTAATAAATCAATCTGTTCCTGTCCAATAAAAGCGTGTGTAACTGGGTCTATATTAATAATTGTATATTTACATAAAATGTGTTCTTTAATGTATTTGTTCACTTATACTTGACTGTTCTTGTGTTCCTCTGTGTCTACTATAAGGGGTTTGGTCCTCCAGCTCCACCTTACTTTCTTCTTTTGTTCAGGGTCCTCTAGGACTATTATAAATATTAAGTCATTAATTTCCTCTGCCCTTTTGTTATTCGTTCCACTAGGGAGAGATCGGGTTGGAGAACTGGAGCACATGCTAGGTGCTTATGCTAATATCTCCCAATTGACAGTTTAAATAAACGGAGTCCGCCTCCAAACCCAGACTTGGTGTCTTGTGGTTTGTCTGATCACCAGGGGTGAAAGTAGTTTTAAATTCTTGGGGGTACTATGACAAAAAAAAAAAAAAGCATGGAGTCATCCCAGTTTTCCATGTCTGGCATATAACCATTCATTTTATCTTTTAAACTGGTTCTATTGATCCTGTGTCCAGACAGAGGGATAATCAGTAGCCCAGCATCATGACCTGTTTGTTCTGAAGATCCTGCAGCTTCCACTTCTCTTCCTAACATGGCTCCTCCTCACCCTGACTCTCACACTGATAGGAGGAACCACAGAGCTCTGTTAGGTTAAAGCTCATCTTCTGAATTTTGTCAACAATGACTGGGGCAGCCTACTATATAATTCACTGGGGCAGATTTCCCCAGTGAATTATATTTTTCCTCCAACAGGTTCCAGAGGAATCGCCTCAAACCAGATGTTGGACTGGATTTTATTTCAATGTCATTTGTGAATGTTAGAGCTTCATTTTCAACAGTGGAGCTATAAAGGTTGAAAAAGGTTCTCATTAAGTCTCATCAACATCAATATTTCCACTAAATAAGAGGGAAAAAAATGTTTGATAAAGGAAAAGCCTCTCAGACTCTGAGCCTGACAGCACCAAACTATTTTATTAGACAATTAATTTAATTTCACATAATTATCGCGGTAGAAGTCATTTGTTAAATACTTAATGAAACATATTTACCGTGTTTGATGTTTGTTGTAAATGACGTATACTCGGACTAACGAGGTAATTAGTCCAAGTTTGTCGTTTATTGAACGTTCAGAAATTACAGCGGCTGTAATGAGCCACAGCAAAGGTAAAACAACCTGAACAGGTGATCAACTCTAAACCACTCCTACCTTTTTATTCTCTCCCTCTCTGTCATTTAAGCACACCCGTTGCCGTGGCAACCTCCTGTTGCCCTCCCCAAGCCGAGCAGAGATTATGTTAAAAACATTCAGTCCGTTATATTAGGTTTGCAGGCTTGATATTTATTTTGCATCATTAATAAGCCTCCCTGAACACAGTGGTGGTTGAATAGTTAATTTTAAACTCCTGCTCTGCTAGTTATTTTGGTAATGGAACCGAAACGCACAGATTTGCGCAACACCTTGTTGAAACAATAATCACTGAGATTATTATTGTTGTTGGGTCATTAATTTGAACAAGTTTTGTTGATTTTTTTGTTGTTCTTTAATAAAGTTATGAACGTTTTAAGCCAATCAGAGGAGGACCTGCTGGTCTCAGCCTCCTGGCGGCGTTCAGTTTGTCACCTAATGCTGAGATCGACTCAAAACCTTCCGCTATCGGCGTATTGGAGCCCTGCTCTAGTAAAGCACTAAGATTTCAGAAACAATATGAAATGGGAGAAAAGCTACTTATTAACTGATTAAGTTGTGTTTTAGATTGTTCTTGGAAAAACTAATCAGTCACGGCTGATTAGTGGGTGAACTCACGGCTGCACAGTGAACCCGTTGATTTCTTTTACAGCAGACAGATGCTCCTCTCTCTTGCAGGTACTGCGTACCCCCGCTAAATCTTTTAGGGGTACGCAGTACCCGACCGTACCCCCTACTTTCACCCCTGCTGATCACCACATAACACACACAACGCAGAAGTCCACCGGTCACACATATCATTAATGAAGGGGAAAAAACTCAATCCAGACTTTAAGTAATATTGTTATGTTGTGCTACGAACTGAAAAACATATTGGTTTAAACACAAGGGTAAATAAAGTAATTGTTAGGATTCGGGTTGGTGTGAGTGCTCTTTCCTATAGAGGATCTTCGGAGGAGAGTTCTGACAGGCTGGCGCACCGGCAGCTGATTCCGACTGATTGACTGGTGGACTTTTAAGAAGCAGAGGAGCAGTCACTCATCGCTCGATGGTCTCACTTGTTGAAAACGACGAGCTGTCATCAACCCAGGAACCACGCCTGGCTTTTAAGATCGCTCCTGCCAAGACTGAACACCTCCGCCTGCCGCTCTCCTTCCCTCTCCATCATTGGTCCTCGGAATTGCTCCCGGATCCTAGCCTTTCCCTCCACGCAACCTCCATCCGAATGACAACCCGAGCTGACTTGCCTACCCTCTGGAGCACAATTTGATCATACCTTTGAAATACATTAAACTTTCACTGAACAGTGTTCTCTGGTCTTGTGTGAACTTGCATGTGTGTCAAGAAACTGAAATCCAACACGACAATAATTGGTAGTGTGGTTTAATATAGTGTTCTGATAATAATTCAATATGTTTTGCTTTTTTCAGTTCAAAGATGCCACATAAAGAAAGACGTCAAAAGCAAAAAAGAAAAGATCTGCCAGAAGCAGCCAAAGGTAGTGGACTGTTGACCAACTGGGTCAGAACAAGTACCGCAGGTAAGAACAAAAAAAAGAAGGTTCTTACCATGATCAACATGCAGTTTTTGGTAGTGAACAATATATTTAATATTACAAGGCAGTTGTTATGTTAAGATGTACTTAATCTAGTTGTATATCTCACAATTTGTAATTTATCATTGTTTATTAAACAGTGAAAGATGTGTGACTTTAATATTCGGTCCTAAAATGCGGTCAGATGTGCCCTTTTTTTTTTTAGCACCTGTGGTCTCTGCACGGCCCTGGTCAGAAACGTATGTGTGTGTGTGTGTGTGTGTGTGTGTGTGTGTGTGTGTGTGTGTGTGTGTGTGTGTGTGTGTGTGTGTGTGTGTGTGTGTGTGTGTGTGAACTAATACTAGACGACAATACATGTATATGAATGAGATACTTATATCTCGTACTTTGTGTGAGAAGTGTCACGAAAGAGATGGGGCATAATTTGGAGATTGCATCGCGCATGCGTGGATCCCGAACTGAGCAATGTAGGTAATATTTGTAATTTGACAAAGGACAGCATAAGACAAACTGCTGCAATTCTTAATGGTACTTTATTATTGCCGACTATAAAAAGCAGTGTGTCCTGTGCCTTAAACAAAATAGCTCCGATGAGCGCCGATGTATTGACGATCTGTGCTTCACGTCAGATTTTCCTACCATAGAGTATCTTTCTAAAACAGCTGATAAGCTAGCACAGATAGTCACAACACCAGCGTTCATAGGAGTTCTTTGGCTTATGGCACAGGTCACACTGCTTGTTAGATCCGCTGATGAGAAAATGCAATTAAAAATTGCGGCTGCTTGTCCTATACCGCTCGTTGTCAAATTACAGTTAGCCATGTTTTGCCTTCTTTTCTCTAAAGTTCATTGTCATTGGTTGCTTACTCCCTGTATTGCTGCCGCCTATTGGACGTGCCAATATTGCTCAGTTTAGATCCAGCCATACTCTATGAGATCTCCATCTCCGCCTCTTCCGTGACACCTCTCACACAGACAAGTACGAGTATCTCACACATACATCTATTGTCATTCAAGCAGTCTAGTATTAGTTCACACACACATTTCTGACCTCTCCTTCAGACTAGTAGCTATGTGTGCTTTAAACGGTATGTATGTATGTGTGTGATATTTTAATACCATATAAATGCAATTTTAGTCTTGTGTGTGTGTGTGAGTCTAGTAGTGTGTGAGAGAAAATTATATGCATGTGTGATAATTTAATAGTGCATGTATGTAATTTTAGTATTGCATGTGTGTGTGTCCACAGTAGTGTGTGTGAATGTTTGAATGTGTGTGTGAAACTTTGAGATAAAAGATTTAATCAAATTTTGACTTACACTTAGTAACCTCTGGTATTTGAAAAAGTGTCATTAGATAAGTTGAAATAAGTTGTACTAACTCAATCTATACTTTTTCGATTTGGTCTAATTTTAACAAACATTTTAGTTGTCAGAGGGACATTTTCATTTATAGCACAAAAGAAAAGCAGCTAATTTTTTTATTTGTTATGGTATCAAGAGTGAACATGCACACTAACCTTGAAGAAGTCTTTGGTAGAGCCCCCTTCAAGTGTACCATAGGCGATCTCAGTCTGCTTGGCTAGGTCTTCTGCACTCTCTATGGGGGATACCATTCTCTCCACAGTGAGAAAAGCTGCCAGGTTGGCTGTGTAGGAAGAGATGATGATGAGGGTGAAAAACCACCACACCCCTCCAACAATTCGACCTGAGAGGGATCTGTGGGGAAGAACAGAAAGTAAACCGGCTTTTAATAAATTCAGGAACTGCTGCCTGCATTCTGGACTTGGACCTATTTTGTTTAGTTTTTCCTTTCCGATTGGAAAACAGAGTATACAGTTTCACTCATGTGCTGATGAGATCACTTAATGTGCAAAAATAGTGCTTGCATTCAATCTTACTGTAGCAGCATCACCAACTTTTGGCCTAGCATAGTTATTTCATTGTTTAAAATAATGTCTTTCTTACCATCAGAAGGAGTACTTTAAATATTTTGGAAATGATGGTCAACCTTTTTGTCTCAGAGTTAAATAATTGGGTGAAAGGGGTAAACATTAAGAGTAAACATTAATCTGCACAAAACCAAAACCTCCATCTTCTTCCACTCAGATCCTTTTCTTTCTAGAAACTGACCTCAGCAGACTTCAGTTTTAATGTGTTTGGTTGAGCTGCTGACATCAAATCACTGCACACATTATTTTATATTATTTTGTTTGACTTAAAGCTGTACAGTAGGTGCAAGAACTGCAGCTGAGAGTTTCTGCCTGCAGGATATTCATGTTTCACATTAACATTGAAAGCATAGAATACATTCAGTCAAATCCCATCAAACACACACACACACACACACACACACACACACACACACACACACACACACACACAGATCCTGTTTAGCCCTGGGGCCCCATCCCACTAAAGGTGACCCTGTGTGATGTTCACATTGATGCAGCTTCGGTGTAATGTGGTGTACAACAAACCAAAGAAAAGCACCAGATGAGGTGAATTTTGCAAAGAAACCAAAACTTCCCCTGGTTGAGGCAGCTCATCATCAAAGAACTGGTTCCCTCTGGGGTTGAGACCAAAGTGCCACCCAGACAAAGTAAAAAGTTGTGACTTCCATGTTTTAAAGAATCTAAAACCATCTTAGCATCTACTGTGCTATTTTTAAAAGAACAAGCTGTTTCACATTGATGCTAAGTCTTAGAAGAGGAACATGGATAGATCAACAAACCAGCTGCTTATTCCAACTTTTTGGCCAAGTTTGTTCTGCTTTGCACTATCTGAGAGCATGAATGTTGAAAATGAATAAATGTTTCTGCCCTATTATATACCTTATTTTTGTCTGGAGATGGTTTGTTCTTCATAAAATAATAACTAAACTCTCCATTACTAAAGGCATCTTATCTGGGCTAAGGAAAAAGGACCTGGAATTTTGTGCAGTTGATTTTAGCTGTTTGGCTGGCTGTGGATTCACCATGTATTCACTACGAAACAGCACAGCAATTATACTAACAGAAACTATTCTACTCACAATTTTCCTTTAAGGTAATCATCACCAATGAACAACACACATTTACCTCATCATAATGTGCTATGACATATGGGATGGAATATGCCTAAATAAGGTCATTGTCAGAAGAAAAAGGCACAAAGGCAAGGCCATAAACATGCATGTGGCATGATGAACCTGACACACATGGAGAATAGAAACAGCCTCAAGCCTGACCGCAGCTGGAAATACTAAAAATCAGGCACCATGTCACATGCAATCAAATGTTTCTTGAATGCAAGTGTGTGTGTGTCTACATCAGAAACTGATGTGTAAAGAGGTGGTGGTTTTAATCACAGCTCAGCTATGACAACAAATCTCCCAGACATTTTGCTTTAGACAGGCAGCTTTGTGAATAAAAATGCTGGCTATATGATCTTTCGTCTACATATGTATCAATTACCACACAGTTCATTTTTATACCATTCAGGGTTACCTGGGGGAGATGTCACAGCCCTGCTGCATGAAGGCCCCTAGTGAGAACCAGAGAGAATTAAAGATCCCAAAGTCGTTGGTGTGTTCAGGAGCTTCTTTATCTTTCTGCTGGTTCTGGTTCTGATTCTGAGCCTGAGAGTAACCTGAAAGGAGAGAATGATAACAAAAACTGACTAAACTTTGGTTATTGAAGTGAGGAGAATTACAACATGGGAGCGAGTTTATCAGGTGGTGATGATGTTGAAAATGGTGGGATACCTGGAGAGCGAGGGTCTTCCGAGTATGAAGTGGGAGGAGCTTGTCGAGATGCTGAAGCTGGAACAGTTTCATCTTCTTCATCGGACTCTTCGCCTTGCCACTCGTAGGGACTGAAACGACTCACCTGCAAAAAGTCATGAGGATCATCAGACAAACTGATTCAAGATCAACTGGAATATTCAAAATAAACTGTAACGAAGTACAAAAGCAGATGACTTAGTCTGCTACAGTTAAGACCTAAATTATTCATACTCTTGGTATATTTATATTTAAAATTATTTACATTTAACTAATTAGTTTGTTTTTGATAGGAAATGAGACTGACGCCTGCCAAAGAAAACAATGTCAAAGGAGAATCCAGTTTTAAATGAAAAACTAAAACATAAATACAACTTTCTCAATATTAAAACAAATATTTTCCTGGTGAAGCAATCAAACCTTTATTAAAAGCACAGACCATCTTTTCCTTCCACAAAGTCTCTGTATAATTTAATCTAGACCTTCCAGAAGTATATTGCGCTTAGCCAAATATAAAAAAAAGGGGGCGGGGGGGTTAAATGAAAGGATTGTTTTAAGCAAAAATCATAAATGTGCACAATTTCTTTTACAAATGTCATGATTTGTGGAGGCAGAGTGGTGAGGGAGATATTTCTGCATGTGGGTGAACTGGAAAACATAAATGTGTCACTGACATAAAATAGTGCAGTTGGATGCTTCTTGCTGTTCACCACCACACAGCATAACATTCAGTGACCCATATTGGCTCTTTTCTACATGTCAATGACAACAATTGCATGAAGAAAGGAAAACAACCTTGTACAATGGATGACATTTATTGTGTTGTCTCAGCATACATTTGCTCAATATGTTGGGTGTGTGTTGGTGTTTTGGGGATGTGTGTTTATGTTGAGAATAGCTCCATGTCAATTTGGCATTATGTCATTTGTCTCCAACTTAAGACAACATATATAAACTAGTCTTTTTGTAATTTAAGTTGCATTAAATTCTTGACAACTCTAATTTTCCTAAATAATTACTCAATAACTAGTTGCTTCCAAATGTAGGGTGGATGTAGCTATAGTTTTTAGCTCATACTAGTTTTTACAAATATTGAAGAATACTTTGTGTTTTTCCATATTTGATTAGAAACAAGTTTACATTAACAAGCATTTCTGACCCCTGCCATCATACCAGAAAAAGCACCACACTGACTCCAATGTAGGCAAAAACAATGCACATCCAGATCTCGTAGGCCAGTGGGTCAAGGAAGGAAAAAACGCCTGGCTTGGACTTGGTTGGTTTCTTGATCATGATGGAGATTCCCAGAGACATGAAGGGTTTGGTGAAGTCAATGTCTTGCTCTCGGACGAGAGTGATTGTCAGTGGGGCGACGGCCATGTCTGCCTTCTGCAGGAGGATACAGACAAGAGATGTCACCCAATGGGGGGTTTTGTTTGGTAAAAACAGTGAACATGTCTGTTGCTGAAGCTAACAGACATGTTCACTGACTCATAATGAAAACATCTGTAGAGCTGTCACTGTTCATGTGAGCATGAAGCTCAAAACAGGTGATTTTTAAAACACTTGACCTAACTTACGAAAGCAATTTCTTTGCTCAAGTGAAAACATGTCAAAGCAACACCTTCCTTGTAGATATGTTCTAGCCTTATTTTGAATGTTTTCTTTGATACTTTCCACATGTTCTCTGTCATGAAAAATAGCATGTGCATAAAATTAAAAATCTGCAACAAAACTGTATAAGTAAGTGTTATTTTCTTTTTACTTTACACTGGCATTGTGGGACCCAATACCAGTGTGGGCGTTGGGTCCCACAATACTGAGTGGGACCCCATGCATTAATTCACTCATTTACTGTCATTATGTGTAATAACATCATTTGTCTTTGACACCAGACTAATTTGCTGACTTGAAGACCCAGCCTCAGTCATATTAAAGACACAAAATGGACAAGAAATACTACAGCTGATAGTCTAATCTAGTTTTCTTAGGAATCATATAAAAAATCTTATAAAAAATAATTTTCAGATCTAAAGATACAACCAGTACTTCTACATTTATACATTTATTTATAATGCAAAGCCACTACTAACTCCACTAAAAGGTGTTGATGTAACTCTAAGATTGGACCAATTTTTTAAAACCAGAACAGAGGAGGAAAAGCTCCAGTTGGGATCACAACCCAATGTTCTGAAGTTTACTATTCCACAGTATTTACACTATAAAAAAGTATTAAATTAACTCTTAAGTCAGAGAAAGTTATATTTAGATATTTAAAAAAATAGAAGCTCTACTGTGCCTAGTTGATACAATGCTGAGAGGCTGTGATTATTTGAATTTGAATCTTAATGCTCTAGAAATGTGTAGCATATCTGGTTCGTTCCTGTTTATTCCTTCAGCTTCCACAAACAGAAGTGGAAGCTCACTCTTCTTGAAATTTCTGCTATCAATAAAAGAGCTGATTTCACTAAAATTCTCTATGAAACAATGAGTTCAATATGCATTGAGTGCCTTGGTTTGAATGTTGTTTTATGTTGAAATTTTGCCCTTACTGTACAGTATTTTTATTTTTGTTTTTATTCTATCTTTGTGTTAGTATATTTGCTTTGGTTACCTGTCACTTTGCAGGTGCTGCACAGAAATGTTCCCATTGTGGGAAAGTAAAATAAATTCTGCTCTCTTCCATTCTTCTATGTTGACAAGTTGTCACCAGATTAGCTGAAACAGCTTACTTGTCTTGGATTCTGTAAACTGCCTGTTATATCCAAACTCACCCCGTAGACCAGTTCTCCCACCATGCCATTCCACTGCTTTGTCTCCGGGTCTCTGGAGCCATACTTTCCGTCTCCCACCAGTTCTAGCCGGTAGGTGAAGCCAACATGTTTGGCGATCTCGGATGCTAGTTCAGCACAGTAACCTTCGTACTTGTCATTTCCTGTAAACTGCTCGTGGTTCTTCTTCAGCATCATGTAAGGAGCTTCCTGTGCCCACAGAGAGAAACAGAATGTGAAGTAATTACTGGAGCTTTTATTTGAACCATGGTATCTTGATTCTTTAACAAACAAACCCTCTATTTTTTCACTTCCATCTGTGGGAGCTGTGTGTTATGATAGAATAAAAAATAGCACATTTTGTTATTAAGCACAAACAAAAAAGTAGACCTAGGATGATTAATATTCTTGACAATTGTGTCAAATTTAAATCCCGTCCTTTATGTGGTCCTCTAGCTGCTGATGTCAAGCTACATCAATTAGTCACTCCAGTTTTCTGTGATTCCACTATTGTGGAAATTCGCACAAATCCCCAGATAATTCTGAGTTTATTGACAGCTATTAATATCTTAACAGTTTTTTAATGTGTTTTATCAATACATTCACGTACAACCCACCCTTGAGAACATCCATGATCTTGATATGGATAAAATGAAAATGACTTTGATGCCCCTGAATGAAAGAGTTCTGAAGTATAATCATATAGTAATATAATGCTTTCTATTTTCTGCATTCATGGGGTGGATTTATATGTTCATATAAAAAAATAGAAGTTCAGAGGAGATATTGAGTTTTCTGGATAAACCCACAACATCTGGTTACTTCCAGAGGTCTAAGCATTGCTAATGCTGTGACTAATGTTGCTCTGTTTCTTGTTGAAATGACGCAGAGGACAGATGATCAGTCAAAGCCACATTAATGATCTCATTCTCTACAGTATCCACCCAGATCTTAGCACCATCACATAAACCTGTCACTGGTGGTGACATCAATAACTTTAGTAAGGCTAATGGGTGAAATTGTACTGTTAAAAACAAACATTTTAACCAAAAAGAAAAATGGCTGGAGGAATGTCCTGTGATTAGAGCCCACATAACAAAATGTAGAAAAAAAGTTTCATTCTTGTCTTATGAAGAATGAAAAGACAACAGATTCAGGTTCTAAAATCAGAATCTTCAAGGAGAAGATAATGGTTTATCTTCTTATTTTATAAATACAAATAACAGTTTATTATTGTTGGCAGACTGACTAACCATCACTCTCTATCCCTCTTGGACTCTCATCTAACAAGTTTTACAATAACTTTGCAGAATCTTTAAAGACAAAATACAAAGAATAAAATCAGCAACATGCGACTCCACCACTGAAAACCTGTGACCTCTCCTACGCCTCAGGACTCATTGCATCATAAAGTCAGTTTAATGAACTGAACTATGCATAGGTAAATTGTATTATTATCAAATGTTGTTATACCTTTATAATGTTCTTGCTTTATGTACTCTTATTTGTTTAGTCATATCTTTTAAGAAATGTTCCTGTATTGTTAATCTCTCTGATTTCCTTCCTCAGTGAGCAGCTCTTCACAGATCGTCCTGCTTTTTGACCTGTTATTTAGCTGTAAAACCGTCGCTGTGAAGACGTACAACTTGTTCTGTTTGACCCTGTGTGAGGAACTGGATAATCTAGTGCAAGATAGATTGTGTTGTTAGTTAGTGATAATCATTGGCGCTGTGACTGTGTGAAGTGTTTTCCCCTCCCTTTAGAGTTGCAGCGTGGTAGGAGATTGTAACTGAAAGCACATCTCTGTCTGTTCTCCTCGCGAGTATTCAGAATCTCTGCCACTCTTTCCTGTGTTTATTTAATAGGTGTCAACTCTGACAGCATCAAGTTGCATGTCAACTATATTAGTTTACAATCTGAAGTTCACTGTTTCTGATCTTGTATTTGTACCATTTAAAATCTTGCAGCTGCTTTTTGCACAATCTGAACTTGATCTAAATTTTAAAATATGGAAAGATGCAATTACTCTAATTGAATCAAGTTGAAACAAGAATCAACAGCAGCATACCGAGGCAAGAAACATTTATAATCTGGTAAAAGCAATTTTGGAAAAAAAAAGTTTGAAATGATTCTCAAGTGATGCTGAAAATTACTCCATGTTTGTTCAGGCAAATATATTGTGATAGTCCTAAGACTGGTACAAGCATCAGGGTACAGAAATGTTCTCTTAACAAAAAGTATGTTTAACACCTGCTTAAAGGTTATGATCAAACATATCTGAACACGTATTCCAATTTACTGAGATGCAACACAAACTAGTCAGATTTCTCATTCTTGTAAACTGGGTTCTTTGAAAAGGAACAGAAAAAAACAATTGACAAAAGTAGAAAACAATAAGGACATTTCTGATTGCTCCTTTATAGGAATCAGATTGAATTTCAGATTTGGTTCTATGCTTCTCATTTGAGGCTAAAAACAGCTCTGCTGAAACAGGAAAGGGTCATTCAGCGAGACCAATACCAATGGAGTGATTAGTATGTTTGTAAAGTTAAAGTGAAGGTGAACTGTGCAGCATGTCATCCTCCCAGTCTCACCAATATGGTGGTGACAATGTAGGTTTTGTTCAGAAGATTAACCAGCTCTTCTGTCGGGAGCCTGGAGACGGGTGTGTGGACGTAGCCTCTCTTCTCATTCCAGAAGCCGATCTGGATGCAAAGCAACAACGAGCTCATTAAAATCACAGCGAGGGACATTCAGCACAGACCGGAAAAAGGTTAAAGATTTATTGATGTTTTATAATAGAAACCAAGATATGTTACAGATAAAGCCTCTGCTTTTGTATGGCTCTTAAGATGGGATGAAAAGAGAAAGAAAACAAAACAGTAAAAAAGACAAAAAAAGGAAAAGCTAAAATGAAAAAAGAGGGAGAAAGGACCAAATAAAACTAAAACTTATTGGTTAAGGCCTTACATAGCAGATTTCCTTAGTCACATTTGACTCCAGGATATATGGTTGACTCACTTGTTGCAAGGAGCCCAGATCTTTGAGAGCAAAATATCCCAAATCAACCTGTCACTGTGTGTGCTTGATGTTTGGAATATGATGTTTGTGACAAAAATGATGTTAGGTTTTCAATTAAACATAGAGCTGTAGATTATGTGATCACTTGTCGAGTAGTCACAGGTCAAGACGCTTTTTAGTTTATTCAGGTCAAATGACAACATTGTACTTCAATAGGAGGAGATTGAATCTTCAGACCTATACTAAGTAAACCATACGCACTCAGGAGTTTTACCTTAAATGTGAATTTTACTGCAGTTGATGTTGATGTAGCTGTTTCCAATAAAATTCTCACCCCAGCTTGTCACCTTCCTCTTATCACCCAGTTATTCATATCCTGCCTTACCCAAACATGCTTCAATATTAATTCATGTTTAAGTCATGATTATGTACAAATTGACCTGAGCAGAAAAACAACATTCATATAAAACTATCAAACCTGGTGAAGGATGTGAGGAGTGGGTGGATGTTCATCTCCAGCTTTAGGTCATTTGGTATCCCACTTTATTTTATTGTACATTTTTATTTTGTGACCTGCTTTTGAATTGTGCATCTTTCTCCTTTATCTTTGGCATCTGTTTGCATTTTAAACTGGTCTTTTCATGCCTTAAATCTCTGGTAACTCTTAGCACAGTTTTGAATCATTATAGGTCTGGTTTTGGTTTTTCAATATTAGGTAGGACAGTAAATTCAAACAAAGACCAATTTGACCTTTTTCTGGCCTGGTTTGGTTCTATTACAACTTTGATTTGCTTCATGATAAATCAAGCATAACTGTTTCTAATAACAATGGAGGGATATTAGGGTTTGAAAGAGTTCAATAGAAAGTTTAGAGTCTGCAGGTTTCTGCCCTAAGCATATGCTGATTGTACTGATTATCACAGGTTTAATCAGAGTAGAGGGAACTAATTACTGAAGGAGCTGATGTAGCTAAAACCTGCTGACTTGCTTCCCGAAATCTGATACTCTAATGAAACAATGAGCGGTTGCACCTTCCGGGGCCCCATGTGGCTGAGCTCCATCACAGTCAATGTGTAGTTGGTGCGGTGTCCTCGCTCATTAAACTCAACGTGACCAGTCAGTCCTTCAAGACGAACCTGCAAAAACTAAATGTTACTTTCAGCATTTTAGAACAAACAGAAAAAAAAATACAGAAGTTTGTTTTATATATATAAGAGGTGTGCCGATCGATCGGTCACCGATCATAATCGGGCCGATTTTCGTGAAAAAGTGCATGATCGGTGATCGGCGATCATTGGCTCTTGTTGCCGATACCGATCATCTCATTTCCAGCCTGCCTGTGCAGCTGGTCTCCTCTTTCCTTCACTCTGCGCAAACGCGCAGCAACAAATCCTAAGCGATGTGGAACTATAACGCACTGAGTGAATGGGGAAGTTTGCGTGTTGCGGCTGTAACCAACTAGTGTAACTTACGAATAGATAAGTTGAGAAACTTAGATTTCAATGTTGAAGTTACAGTTAGTCTATCTTTCTAAGTTCAAAAAGGAGGATAATAAGCACAACAACCATATTATCAAGAATGAACAGATTATTTAATACAACTTGGAACAGAATGTTACTGTACAGTTTTTTTTCCTTTTGTTCCAACATAAAGTGTCCACCTTTTTTATATCAGGCAGTGTATTTTCTTTTGGTTCAGATTCCTTATAGTTCAGTTCATCCTTTGGAAGTTTTTTTTTTTTTTTTAGTTCAGTAATTTAAGTCAGTCAGTCAAGTCTTTGTTAAATGGCCATGTGTTTCTTTGGATCCAAAATCTTATCTTATCCAGTGCAAAGTAGGCAGCGGATCCAGCAGTCCCAGGTCTTGGGTTGAAACCTGGAGCTCAGCAATCCAATCCAGGCCTGCGATGCTGTGCAGCTGGACAGTCTTCAAAGTTGAATGGGGTTCTAAAAAAACCAACCTGCATATATATAGAACTTAATTAACTATTAAGTTTCAAAAGTATGCAGGAAGCAATAAATTCCATTTATCACAAAATAATATTCAACTAATGGCAAGCTTGCAAAACAAACGTATCACACTGTATCCGACCTCTTAGTTTGTACATAACAAAAAATGCAATACAGTGAAAATCATCATTTTAATCTCACACGTTTCTCCGATTGGTTTTATTTACGTTTCTCTGTTCTTCCTTGTCGGAATATATGAGCAGTAATGCCTGTGACGCCAGTTAGCATTAGCTTAATTTCGGTTGCAAAAACACGTTACAACACTCACCAGAGAAAATCACAGTAAAAATGTGTTTTACTGCCAGGGATAAGGTCACGGATCTTCTTTTCTCTTAACCGTTACCGAAATTAATCAAGAATTTATCTTATAGCATGCAGTAATTCGCACAACGTACTACAGCCAGCTACGGTTTTCTTCTTCTTCCAATAATTTTCTGCTGTCTAAACCAGAGTGTAATTCACAAGCCACCTGCTGGCGGTTTCTGGTATGACAAGAAAACTCAAAATGAAAATATAAACTGAATTGCTGGGAACATTAAATAACAAAACAAAATCCTACAGAAATAAAATACTACTAACAGTATCACACATATACATGTGGGTTACATCCTCCCCCCCATTAATTGCATGCGTCCCTGCATGTCAACATCTCCTAAGCATCAAATACAGGGGCATAAAAGTCACGTTCAAGGGCTATTTGTAGTGCTTTGTCTAAGCCACCAAGTAAAGACTGCATAACTACCACAAGTGGGTTTCCTAAGGATGGGTAGGTGAGTCTCTTGGGATGGGTTCTTTCTCTTGTTGATCTCCTTACTTCAACATTCTCTTCATGGTTGTCCGTTCCAATAGGGATAACAGTTTCAGATGTTTCAGGGTTGTCAATATCTATTATGACATGGTCTGGTGGTTGGATGGACATTCGAGGTGTGGGTGACTGGGTTAACTCACCCTTGAGCTGCTGCTCTTCTGATATGGTCTCTTTTGGCTCTTGTGGCTCAAATGGTGAAGCTTCAGGATTAAGTGATGGCACTGAAACATGTTCGTTTGTCACGTCCTGTTCTGTATTGTCAGTTTCTGTTCTCTCACTGGCAAGTTCATTTGTGTCCAACATTTGGTCTTCAGATCCAATTTGCATGTCTCTGTCCTGTTCATCATCGTTTCGGGTTCCAACATCAGTCACCATCTTTATTGGAGGATAGTAATAATACTCCACATCTTCATCCTCGCTGTCCAGCAGCAAATCCTCTGGAACTTCATTTCCAGCACCTCTTTTTGTTGCACTTGACTGTAGTCTTTTAGACTTCCTTGTTTGGGTTTGTGTTATGGGCTCAGGTTGCTCTTTTGCAACTGACAGAAAACCACAGGGCAGTAACAAGTCTCTATGCAAGACTCTTTCTGGACCCACATCATCAAAGGGAGCTACTACATAAACAGGGAGGTTTTCCATCTGTTTGATCACTTTGTAAACAGTGTTAGTCCACCTGTTGGAAATCTTGTGTTTACCACGGAGACCTACATTTTTCATTAACACACGATCTCCCACTTCGAGCTTAGACTCCCTCACCTTGTTGTCAAATCTCTGTTTGTTGTAAGAGGCAGTCTTTTCGCTATGTTCAATAGCAATTTTGTAGCTCTCTGTCAAACTGTCTCTGAGGCCTTTTACATACTGACTATGTGTTTCGCCCCTCCCAGTAGGCTTGTCGAGTCCAAATGCAATGTCAATGGGTAAGTTTGGTTGTCTTCCAAACATGAGCTGATAAGGTGAGTATCCAGTCGTGTCATTTTTTGTGCAATTATAGGCATGCACCAATGGCTACACAAAATCTCTCCACCTTAACTTATCCTCTTCTTGTAAGGTGCCCAACATGGCAAGGAGTGTCCTGTTAAATCTTTCCACAGGATTGCCACGTGGATGATAAGGAGTCGTTCTTGTTTTTTTTATTCCAAGCAGATTGCATAGCTCTCTGATCAGTGTGGACTCAAAATCCCAGCCCTGATCACTATGCAAACGCTCCGGCAGGCCGTAGTGAATAAAAAAATTATTCCACAAGGCTTTGGCCACGGTTTTTGCTTTTTGGTCAACTGTGGGTACTGCCACTGCGTACTTGGTGAAGTGGTCAGTGATTACGAGTATATTTTTTGACCCTTTTTCATCAGATTCCAAGGACAGGTAATCCATGCAGACTAGCTCCAGCGGTCTGCTGGTACAAATGTTCACCAAAGGGGCACTGTGTTCAGCTCTGGCTTTTTGTCTGATGCACCTCTCACATGTGTGTATTTTGTTGTTTATGTCAGTGAGCATGCGTGGCCAATAAAAGCGTGCACGAACCAGATCTGTGGTGCGATCTACACCCATATGTCCCATACAGTCATGTAGGCTGTCCAAAGCCTCATTTCGAAAAGTCCTTGGCAGAACTAGTTGGAAAGATGGTACACCATTTAGAAGTCTTTTCCGGTAGAGCACTTCATCTCTCATAACTAGTTGGTTCCATAGCCGTAACATGAGCTGGACTTCTCTGTCTTCCTTTTGTTGCGTCCTGTGAGGTGGTCTCCTCCCCCCCATTAACAAGGTTATGACCCTGCTGATGGATAGGTCTTTCTTCTGCTCTAAAGCCCAGTCACGTTGAGACATTTGTGGTAAAGTGCATGAGCCAGGCAAAATGTCTGTGTGGCTGTAATCTGGTGGAATAGCATTTGCATCAATAGCAACACACTCAATAAAGCCAAGGAAGGGCAACTCAGACTGTGGTTGAAATTCTGAGTGGACAATGTGTCGTTGGCATATTGCACGTACTACTTCTGGAGAAACAGTTACGTTCTGAGTGATGTCAGACATGAACCGGTCAATACGGTCGTCCTCATCTTTAGCAGAGTTGTCCATTTCATCTTGTACATGAGGTCTGCGGGAGAGACCGTCGGCATCTTGGTTTGATTTTCCAGCCCTGTACTGAATACGAAAGTCAAAGGTGGCAAGTGCAGCCAACCATCTGTGACCAGCTGCATCTAACTTGGCGGACGTCAGGACATATGTTAAAGGGTTATTGTCCGTCACAACAGTAAACTTGGCACCATAGAGATAATCGAAAAACTTGTCCGTCACTGCCCATTTTAGGGCAAGGAACTCCAGTTTATGTGTTGGGTATCTTTTTTCACAGTTGGACAGACCCCGGCTTGCAAAAGCTATTACTCTCAGATGCCCATCTTGCTCTTGGTAAAGAGCTGCACCAAGTCCATGAATGCTTGCATCCGTATGAAGGATGTAGGGCTGTTTAGCATCTGCAAAGCCTAAAACTGGAGCTGTTGTCAGTTTATGTATCAGAGTGTTGAAGGATTCGTCACAGTTTGCAGTCCACTTATCAGCAAAAGGTCTCCTTGGATCTATAGTAGAGCTGTGCTTTGTTCCTGCTCTGTTAGACCTTCTGGGGGTGTAACAACCTGCAGTGAGATCATTTAAGGGCCTTGCGATTTTAGAGTAGTCCTTAATAAACCTCCTGTAATAGCCTGCAAACCCTAAAAATGATTTGAGCTCTTTTATGTTTCTGGGTTTTGGCCAGGTGGTGAGGGCAGCTATTTTTTCAGGGTCAGTCTCCACGCCTTTCTCTGAGACAATGTGACCGAGATATTTAACAGACTTCCTGAAAAAATGGCACTTGTCCGGGGAAAGTTTGAGTCCAAATTCTCTGAGTTTTGACAGGACACGCATGAGGCGCTCCTCATGCTCCTCCAATGAACTTGAGAACACAATGAGGTCGTCTAGAAAGACTAGGACCTCTTTGAGGTTGAGACTTCCCATGCACTTTTCCATAACACGTTGAAATGTGCTAGGCGCATTGGTGACTCCCTGGGGCATTCTATTAAACTCCCAAAATCCCACAGGAGTAACAAATGCTGTCTTATGTTTGTCACTTTCCTCAACCTCAACTTGATAATATCCAGACTTTAAGTCCATAACAGAAAACCATTTTGAGCCTGTTAAGGCTGAAAAAGCTTCTTCAATGTTTGGTAGGGCGTATGCATCTTTGATGGTTTGATTGTTTAATTTTCTGTAATCGACGCATAACCTAATGGCCCCGTTTTTCTTTTTAACCACCACAATCGGTGATGCGAATGGACTCTCAGATTCACGAATAACGTTAGCCTCACAAAGTTCTTTTAAATGCTGTCTGACAGCTTCATAGTCCGAGGGGTGTATAGGTCTGGGTCGTTGTTTGAATGGAGTTGCATCCGAAAGTCGAATGTGATGTTTCACAGCAGTTGTGTGTCCATAATCCAAATCATGCATAGCAAAAACATCTGACATTGAGTTGAGCTTTTCCATAATTCTCTGCCTCCATTCTTCGGAGAGAGGAGTATCAGTTAAGTCAAACTTAAGTGGGCTGTCTGTAGTGGTTTTGATGTTATCAAACTCAGCAACAGACTTTGGAGACTGAGAGCTAGTCCTTGGGTTACTACTCAAGCCTGAAGCTAAAGAGCACACTGACAAGGGGGCATACAGTTCAGCCACTGTTTGACCAGCAGGGATTCTGATTGTATGAGCACTCTCGTTCTTGACCAGAATAGGAAGCTTAAAAGAAGCCTTTGAGGGAGCTGTCATAATGTAGTTGCAAAATAGGAAACCCCCAGGCAAGCATGATGCTGTGGATTCTACTAGCAGACGACTACCTGGGTTTATATCAACATGTCTGGCATAGCCTGTCAATACAGCTTTTTCACCAGCTGGTACTGCGACACATTTTCTGCTCAACAGCTTAACTTTTCCTGTTTTACCACTTCTCTTATCAACTTTGATTCTGTTGAACATGGTTTGGATCACTGGAATGCTGTCACAATGTCTGACACTTGTGTCTGACTCTTTGTAGGATGTGAATGTCTCATAAAGCACATCCAAAACATTTGTCCCAATAAGAACTGGAATCTCTTGGTTTGATCTGCAGTCTGGTACAATGAGTGCTAGGGTATTCACTTCCTCAGGTCTCCCAGTAACCTCTTTTGGAAAACACAAATTGAGTTCTATGTAACCCAAGTAGGGTACTTGCTGACCCCCTGCGCCCTCTATGTCAAGCAATTTGGCCACAGACTGAATCGGGCGTGCAGGTAGGTGTAGTTTGTGAAATGTCTCTGATACTGTGGTTACCTGGGAGCCAGAATCTAGAAGACACACGCTGTGAACCCCATCAATAGTCAAGCTAGCAGTACGTTTTGACCCAACCAGAGCACTCAAAAGAGCCTCCTCCGATAATGCTGAACAGGAGTTGGTAATGTCATCTATTTGTTTCAGTCTTTTGTTCTTTTGGTTATCTTGTGCTGGCTTTGGACTTTGCTCCGAATTGGGACTAAACTCTGGTAAGGTCTCAGTGCGTCCCTCTACTGAAACCCTGTCCAGTTTAAAGCTGGGGCATATTTGGCTTGCCACTCTTGCTGTTTCGCCTTTAATTCTTTGTTCTTTTTATCAACAAGGTCTTTGTTTGGAACATTGATGCATTCTCGGGCAATGTGGTTATTTTCACCACATTTAAAACAAAACCACGCTTTTGGAGCTGATCTGTGTACAGGTTGATGTGCTTGCAGTTCTGTAAAATGTGGTGGTTGAGGTTCTGAAGCACTGGCATGTTTCTGTTCGTGTTTCTTCCGTCTTTGGGCTCTTTTTTCAGTTAGCTGTAGTTTAAGTTCAGCCACTTGTTTCCTTAAGTTCTCAGTCTCTGTTATATATTTCTGCATTAAATCTGTGTCTTGATTAGTTGTGGGGGTGGGATCTGGAATGCCATGAAACTGGGCAAGAGGTTTTGCTTTAAACCCTCCAAGGTGACGTTGCATTCTGTCTACTTTTAGAGATCTTCTTTCTTCTTCAGTTCTTAATTCAAGAAGAAGCTCTGAAAAATTTGGGGCAGGATCATTTCTCAGTTTCTGTTGCAGGGTCAACAGTAAAGTCTGGTCCCAGCAACCACGCACAAACTGTTTGTAAAGTTGTCTATTAGCATTGGCCTCACTTACACCACCCCGTCTGATCGCAGTGCTGAGAAGTGTCTGCAGTCTCTGAATGTATTCAGATGCTTTCTCACCTGCGTCCTGATGAGTACTGAGGAACCTGGCAAAGATCTCCTCCCTGTCGTCAACAAGGCCATAGGCTGACTGGAGGAGTTTTACATAGTCTTGAGGAGGTGACTGAGAGCCTAGTTGTTTTACAATGTCTGCTGCGGGCGACAGTAAGCTCTCCAGAATTAGTCGTCGCTGCACATCCATTGTATAGCCATCCTGAAACATAAGTTCAACATGTAAACACCATGTTTCAAAATCCACTTCACCAGGCGGTTTAGGAACTCTGCCTGAGAAGGAACGCGGTCTCTTGGAGCCTGGAGCTGTCGTAGCTTCACTCTTAATGACATGCTCCACTATTATTCGTTGCACATCTGGTGGGTTTAGTATGTCAGAGTCTAGGGTTGTGGCAGTGCCCTTGGCTTGTTCTTTTGGTCGTACTGCCTGTCCCTTTCTTGTCCTCTTAAGCTTCTCTGTTCCACCTTGTGATTTGGAGACAGATTTTAATGGCTTACTGGGTGGAGGCTGTGATTTTTGAGGACTGAATATAACAGATGATCCACTGCTGTCTGATTCACTTCCAGTACTATCTGAGCTACCCCGTTCATTCTGCACAGTTTTAAAGGAACATGTGGCTTCAGGGTTTTCATCAATGGCTGACTGTGATTGTGTGGGAGTAGTTAAAACCTCAACTCTGTCCAAACACCATTTTGAGACTGGGTTCTTAGGAGACTGTATCACAGAGGGGAAACTGATGAGCTTTAGCGACTCTTCTGAGTCAAACTCAACAATCACTTGAAAGTCTTTGAGTCTCACTATTTTACTGACACTACCATATAATGATAGAGCCTCTACAATGTCTTCATCTGTGTCATCATCAAGTATGCCCTTCAAAAGGATTGATTTTCTGTCATTTACACCATGCTCGCTACCAATGTCAGCAACAGAAGCCATATTTTGTCTGGTTATTATCAGACAATATTTGATCACACTGTTATTTGATCAATGTGATCAAATAACACACTGATCACTAATCAATTATTTATATTGGTTGTTTATAGCCTAAAATCCTCCTGGCTGGCTCGCCACTTATGTAACCAACTAGTGTAACTTACGAATAGATAAGTTGAGAAACTTAGATTTCAATGTTGAAGTTACAGTTAGTCTATCTTTCTAAGTTCAAAAAGGAGGATAATAAGCACAACAACCATATTATCAAGAATGAACAGATTATTTAATACAACTTGGAACAGAATGTTACTGTACAGTTTTTTTTCCTTTTGTTCCAACATAAAGTGTCCACCTTTTTTATATCAGGCAGTGTATTTTCTTTTGGTTCAGATTCCTTATAGTTCAGTTCATCCTTTGGAAGTTTTTTTTTTTTTTTTAGTTCAGTAATTTAAGTCAGTCAGTCAAGTCTTTGTTAAATGGCCATGTGTTTCTTTGGATCCAAAATCTTATCTTATCCAGTGCAAAGTAGGCAGCGGATCCAGCAGTCCCAGGTCTTGGGTTGAAACCTGGAGCTCAGCAATCCAATCCAGGCCTGCGATGCTGTGCAGCTGGACAGTCTTCAAAGTTGAATGGGGTTCTAAAAAAACCAACCTGCATATATATAGAACTTAATTAACTATTAAGTTTCAAAAGTATGCAGGAAGCAATAAATTCCATTTATCACAAAATAATATTCAACTAATGGCAAGCTTGCAAAACAAACGTATCACACTGTATCCGACCTCTTAGTTTGTACATAACAAAAAATGCAATACAGTGAAAATCATCATTTTAATCTCACACGTTTCTCCGATTGGTTTTATTTACGTTTCTCTGTTCTTCCTTGTCGGAATATATGAGCAGTAATGCCTGTGACGCCAGTTAGCATTAGCTTAATTTCGGTTGCAAAAACACGTTACAACCCTCACCAGAGAAAATCACAGTAAAAATGTGTTTTACTGCCAGGGATCAGGTCACGGATCTTCTTTTCTCTTAACCGTTACCGAAATTAATCAAGAATTTATCTTATAGCATGCAGTAATTCGCACAACGTACTACAGCCAGCTACGGTTTTCTTCTTCTTCCAATAATTTTCTGCTGTCTAAACCAGAGTGTAACTCACAAGCCACCTGCTGGCGGTTTCTGGTATGACAAGAAAACTCAAAATGAAAATATAAACTGAATTGCTGGGAACATTAAATAACAAAACAAAATCCTACAGAAATAAAATACTACTAACAGTATCACACATATACATGTGGGTTACACGGCGGAAAATTGAAGCAGGTCAAAATGCATCAACACAACAAAGCTAATACGACATAAAAACAATGACATACTTGATGGAGTTTGGCTACATCGAGGCTCACTGCAGTAAAAAAGACATACGGAGGATCAGATAGCAGGTAAAGCAGCGCACAGCTACAAACACTCACCGGATTAGCATGACGGTCAGAAAGCTAAACAAATAACCTGGAAAATTATTTAAATCTTCGAGCTGCGATGTAAGACGCTGGTTCTGCTCTCCTGTTGAACCGCTGCTACGCTACAGGTAGTAATATTTCACAGACGGAGCTTCGCTTCTGCTCCACCTGGTGGTGACTCTCACACCGAACCTGTTTAAAGCTGCAGCATCTAACTTAAAAAAATACATTTTACCTACATATTAAAACTTTAGCTGTCCTAACATGAGACAGATAATCTCTAAAAAAATAATCGATCTCCTCCCTGTTCTGCATAATTACTCCGCTCAGTCAGAAACAGCCAATCAGAACTAGCAGTAATCAGCTAGCCGCCATGCTATCAGGAAGTTTTCATTCAGTAAATCTGGATTGTTTATTGTAATGGATCCTGTTTTTGCCTTTGAATGTAAAGTTGTATACTTGAATTTTTTGGCAATAGTGAGAGGTTTTATTTTGACTCTTTGCATTATTTAACCTCTTCAGAGCCTTCATATGTTTTCAGTCTGTTAAAGATAGTATTATCAATAGCAGTACAATTTGCACAATGCCTGTTTAGTTTAGTTTTCTTCTTGAAAAAAGTTATAAAAACAAGTTTTTGTCTAAATTAAGGTGAATTCATGGTTCCTTTTTCCACATAATGTAACCGGTAGGGTTTATGATTAAAAAAATTTTTTAAAAAATTATCGGTATCGGTGATCGGCCCTCATGGGTGATTGGTATCGGGAGGAAAAAAACCTGATCGGCACATCTCTAATATATATATATATATATATATATATATATATATATATATATATATATATATATATATATACATAGCTTGGCCCCTTAGCTCCACTGAAAGGAACTCTGAATGCTTCAGCAGACCAAACCATTTTGACAATTCCATGGCACAACTTTGTGGGAACAGTTTGGAACTGGCTCCTTCCTCTACCAACATGACTGAGCACCAAAGCATAACCAAGGTTCATAAACACATGGATGGCAGAGTCTGGTGTAGATGAAATGGACTGGCCTGCACAGGGTCTTGACCTCAACCCAATAGAACACCTTTGCGATGAATTAGAGTGGAGACAGAGAGCCAGGCGCTCTCACAAAGGCGCTTCTGGAAAAATGGTCAAAAATCCCCATAAACACTGGTAAACCTTGTGGACAGCCATCCCAGAAGAGCTGAAGCTGTTCTAGCTGTAAAGGATGGACCTTATGGAGTATGGGATGTCAGTTAAGCTCCTGTAACATAACAATAACCCAAAAGACACCAGGAATCCTCCAAGGAATATCTGAATTGGAAAGGTCCCACTGCGATGCTGTGGGATGACTTGAAATGAATTGTACATAAATCGGGGCAAACTTCTCTAAGGCTGGTGTCAGAAACTGGCAAAGGCTACAAGAAATGTCTCACTGAAGTTATTTCAGCTACATGGGGCAGCAATGTTAGTCTTCAAACTTTTTCCTTAGAAAATAAATTCTTATCTTGTATAATGAATAAAACAATGATAGCTGTTGTAGTTTAAGTATAGTTAATAATTTGTCTTCCTAGAAATAAATGAAAAAACTATAAGATTTGACACCAATGTGTGAAGATTTCTTTATAAAGAACTTAGTATTTAATGTAAGTGTCCTCTATATTACACTCATTGAGTAGCGTAAATATCACCTGAAGGATATGTTTGTATTTAATAAAAATGTTCAGCTTACTAAATGAACTTTGATCAAATTTAGATGTGTTTACCCATGAACAAAACAGTTTTTGGAAAAAAGGCAAAAAATAAAAACATGAGATTAAGAATTTTAAGTCAACAGATTGCCATGATGTGCAATTAGAATGTTGTGGTTTTCTGGCATTTTGTTGTATTATTTTATCTGAGTTGTAACCCTGAAATTGTTTGTTTTATGTTTTAAAATATTTATGTCAGAATGCAACAAGAAGCTGCAACGTAAGCAGCTTTCATGCTTACCAGCTGCAGAGCTCTCTGGATGTCGATGCCTTGTCCCCATGGCGCTGGTGGGTTGGCCAGACACTCCCCTGCGTTACCACGGCGAGAGATGTCAATGCGCTGCCGCCGCAGGTTTTGGAAAGCTTTCACCATGACGTTGACGCCGTCGTAGGTCAGAGCTCCTGTGTACTGAGAAAACACATTTCAGGAATAAAACCTGTTTAAATCCTGCTAGAATTTTCTCTCAGACAACAGAAAAGAATTACAAAAGAAAAAGTAAATAAATAAAAATATGTATATTCCCACTTTTAAGACATAAATCAACAAAGTGCTTCACAGAGAAGAAAAGCCCCCACTCCAAATCATCAAATTTACTTAGGAATTAGCTAAAAAAAAACAATTTGTAGTGCTCTATTTTTTTTCCTGCAGAAATTATTTTATCTGTTCTTCCTTGAGTTAAAAAAAATGCCATCCAGCTTTTTACCTTGTGCAAACACATATGTAAGACTTGCATCTTAGAAACCTTGTTTGTGTTAGAAGAAATATGTAACTGGATATGGTTTTCCTGGTAGTGTCTTCTAAAATGTACAGTATTTTACAACCCTATTATAGTCTTCATCTCCCAATCTGCATTTTTTTTTAATTAGAAAAAAAATGGCTTAGGCCATTATCTTAACCCTCGTGTTATGTTCGTTTCTGATGTACAGCTATAATGTTCGCGGGTCAATTTGACCCGGGAACCTCTATAGTGTCAGAAAAAAAAAAATCCTCCAAATCTTTTTTGTGTCTGATTATTAACTCCTATACTAACCATTTCAATCAATATTTGTGCAATTATGTTTTTTATTCCTCACAAATAAAGGATCAATGACAACAATTTACTCATTCGGACATAAAAAAATGTGATTTACATATTTTTTATGGCCACTGAAAAACCTAAACATAAAATAACACTAAGTATCTTTGAAAGTGATTTTTTGTAAATTTTTTTATATTACATTTAGATTTTTTTTTGAAGGGGTCATCTTTATAATTGAACTTGAGACACTATTCTGCCCTGGGTCAAATTGACCTGCTGACTAAAATCAAGACAAATGAGTCCTGAAGATGATCCTCCAGGTGGATTTCCAGTTTAAACCTGCATGTCCAAAACATAACTGGGTTTTTCATCACATGCTGCCCAGATTTTTATGTCATATTTAGCTGGTGTGGAAGGCATATATAGTGTAAATGAGCAGCGACCTCTGAATGCCAGGGGTGATCTTTATGAATTCCACAAATCTTCCATCTACTGTGACATTGGGGCCTGTTTTATAGGACAGGAGAAGTTACAACCCACATGTTCCACACTCTTCTATTAGCTGCTAGTTTGTCTTGTCCATCGATTATCAAATCAGATTACTCTGGAGAAAAGTCTCCAGAAACATTATGGCCCAAAATATTACCCTGCCTGTCTCTGCATCCCTTAGACTGGCTGTTGATTCATCCTTTGACTTGAAAACTCTGGTCAGAATGAGGACCCCCCTCAAATATGCATGTAAATGCATCTGGTCCAGCTCCTTCCAGTTCTCTCCAAAAACTCGCCTTCCTTTTAGATTTGTCATTTCAACAATGATTTTCTGTATTGCACTAGGCACGAGTAGCTCAGACTGACTTGATGTCTGTGATGTGAGTTACTGCCATCCTGGCATGATCAACAAGAAGTTCCAGAGCTTCCATGGTTGTCATCTTTTTATTTCCCTGCTGCTCATTTCCTGATCTCCAACAGTGACGATATTACATGTACCTTCAGTGTGTAATGCTCCCTTGGACTCCCTTGCAGAGAGTATTTATGTCCCCCCCACTTCTGCTGAGTGTCCACTCAGTGTGGGTGGAGTTTGTCCACAGGAACAGAAAAGGTTCCTGTCAAAAGTTGCATGAACACCTGCTTTCTGGCAGCTTCCTAGTGAAGTAAAGAGAATAGTGAAAGAGTGGGTTTGTGTGCATGTTTAGGTGTGTGTGTGTGTGTGTGTGTGTGTGTGTGTGTGTGTGTGTGTGTGGTGTGATGTTTGTGTGTGTGGTAAAATATGTCTCATAGGTGCAAGGAAACAAATAGAATTGGACATTGTTTTAACCTTTTTACCCTTCAACTTGTATGGCGGGTCAAATTGACCCATAACAGTACGTCTGTAACAAATGGACCTGGAGGGGCTGCAAGTGTGTAAAATGAACCATTTCCATTTTATACACAGAGTGCACCTATTAAGACAAATAGAAAAAGTTTCATGCAGAAAAAATACTTCTATTTTTTTTTTTTTTTTAACTTTGAAACGGGTCAAATTGACCCGGAACATAACAGGAGGGTTAAGAACTTTGTTTTGTGTCCGTTTTCTGAGAATTGATATTTTGACCTTTATTGTAAATTTGCTAGGATGTCCAGATTGGAAGCTGTCTGAAATATTTTCCACTTGTGAATAATTCTTCTCTTTGTAGAATGGCAGACATGTTGAAATGATGAAAAAAACTTAAGTGATGTTTCTGTTTGTGTTTTCTGATTTACATCCTTTTCTTTTATAGTCACTTCTGAAGACTAGTGGGCCTTATGGGAACCAAGTCCTAGTTCCATTTTTAGAGGTAAAGTGTTACTAAAAATTAGTTGAAAACAATACAATGTTCCAATATAGCTCAAACTATAAACCTGTCTGTGTGCGTGTTCACCTTGAGCCTCTTTCGTGTCAGTTTGAGGTCTTTGCTGTCAAAGCCCATCCAGTCTTCATTGATTTTCTCCACAGCTGGGCAGGTTCGGTTCACCAGCTGGAAGCCTGTCACATTTGGTGCCAGCTTCTGAAACTCTGTGACGTTCAGGTCCAGAAAGCCCTGAGCAAAATACAGAGAAAGAATAAAAGGAACTCGATATCTGTAAGTTTCATTGCCTCACTTTTGCATTTAACAGACCCTTCACTCACTGAATGGAAATTAACTTATTATTTTTGAGTAGAAAACAAGGAGCATGTTTCCTGTAAAGCTTTTAGGAAAAGCACCATATCAAAATTATTCCAAGCCCAATCCCAAGTATAGAAATAGAATGAAATTCTGTCCCGTCTGTACTTGACTCTTGCCTTATTCACCTTCAGTTATTCTTGTTTTTCATAAATACCAAGGGGATTGTCAGGCTTGTCCTGCTCACTTGAAAAAGGCCCTGAACCCCAACTAAATATCATGAGCTCCACCCCTTTCCTTTTTAGAAGTTGCTTTTAATATTATTTGTAGTCTGCATTAGCCAAATTACTTCAAAAAGTAATTTATTGTGTGTGCAGTGGTGGTGCAGGGGTTAAGCACAACCCACATATGGAGGTGTTTGTCCTCAACACAGCAGATGCAGGTTCAATTCCCAGCTTGGCAACTTTTGCCACATGTTTTCCCATTTCTCTCATTAATCAATCAATCAATCAATCAAATTTTATTTGTATAGCACATTTCAGCAGCAAGGCATTTCAAAGTGCTTCACATAATTAAAATAAAAACAGCATGTGACAGAATAAACAGTGAGAAAGGGAAAGACATTTTGAAAAAAGATTAAAAAAGATAAAATCATTAAAAACATCAAAGACATCAAAACCCACACTCTAATCCTAATTTAGCCATAAACAACTCTAAACAGGTGGGTTTTAAGTTGAGATTTAAAGGGGCACCCAGTGTTTCAGCTGTTTTACAGTTTTCTGGAAGTTTGTTCCAAATCTGTGGTGCATAGAAACTGAATGCTGCTTCTCCTCGTTTGGTTCTGGTTCTGGGGATGCAGAGCAGAACCAGAACCAGAAGATCTGAGGGGTCTAGATGGTTGGTACAGCAGTAATAGATCTTTAATGTATTGTGGTGCTAAACCGTTCAGTGATTTATAAACTAACAACAGTATTTTAAAGTTTATTCTCTGAGCTACAGGGACTTTAAAACTGGTGTTATGTGCTCTAACTTCCTGGTTTTAGTGAGAACACGAGCAGCAGCATTCTGGATCAGCTGCAGCTGTTTGATTGATTTATTAGTCAGACCTGTGAAGACGCTGTTGCAGTAATCAATGCGGCTGAAGATAAATGCATGGATGAGTTTCTCTAGATCTCGCTGAGACATCAGTCCTCTAATCCTGGAGATGTTCTTCAGGTGATAGAAGGCCGACTTTGTGACTGTCTTAATGTGGCTCTGAAGGTTCAGGTCAGAGTCCATCACTACTCCCAGGTTTCGGGCTGATCGTGTTACTCCTTTGTTTTATTTGTGTTACATGTCCACCCACTAGGGGCACTGTTATGCCAGGAGCATATGTTATGGGTTTGTGTTCTTCTTCGGTGCTCTCAGTCTGTCTGTTCGTGAGATGCACATGGCGGAATAAAGCTGAGTAAAGAAACGAGTTATTTCTTTTATTTAACATTGGTAGCAGAGGATGGTTAGTAACTACAGAGTTCCACCAACGTTTGAGGAAGGAAAGCCTTACGAAAGCTGGAAGAATGAAGTCAACATTTGGACGAGAGTTACAGATTTGGAGTCGAAAAAGCAAGCGCTGGCTGTCGCCCTGGCCCTGTCTGGAAGAGCGCGGGACACGGCGATGGAAATTCCGGTAGATGATCTAAATAAAGACACTGGAATGACAACGTTGTTCGCTAAACTAGATGACTTGTTCTTAAAAGAGGAAAAGGACAGGATCTATGAAGCATACTCGGATTTTGACCGGATCATAAAAGAAGTTAACATGTCGATGGCGGACTATATTATTGATTTCGAGCAGCGTTACTCGCGGATGAAGAAATACAACATGGAGCTGCCTGACCCAGTTTTGGCTTTTAAGCTTTTGGACACCGCGTGTTTGGATATAACGGACAGACAGTTGGCTTTAACGGCATGCTCAGATGTAACATTTGCTTCAATGAAGTCCGCTTTGAAGAGACTATTTGGCAAAAAAAGAGGTGCGGCAGCAGAAGGCATTAGCCAGGAGTCCGTGTTTGCAACGGAGCAATGGTGGCAAAAAGGGAAGTTCTGGCGGCAGAGTCCCCACCAGAAAACTTCACAGCCCAACACTCCGCAGCCCGGTACAAACCCGCTGGATAAGTACGGACGACGGTCAAAATGTGCAGTGTGCCAAAGTACTTTTCACTGGGTTAAAAACTGTCCGCACAAAGCTGATAGTGTTAAAATTGCTGATGATACAAAAGACGTGGAAGAGTGCAACTTAACTCTGTACACCAAAGAATCACCAACAGATGCAGAAATATTCATGACAGAATGTTTTGGCTCAGCAATAATAGACACTGCTTGCACTAGGACAGTTTGTGGACAAGAGTGGCTGGACAACTATAGTACTGTGTTGCACAAGAAAAGTGTGAAGACTATGGAAGAGACAGAAACACAAAGTCACAGGCCCTTCAAGTTTGGAGATGGAAAAATCTTCTACTCCATAAAAAAGGTAAAGATACCTGCTAAAATTGGTAACACAAAGTGTAATATAGAAACTGAAGTAGTACCTGTTAACATCCCGCTGCTGCTGAGTAAGACCTCATTGAAAAGGGCAGGGACTGTTTTGGACATGGAAAGGGACAGTGCAGTGATGTTCAACCAGCCTGTCAAACTGGACTTTACTAGTTCAGGTCATTACTGTGTAAACATTGTGGACAGTGAAAATAGAAGTTTCATTCACTCTGATAAGCTATTGCAAGCTACTGAGGAAGAAATACTGACGACAACAGACAAGATGAACACAAGTGAAAAGATGAAAGTTCTGGAGAAACTTCATAAACAGTTTGGACATGCCTCTGCTGACAAAATACAGAGACTTTTGACTAATTCTGGCAACAAGGACACAGAATGTGACAGTCTGCTGAAAAACATCGTGAACCAGTGTGAAGTGTGTCAAAAATATTGTAAGACCAAACCAAAACCTGCTGTCGGCTTACCATTGGCATCTACATACAATGAAACTGTTGCTGTAGATCTGCACGAACTTGAGCCTGGGGTTTGGTACCTACACATTATTGACCAGTTCACTCGTTTCAGTGCTGGTACTGTCTTAACCACCAAGAGGTCTTCTGAAATAGTCAGACGTTTTATTCATGATTGGATCAGTGTGCATGGCCCACCACAAAAGTTGTTCAGTGACAATGGTGGTGAGTTCAATAACGAGGAAGTGAGAGACATGGCCGAGAACTTTAATATTGAAGTCAAGACAACACCTGCTTACAGTCCATGGAGCAATGGACTGTTAGAGCGCCACAATCAAACTCTGACAGAGATCCTGCTGAAAGTCAAAGCAAGTACTGGATGTGACTGGAGCACTGCCATGGACTGGGCCCTGATGGCAAAGAACTCTATGCAAAGTGTCCATGGATACAGCCCACATCAGCTGGTGTTCGGGCAGAATCCTAACCTGCCTTCTGTATTAATAGACAAAGCTCCAGCTCTAGAGGGCACCACCAAGAGTGAATGGGTTGCCAAGCACATTTCAGCCTTGCATGCTGCAAGAAAAGCTTTTACAGAAGCAGAATGTTCAGAAAGGATACGGAGAGCACTAAAGAAACAGATGCGGCCCATAGACGAGCGATATGAAACTGGAGACAAAGTCTTTTACAAAAGAGTGGATTGTCCAGAATGGAAAGGACCAGGAGTGGTGATTGGTCAAGATGGTGCAGTCGTTTTTGTTAGACACGGAGGCACCTGTGTCAGAGTCCATCAACTCAGATTGAGGAAAGTTACTCACAAGAATGAAGAACCTCAGATTACCTGCAATGAGAAGAACAATCGAGGACAACACACAGTGGACATCATTGAAGAGAATGTAGAAGGAGACACTATTGCAGTAAATCCTGAGAATTATCATTTGCCTGCTCCTGAAAATGCAGAGGCTGAGAGACCGCACTCTGAGAACACCATCATAAAAACAGGTCAAATTGTGACATTCAGAAATGTAGAGGGTGTCTCACAAAAAGCCAAAGTGTTGGGACGTGCCGGCAAAGCAACTGGGAAATACAAGAACTGGTTTAATTGGAGCTGCTTGAGCCAGCAGAAGTGGCTGGCAACAGTGAGTCAGCTGACCTGTCACAGTTGGAGGATCTTCACATCCAGGCAGATGCTGAGGATACAGATATGCACGAGGATGTTTTTGTGAGTAAGGACATATCGTTTGATGAAGCAAAGGAAAATGAAGTAAAAAGCTGGAAACAGAACCAAGTGTTTGAGGAAATTGAGGACAAAGGACAAAAGTGTGTCTCTACTCGTTGGGTGTGCACTCTGAAAGAGACTGGAAATGGAATAATGCCAAAAGCAAGACTTGTTGCACGAGGATTTGAGGAGCTACAAGTTTCTGACCTACAAAAGGACTCTCCAACCTGTGCCTCAGAGTCACCGAGACTCTTGGTGGCAGTTGTATGTCAAAAACAATGGGAACTTCACTCTATGGACATTAAATCTGCCTTTTTTACAAGGAATGCAACTGTCCAGAGAAATTTTCATCAAACCTCCTCGAGAGGCCAATAGCACAGGTGTGCTTTGGAAACTGAAAAAATGTGTGTATGGTTTAGCTGATGCTTCACTGTATTGGTATAACAGGGTAAAAAGCATCATGATTGAAGCAGGAGGCATCATGTCTAAGGTTGACCCTGCAGTTTTCTATTGGCTGGATGAGCGAAAAAATGTAACTGGTGTACTTGCTTGTCATGTTGATGATTTTATATGGGGTGGATCACACATGTTTTCAGAGTCAGTCATGCCTCACCTGAGGTCAAAGTTTAATGTCGGTCGTGAAGCACACAATAGCTTTTCCTATGTGGGTGTAGATCTTGTTACTGAAGGTGAGAAGGTACAAATACACCAAGAAACATACATTCAGCACCTGCAGTCCATACACCTCTCACCCTCACGAGCAGCAGAGTCAGCTTCACCTCTCACTGAGAAGGAGACAGAGCAGCTCAGATCTAAGATAGGCCAACTTCTGTGGGTGGCAAGACAGAGCAGGCCTGATGTCATGTTTGATGCTAGTAATTTAGCATCTCGTCTCAAACATGCTACAGTACAGACCATTAATGAAGCAAACAGAGTTGTGTGTAAGCTCAAGGCCAAGTCAGTTGAATTGAATTTTCAACACCTTGGGGACGACAGTAACTTAAAGATGGTTACATTCACTGATGCATCTTTTGGAAATCTTTCAGATGGAGGTACTCAAGGTGGGCACTTCATTGTTTTGATGGGTGACAACGGGCGGTTCTCTCCTATTGCATGGCAGTCAAAGAGAATTAAGAGAATTGTCAGAAGCACACTGGCAGGTGAAACACTCGCCATGTCTGAGGGGATTGATAATGCCATTTTTCTTTCCACACTCTTTTCTGAACTCAGTGCTGGTAGTACTGCTTGTCCTCCACCTATAATCTGTGTGACTGATAATTTCTCTCTTGTTGATGCACTTAAGTCAACTAAGTTTGTTGCAGAGAAGAGGTTACGCCTGGAAATCAGTTCAATTAAAGAACTGATGCAAACTAAGAAAGTTCATCAAGTGGTGTGGTCTCAAACAAAAGACCAACTTGCAGACTGTTTAACAAAGAAGGGAGCATCCGCAACCTCACTCCTTAGGGCTCTTTATGAAGGACTTTGGATTCTTCAATAAATTCAGTCATAAGATGTTTCATATTCTGTTACGTTGAGACTGTTCTGACAAAATCCTTAATGGCTGCGCTTTCTCATAAGCCCTGTTTTTTTGTTTTGGTTTTTTTTTTAAGAAAAGTGGGAGATTGTTACTCCTTTGTTTTATTTGTGTTACATGTCCACCCACTAGGGGCACTGTTATGCCAGGAGCATATGTTATGGGTTTGTGTTCTTCTTCGGTGCTCTCACTCTGTCTGTTCGTGAGATGCACATGGCGGAATAAAGCTGAGTAAAGAAACGAGTTATTTCTTTTATTTAACAGATCGCTGGTTTTAGTTGTAATAACTGAAGCTGAGCATTGACTCTAGTTCGCTCCTCTTTAGGTCCAAAGATAATAACTTCAGTTTTGTTTCTGTTCAACTGGAGAAAGTTTTGTCTCATCCACACATTTATCTGTTCTAAGTATCTGTTCAGTGATTGGATGGGTTCAGAGTCACCTGGTGACATCGTGATGTAGAGCTGGGTATCATCTGTGTAGTTATGGTAGTTGATCTTATTTCCTGTTATAACCTGAGCTAGTGGGAGCATATAAATATTGACTAGGAGGGGTCCTAGGATTGAACCTTGGGGTACCCCACATGTGACCTTTGACCTCTCTGATGAGAAGTTTCCAATTGAAACAAAGAAATCCCTGTTCTTTATGTAAGATTCAAACCTGGACCGGACTCAAGCACTAGACCGGAGAGTCTGACCCAACTCTCCAGTCGATTCAGTAAAATGTTGTGGTCAACAGTGTCAAAATCTGCACTGAGGTCCAACAGAACCAGCACTGTGGTTCTCCCACAGTCTGTATTTATGTGGATATCATTGAACACTTTTACAAGGAACACTTTTTCTCTGTGCTGTGGTGAGACCGGAAACCAGACTGGAAGGAGTCAAAGCGATTCGTTATTGTTAGGAAGTTATTTGTTTAAAAACTGCTTTTTCAATAACTTTGCTGATGAATGGGAGGTTGGAGATCGGCCTGTAATTCAGCAGTAGTGATTTGTCCAGATTGTTCTTTTTTATCAGTGGTTTGATAACTGCTGTTTTCAAAACCTGGGGGAAAACACCTGAAGAGAGTGATGAGATCATTAGCAACGACAGGCAGGACTTTCTTAAAGAAATGTGTGGGTAGGACATCCAGACAGCAGGAACTGGAGCTTAATTGACTTATAATTTCTTCTAGGGTTTTATAATGAAATAGTTGAAATTGGGTCATTTTTCCTGCATTTGTTTTGTTTGGGCACAGCATTGGTACTGGCTTTGTAGAGGATGTGCAGATTAATCCTCTGATCTTTTGAATTTTCTCTGAAAAGAAACTGGAGAACTTGTTGCAGGCATTAGATTGAAGTTCAGGTGGTAACGTCATAGGAGGGTTTATGAGCCTGTCGACAGTAGCAAATAAAGCTCGAGCATTTCCTGTCAATTAACTATCAAATAAAGGCCACTAGAGCCAATATAACCTTTTTAAAAAAGTAATTTATATCTTTTATATATGTATATTGCATAAAACTCTTTGGATATTGGTCTTGATCTATTGACACTTCGTCTCTTAACAGTTGGGGAAAAAAGCACATCTGTTCACCTTCTCATTCTTCATTTTTCCCCCACAATCAGAATATTTAGTACATTTTATTCATCTTAATGGTAGAAATGCCAAATGCCAAAATAAAAATTTATCTTCACTAACGATCCTGTCACTTTAAACTGGGAACAATTTCCCCCTCACTGGAAACCAGTTTTCTTCACCCTTACACTAACAGTCAGTCTACTGGTTTATATTCATCAATGGCTGTTTAGAAACTCTGACTCACCAAGTTGGCCAGGATGTAATGGTAGTTCTTCAAGTTTCTCTTTTGAGCTGCAATCTGAAAAGACAGAATTCCATCGTATTTTATCTGTTAATGACATTTTCCTGATGTGTTTAAAATAAAAAAGCATCCGTCACACATTAATCACAATCAGTTCTTCATCACCATCGAAAAGAGAGGGCAAGAAAACAGGAGGGTACCCTTAGATTTCGAGTCATGATGATGCTAGAGGACGTTTGAAGATGCAGAAAAAAATGATTGTTGAGGAGGAGGAAGAGCAGGAGGCAGCAGAAAGAGGACGAGAGGAGGAGAAAGAAGCAGGTGTTAGTCATTTCTTTCCTCTGTGGTCCAACTTTTAATGAGCATCAGTCAGTAAACATTCAGGAGCACAGCTGCTCAATTTTGAAGGAGGAAGCTGTTGGAACCGCCCTCCGCTTTCTCCTCCATCTTCCACTTCCTTCATTCCCTCTGCTGTAATTTGAGTTTTATCCTGAAAAAGGATAAAAGCAATCAAATCACATCAGAGCTGTGCTCCCTATGAAGGCTTCCCAACCATTTCAGCTTCTGCTTCTTCACCCTTAATGGAATGACATCGATTTGCTTGTCCCAATATTTCAAACAGCAAAGTAGTGATGTCACCATATTTCAGGCCTAAACCTTGGAGACTAGAACAGTTTAGGATCAACTTTAAATCTGTGTTCTGAATGCTTTTCCTAACTCTTTTTGGCATGCAATTAATGCAAGATCAGACTTTGCTTTTCTATAACCAACCATTTCCAAGTTACCTTTAGGATTAATGTTACCAGATTATTACAAAATAAATTGAAGAAAAGAGGCTCAGTTTGGAGGTTACTTCTGGAGAAGTTAAGATCAAAGCAGAAATAAAGCAAACGACGTAATTAGAATAAAATTTTATTTGATAAGTGACTTTTTAATTAAAGTGTTTATTTTTGCTGCAAAGTATTTTAATGAAATAATACAAAATGTCGCCCGGTAGTTGAAGAACTGGATTCCCATTTGTTTTGATCAAGACTCAAAAACAAAGTAAGGAAGATATTTCCTGTCATCTATGGAGAATTTAAGGAATTTATATTAATAAATTCCAATGACTAGTCAGATTTCCTCTGGACTGACAAGTCATATTTAAGCCTCTGCCCAAAATTTGGGACTAAGTTTGATAGCAGCAGATGGTCGGACATTTGACTGATACGTTTCAAAGTTCCAGAGAATGGCTTGTCTCAGAAAGATGAGTGGTTTTTTTTGTTTAATATGTCTTATGGACTTTACATTTTTTCATCTTTTTATTGTCTGCAGTTTTTATTCATCAATACATAAGATTGTTTTGATATACCAACAGTGAACCATCAGCAAAAGCCACTTGAGACTTAACTCACAACTAAACTGAATGAATCAAGCTGAAGTCAAGAAGAACAGCATCTGATATTTCAAACAAGTTAAACTAAATTACTTAAGCCAGAAAAAGCATTTGAAGGATCAGAACAGCACCTGGCTCTCAGGTTAGTCTCAGGTCAATGGAAACAAACTAACAATTGGTTTTAGGTTACAGTTTGTACTGAAAAGGTTTTACTTTCCTAAAAAATATGGACAAATAAAATCTTTTTCTGTCTTGTGTCTCCTGCTCTCTCTTCTTTATCTCTCTTCTGTGCTTATTCTTGTAAATTTTTCTTCCTTTCCTGCTGATGCCAGTCAATTATTGCTGAACCTGATTTCAAAGAGCTCTGTTAAAAGCAAAACAGCTGCAGAGAACAAATGTTCAGCGTCTCTGATCAGTGAGCAGATAGTGGATCCAACAACTGGGACAAGCATCATCTACCTAAATGTCTGTGTGCATTGGGATGTTGGTCAGTGATAGAAATTTCACAGAAGCATGGGTGGATAATGAGATAAAAAGACACTCTTCACAAACACGGAGTAAAACTGCCTCTACAAACATATCTGAATGTGAATGAGCACAATCTGCTGTAAAGGGACATCAGTGTGAAACCCAATGAATTCCATTTGTAAAGAATACTATGATGGAGACACATTGTTCACACTGAACATCTCATTCAGTGTGGAGCTACTTCCTTCTTGAATGTCCGATATCCTTATGATGTTCACATCTTGCTGTTACCAAATCCTGCTCTCCCAGAAAAGGAGACAATAGTCCACTGCTCTCTTCAGATCCAACTCTACTTAATTTCCGAGGTGACTTGACAACCACTCAACCATATTCATGTTCTTACGGTTTCCCAAGTAACTATTTCAAACCTTCTATTTCCTAAAAAAACACTCACTGACCAATGTCTTTCTGCAACAGTACAGCTACCTCACATTACCTTGGCAGATGGCAGATGTACATGGGAGACCAGACAGTGACTTTAGAAGGTTAGCCAAGAGGCTCCTGTTTGAAGAAGAGGTGTCCACACTCCCTCTTAAAAAAGCACAAAGACGACCAGCTGTGAACATCAGGATCGAGTGGATTTGTTTGTCTTGCAGCTCTCTCTCTCAGATCCTTCTGGGTTTAGTTTCTAGTTCAGCTCATAGCTGCAGAGATGTGCTCACTCATTTCTTAAGCAACCGTCTACAGCGCGGAATCATTTTAAAGTAAACATCAGCTCCACTTGCCTAATCTGAAAGGAAATATTGTTCCTTTCCAGTCAGCCTTATTTACTGTGTTGTGATGTAGTTTCAGAGAGCGGTTGCTTGTTTGGACAGTACTGTCAAACTGACACCAGCACTAATGGGCTCTTAGCAGCTGGCAGACAACAGCTGCTCTCTGAAGAAAGGAGGATGAACAGACTCCAGTATTTTAGCTTTGAGGCTAAAATAAAGAAGAAGTGGTCAGTTTTTACCACATAGTGACAATGCAGCAGAAAGCTCGCTCTTGTTTTTCAGCCCTGTTCTGGTTTATCAGTCTTTTAAAAAAATCATTTAATTTGATGCCTAATTAATCTTTGTCTGCCATCTGGTTATTACAGCATGGACTGCTGCGTATTAACGCCTCCTCTCATCCTGGATTTGTATCGGGGTCAGCAGATCATTGCTGCATCGATCTGTTAGAATATACTTACATTTATCTTTTTACTTTGGCGATTCTAAAACAGTGAGCCAATTACAAACTATCCATCCAACCATAGTCTTTACCCGCCTGTCCTTGCAGGTTCTTCCCTATCTCCAGCAGTCATTGGTTGAAAGGTGAGGTAAACTATAATCTGCTTTTCCATGACAAATGTGTTCTTTGTCGCTGTTCTGCTAATGCAAAAAAAACAACACAATTTTCAATTCCAGTGTGTCCAATAAATAAAAATGTAATTAAAACCACATGTGAATAGTCTAGTTCACATGATAAGTCATTAAAAATCATGGCACAGACAGATATAAACTATTACATGAGATTTAGTCATAATTCAGCCATGGCACTCCATCATCTATCAGTCATCAGAACAGCCGTCGGTATCTTATTCAGGACCGGGAGGGACAAGCCTCTTACATCTGGGAGCAACTACCTATACAGTGTTTTGAGGAAAATTGTAGCAGGCGATTTGACAGAAGAGCTATGGATTCAACACTTTTGAATGACAGATCATTTTTTATGAACTGTGTGATGCTCTGAGATCTCTGGTGGAGCCAGTTGTTCATTGTCCAAAACCCCCCAAAACAAACCATCATCCTCCTACCACTTACTGCTATGTTTCTTCATGGTTTATGTCAGACGTTAACATCCAGCTGTTGATCATGTGACTCATGGGATTTGAACAAAGTGTTTCCAAAAAAACCCACCCCATATCAACACAAATACTTTTTTTTTAATCAAAAAACATTTTTTTCTCTAAATTGCCGTGTTTTCTTTCAGTTAATTTATTTTTGTAATTTAAATTTCATGATTAGTAAAATATTATTAATCTGATATTAGCATCTTCTGAATTCACAGTGAATTTGCTGGGAGCACTGGAAACATTGGCAATTGAAACATTTTTGTTTGGAATATTTTCCAGATTAATGTGTAATAGAAACTGCTTTTCCAAGGTCATTGTTTATGTCCTCAGAATGTGTTAATACACAAGTTCCAGAACGGCAAACTGTTCTAATATAGGAGGTCACACTGATGACAATAAATTAATCAAGTACATTTAATTAGAAGAACCTGGTTGCTACTTTCACTGTTAACCATTGTTGAAGCAGCAAGAGATGAACTTAAATAGAATGAACTGTGTTGCAAGTTTTTCTATAATGGCAGTCATGTTCTCAACCGAGTCTCTCTGTTTTCAACGTGATTCAACATATGCTTTTTTGGTTTTTAGCCAATGAACCCATTGATTTTCCATGAATTCATGCACTTCACCATATACTCTAGACAAAGTGCTTTTTGGAAGAAATTGTTTAAGAAAATTATGCATTTTAATTTTGTGTGATGGCAGAGATTGTTCTACCAGCTCTTTGCACTCTGTTTGCTTCTGTTTTATTGTCATTTCCCACGTATCATTCATGGGTGCTAAGGTCTGAATATAATCTGTAGCTAACTTCTAATAAATGAAGAAGTACCTTTACATGACATTACAAAGGTTTATTCCAAACTTTCTCAGTTAACAACAATCAGATAAAGGGTTCAAACCTGAAATTACATGGAGCCACAAGTAAACCAATGGTTGGTTTAACCCCCACAGAGCAAAACTTTTAACGTACAGGAAAATTACATTGACAAATACTTGTTTTTAGTTTTAATCTGATGGGGAAAAAATGTGTTAATCAGTGAGCCTTTTACCAGGTTGAGGATGTTGTTCAATCGTTCCAGTTCACAGTCAATGATGATATGAAAGTCCTCCTTGTAGTCAAGATCGGCCAGGAGTTTGATGAAGGTCTTTTCCGTCATTGTGTCCAAATTAGCGGAGGTAACCTGCCAACTGCGCTCTGCTGCTGTATCAAGGATCCTCTGTAGCACTGTCAGACCTGAAGAAGACTAAATTAATGAATTCACCTGCAAATCTGTAAAAGGGTTCAAAGAACTGTTACATGCAGATCTTCTGATCCTCTAGTATCTGCAAATTTCCTATTGTCTGTCTGTTTCAGAATCACACATCATTTCTCTGCAGATGATATTCAACTGTCTCTAGAAGAAGCATCAGTAGGTTTTCTAGAAAAACTACTGATGCAAGAATCTTCTCTTGCTTTCCAATTGTGTGTTCCATCCATCCATCCATCCATCCATCCATCCATCCATCCATCCATCCATCCATCCATCCATCCATCTTCTTACACACTTATCCCATTGGGGTCAGGAGGGGTGCTGGTGCCCATCTCCGGCTGTCAATGGGCGAGAGGTGGGGTACACCCTGGATGGGTCGCCAGTCCATCACGGTGTGTGTAACCTTCATTAAAATGTTCTAGTTTAGTTTGAACCTGCAAATTTTAGCACAGTCTCATAAGCTCCAGTCTTAGTGCTATTAATTATCTCATGAGCAACAGCCATTATTGAAACGGTAAATCAAAGTTATTGCTAAGTCTTGTTAATTTTTATTCTCATTAAGAAAAGTCCTTCAAACCAAGGTCACCTATTTTAACTTCTGTTTATTTTTAATTTACATTTCATGTGCATCCTTATTTAGTTTAGTTGTTTCTTGGTTGTTTCTTTGTTTTGTCTTAGCTTGCTTAGGTTGTTTTTGTTATTTATGTAAAGCATTGTTCTTATTGTCTATAAGAAGTACTTTTTACATAAAGGTTGGTTTGCTATTTGGTTGATTTTCTTTTTGAATATTCCCAGGTTGGGAATCTTAATAAGCAGATTAGATACTGTAAGTGTTAAATACATTTTATTTTACTGCAATATTGGATACAGTAACTGTAATAAAATATACTTATTTACATATTATATTTGAAATTATATCTAAAAGTTCAGTTTTTGCTTAAACAATTTGAATGAACTAAGATAGTGAGAGCTTATTGCATATCCTGCTCACGCAGTTACCCTAAAAATAGTTAAATTATGAAACTTGTACAAACTCACACTGTGATTGCAAAGAAATTCTACAAATAAAATCAAAATGCAAGATTGTTGGCAGTAATGACACGATCCAGATCACTTATGTAGGTATTTAATTTATTAGTCTTGTTGAACTTAATTCAAAGTGTTTTAAGATATTTATAATTACTAAGTCTGTTAACCATGACCATATTTTATTTTAACATGTTTGACCTGGCTCACATTTTGTCTGCAGTTTTTTTGTTTTTTTTTTTGTTTTATAAATAAACCAATGGATTATTTCTGTCAACGCAAAACAACCCAGGTAGTCCCTCAGAGTAAAATCATTTATCATGAAATGTATTAAATAATTACGAACATCTGACTTGACAGATTTACTGACTTTTGACTTCACAGATTTTAGTTTTTGATATTGTTATTTAATCACATTCCTTGAAGAGTTTAAGTAAAAACTGTCCTAATGACATCCCTCTATCCATCTATTTTCTTCTGGATCGCAGGGCTTGAAGTTCCAGGAAGAAAAATCTGACATTTTCTTTTTAGTGACATTCTCAAACTCATTCTGCAGATCCCAAGATATTGCACAACAGAGTCTCCATTGCGTTTTGGGTTTATCTCCTGGTCTCCCAGTGAAACATGCCTGGATAACCTTCAAGGAAGAAATCCAGAACAAACATCAATTACATGCAAGCTGGGTGGAAGGTGGGGGCATGTTTAATTTCTTTATCAGAATCTGTCTTTAGTTTAATGTTTAATTTCTTTATCAGAATCTGTCTTTAGTTTAAACAAATTGCAAAAACCGAATAATAAAGACTTGATTCATGATGTTGAATGAAAAGCTAACAAATCACCAGTCCTTTTTATGGTGTTGTTTGTATAACGTGTTAGTTCTCAGTTGTACAGGTTTTATATTTTAGTGGTCTTCATTTTTAACCATGTTGGCAGCTCTTACCCTTATATATTTATTCACATATCACAGAGTTTTTAATGTGAAGCTGAGTAAGGAATGGCTCATCAAACCGAATGCTGAGCAATTCCTCCTCCATTTTTAAAAAGGGAGACCGACTTGTGATATTTGCCGTGTGCCTCAGGCTGGAGCTGACCCTGAATGAAATTCTAGAAGGCAGCTTCTTCACACCAAAGGGCAGCAGACGTGCTTTGTTTTCATTCGGGAAGTCAGCTCTTACTGAGAAATATAAATAAACTGCCTTAGATCAGAATTGTCAAATAAGTTCTCAGTCCAAGTTTTTCAACTTTTCTGCCTCCTCATCTGAGCTGAGATCAATTAAAAAATAAAAACATTTAGAATGTCAGCACTAATGGAGGCTTCTCTCAGATCAATTTGTCTAGGGTATATTCAAATTTTTCATTTTTTCTTTTGTATAGTAAATCACATGAAAATCATAAAATATTGTGCAAAAAATAAGAGATGCAAGTAAACAGGTGTACAAGCTCATCAACAACGTGAGGAGTAAAGTTGAACATTAAATAAATGTATATACCTAAGTAACTATACATAAATTTATATCAAAAACACATCAAGTGTGAGGATTTGGGTTTTCACTGTTTATTTTGGCTTCTGTTCCTTGTGAGTCTCTGTGTTGTCCTGTCAGGCCCTGATTGTTCCCAGGTGTGTCTCGTTCCCTTGATTAGCCCCGTTTGTCAGTAGAACTGGTTAAGTCCTGTGTCAGTGTCAGCTCCAACTATTCGGTCTTAACTCAACAGTTGCTACCGGTGTTAAGCGCTAGCTTTGTTCTCTGCCGTGCTGCCTGTTTACTGGACTGTCGAGATGTTCATTAAAATTCTTCATCATCATCATCACCTTCATCCTGGGTCCTGTCTGCGTTTCTCCCTCACCGCCAAACCATACAAATCAAGACAGTAAGTAAAAACAGAAAAGAAATTCCAACAACAATAGTGTGAAAGCTAGACACACCAGCCTTCACACTTGTTAAGGTAGCATTATTTGAAAACTACAGATATCCAAAGCTCCATCCAGTATCAATCAGCTCATTAGTTGTTTTACACTTGAAACAGTTTAATATTCAGCGCAGCAAGTAGAAAACTGATAAATTCAGTATAGAAGCAGACTGTGGAGAGAAAAATTAGTGAAGCCAGACAAGGATAGTTTTGCCAAGAGAGCCGTCTGGGTGTCTTATTAGGCTACAGCAGGTTACAGAATCCAACGAGGTCTAGCATTTGTAGGCACTGCAACAATGAAAGCATTCCTTATAGACATTTATGGAAACAAAATCAGTTCCTGCTCATACTATCCAACTCAATCAATCCCAACATCTCTCTTTTCTATTCTGTATACAAACACAGCTACAACCAGAATGTCACAGAACAGATGGCAGATCAAAATCTGACATAGATCTGATATTAAACTCATGAGATGTCAAACCATTGCAGTAAAGAATCAGATACTGTACAACATAGATTGTTAGATACATTCTGCTCAAGTCCATGTACCACAAGTAAATAAATAAAATTTAACATATAGTATTGGTATTACTGTAACAATCAACACAGTAATTTGTATCGTTGATGTCTTTCTTAGCAGCTTATTTATCATTTACTTTTTTTAAAAACATTGAATAAATAGGTCAGAAATTCCTTTGATATTTTTAGAATCTCTCATGGCCGCTGAGCTTAATATGAAACAGTGGAAGGTAGGGCTGAAACGATTCCTCGAATGATTCGAGTACCTCGATTACTAAAATTCCTCGAGGAAAATTTACCTGCCTCGAAGCTTCGTTAATTTATGTTTTATTAGTTAGCGCACCGTGTTCCGGCCGGGACTTCATTTGCGTTGCGCGGAGCTCTCACTTCCGCCTCTGAGTTGTTGACAAAAGCTAAGTCTCAGCGGCATAAAGTCCAATCTTCAAGATTGGCCCGTGGGGATTTTATTGATTGATGATAATGCCCGACTTTTTATCGTTTTTGGGGAACCAATAAGCATCCTTAAAATGACTGGGGGATGCCTGGAGTACGGCAGCATTTCTCCTCCGGGGCTGCTGGTTGAAAGCGAACGGCGGGAAGAGCGCTGAGGTGAGCGGATAGACTGAACAGGGCGGGCGGCTGAGTAGCTGATGCTTACCGTGTAAATGTAGCTTTACCGACGAACCACACAATAAATTTCATATCCCGGTCTGAAGAAACGGGTGGCGGAGCGCATCGTACATGGCTGGTAGATGAGTTTCTGAGTGTGACCAGTGAAGGTGTCGTAAATATCCCGTATTGCTTCCCCCCGTGTTCGTCCCCCGGTCTAACGGTTCGTCAGTCCGCTGGTCTATTTCCTCCCCTCCATCTTACGTTCGTTCATTCGCCCTCTCCTCCCACTCCAGGCGGCATTTCCCGTATTTTCAAACCCAAAGCGTGACAGGTTAGGTGGCAAGGTGAGTTTAATTAATCTATTAAACTCACTGAAGATGAATACATAAACTAAAAGCTGGATTGTAGACATTTTTTATAAGCATATTTGTGAGCCTGCCTCTTTGTTACTAAATTCAATAGAATTTCAGATTTTTCTATAACTTTTCTTCTGGTTAACTTAGAAAGTGAGCTATTATTGTTACAGGTTAGTTTTCTAAACTACAAAAAAGCAACTGTTAGGGATGCTCAAATATGAAAAATTGGACTGATTGATATCTGATAGTAACACCGATATTATGCCAGATTTACCAATATTTCATTTTAGAAATTTTTTTTATCCGATTACTCGATTAATCGTAAGAATAATCGATAGATTACTCGATTACTAAAATATTCGTTTACAACAGCCCTAGTGGAAGGTGAAGATAATTCAGCTGTCAATTATTATGAGTCGTTGCTCCCAATCAAATATGAGTGCTTATTTTTGGCATTGCTCACTTCAGATTTGTCATAAAATAAACCTTGTTATGTTCTAAGTTCATGAAAATATCTAACACCAACTGTTCTATTTTGAAGCAATAAAAATAATAAAAACAACAGCAAAAACTACTGAAGAAATTATTAAGAATCCACTTTTTTATATTCCAGTTTTCTCTATGTCTTTCAACAGCTTCATTCAAAACTTGGCTCAAATTGCTCCCACTTTCCCCTTTCCTCTGGTCAGATTACTGTCTAAATCTAAAATCATATCAGCTCGCACTCAAAATGGAAGTTATTACCACTTGCTTCTTGGGTGGTTATTGTGCTGTAATATAACTGCCCAACTATGTGATACTGATATTCTTTGGAAACTTACACAAGATTGCTTTGGTAAAATTGTTGCACAATAGATTGAAAAACTAGACCAGACAATTGTTCAAGTGAAATTAAAGATAGTTTTGACGAAAATGAATTTCTCATAAAATCAAAGATTTTTAGCCAGTACTGAAACCTTCTGCAGTTATCTTTCAGCACCAGCTTTCATGAAGAGACAAATTTGGTAAAATCAAGATATGCTAAATGACGACATTATGTTTAGAACAAAAAGTTTCACCACCAAGTGTTCTGATACCAAGGACTTTCAAACTGAATGGAATGAATAGAGTTTCAAAGGGGAAAGAAACTGTCCCTTTTTCCCCACAAGGCAGCTACTCATTACTGTCCATAAACGGACTACTGAGGCTTCTTCCTGCCTGCCAAGTGTTAATGATAATGCACAACATTCAATTAGAGACTGCAGAGCTAGAAAACAACTGTGACAGTGCATTAGCCACCCGGACCAAGACGAGAGAGCATAAAAATAAACACAGCACTCAGAATGAAAGAAACTCTAAAAAAAGAGCTTCATCTAGACCAGGGGTCCCCAAACTTTTTCCTGCGAGGGCCACATAGCTGTTCCTTTCTCTGGTCGGGGGCTGGTCTTAGTTTGTGGAGAAAGAAATCTTAGAAAATTCTTGTCGACGGGGGGGGGGCTGCTCTCTCTCACTCTCTCAGAAACTGGCGAGCGGGGTGGGGGGGGACGACGACGACGACGACAACGACACATTTGCTTTTAGATAGATTTTTACCCAGAATGCAAATGGAAAAAACCATGAGTGAAACGGTGACTGGGACTGACTAGTATATATTCCATTGAGGGAAAGTTAGTTTCACATCTGCTCAAGCCCCCTGGTGGTTGAAGAAAAATCCACATATAAACCAGAAAATACAATATATGAAAAAAAACACTGAATGCTCTCTGATATGAGGAGGCGGGCCGGATCCGGCATTGTTCAGGGGGCCGGACCAAATGACGTGGCGGGCCGGATCCGGCCCGCGGGCCGTAGTTTGGGGACCCCTGATCTAGACCCTTCATTTACATCTAGATCCTAAATTGCTTCAATTTTGCTCTATTGTTTCAATAAATATAATGCATAAGGGGAAAGGAAAAGTGAGGAAGGAAAATGTAAGAAAAAAGGATAGCACAAAACAGGATGAAGACAAAAATATCTAAGTAAGGAGAGAAAAAATAGAAGGAGCAACGGTAACACCAAAAAGAACATATAAAAAAATTACTTTATTAATTTTTCAAATTAAGCTTGAACATTAATGCCTCTGTCACACTTCCTCGCGAGACAACATACTTTCACATTAGTCTTCACTATAGCATACACTTCTTGTTCCACCTATTCCCTTGCTATTGAATACTGCCTTCACATTTAAAGATTTGCTGACATCGGCATGTCAGATGCTTGAAATTAAAAGTGAAAGTGAGGCTTGACATACTTTCTGGCTGGACCAACTCAGAGAACTGAAAATGCATTTCTAGATCATCTGCAAACGTGAAAGTGATGTCACAACTAAAGTAAAGTTACTTTATTCTGACAATGCAGACTAAAGTGTGAACTCCACAGTATCACAAAACACAAGAACTATTCTGAAGGGTAACATCAAAAACAACAAGACAGAACTGGACTTTATGTTCAATAAAATCCCCTCAATTTTCTAATTCTCAGACCCACATACAGTAACATGCACTTTTCAGTACACAACCATACACAGCAAGGAAACCATGTGACAGCAGAAGAATGAAGAGTCTGTCATCACACTTTGGTTAAAAAAGTATAATTTAGGGACCATAAAACTCCCTTTATTTGTTGGCAACAACAAACATCAAAAAGACTATGAAAGAGGCACAAACAGTTCATTAAAATACTTTTTAAATAAATCCAATCCTGACTGACTTCCACCTTTTATTTACATTTCAGTCAATCCATTTCAGCTCCTGCAAACATCCAAGTTCATAACAAAACACAAAATGTTTAATAAATGTCTTTGTGAACTGTTTGGTTAAACATGAAGGCAAAATTACATTTTTTAAACCTGCACACAAACAGAAGAAGAGAAAGTGCAGTGCTTTGACTGTGTTTGCTGGTGCGTAATGTGTGTGTAACAGTGTGTGAGTGCATGTTGTGTGTATGAAGGTTTGTTAGACTAGCGATGCAGCAGCAGTTACATCAACCACACAGAGGGGGAAGAAAAAACGATTTATGTTCAATTACCCGCGGTTTGTTCATTCGGGTCGATGCTTCCTGCTCTCCACTTTATTCCTCAGCTGCTGTCTCTTCCTGTTTTTTTTTCTCAGAATGTAATTTTTCTGGTTGTTGGTTTTCTAGGAGTCTCTGCTGTCTTGTTAAACCTGCACAAGGGACTAAATGCCTTGCTCAAAGGCACTGTAACCCAACCAGCTAGATAAATAAGAAGAAAATGACTTCTAGATAGTGAGGAACATGTAAAAGCTCTTTCAGTTCTCTGGACAGTTGAAAAAGGCTAAAAGAGGTCGATACAGCAAAAGGAAAGAAAGAAGAGAAAGAGGACATAATGTCACCGGTAAGATTCAACATGTATTTGTAATGACTTGTGGTGGTGAGGATGAACGCAGAGGCCCAGATAGTGATGAAGATGATGATGAATTTAATGATGAATGTGGCTCAAAACAGTCCAGATCAGGCAGCACGGCAGAGGCAATAGCACACAGCTAAATACCGGGAGCAACTGACAAAAGACTGAACAAGGAGCAAAGTAGCCTCAGGACTAACCAGTTCAACTGAGAACTACTGACTATGGACATACGACAACAACTGACAAGGATCTGACAAAGGACAGAGACAACAGGAGGGCTTAAATACACCTGGGAAACAATTAGGGAGCAGACAGGACAACAGAGACTCAGGGAAGAGGATCAAAATAAGACACAGAGAAACCTAAACTAAACATACAGAGAACTCAGAAAAACCTAAATCCCGACAGTAATGGCTGTGAAAAATGATGCTTTTTAGACAGTAAGGAGAATTATGCAAAGATTCCCAATGATTAATATACAAATAAAATAGAGTATTAAAAGACAAGAAACTTATGATAATCCAATTTATCAGGTCCTAGAATGTGACAGCATTAATTACATTTTTAAAATGCTGACAAATCCCACAGCTTCAAGCAAAAGCAGGAATTAAAGATACAGTATTTTCAAAGCATCAAATTCCAGAGGAAAACAAGAGGACAGAACATCAAAAAAGAACACTTGAATCAGCAATTAATAATGTCAGATTTTCTAACAAAGTAGAAAAATTGTCAAATTATTCCCCTCCTGTCCAATCAAAGAAGGCTTCCTCTTTTTATCAGTGTGTTCAGGAAAGACTTTGTGAAATGCACTGAATGCATACCACATCCCCCCTCACTTTCTGATCTTAAATCCTTTTTGATTTCTAAGTTTGAAAAAATCTAATTATACAAAAGTCTATGTTTTATTTTTCTTAAATTAAACATCAATGACTTTGGTGGCCATAAACTGGGACATTTTTGATTGATTTAAAGAGACAGTGAAAAAACAAATTAAATGTGGGCATGACACAGTCTGTGTTAACATCTTGTTTCAAATCTGTCAAAATTATGACAAAAACTGTGGCGACATCATGGCTTCTAAATATATATCTTTAGTACGTTTAATTCTGAAGATTTCCCACTGTTGTAAAACTGTGACGAAAAATAAATGTCTCTTTAAGATGGGCCAAGTACAAGAAAGGCAAAGGAAGAAGAAAGAGAAAAAAAGATGTACAAATTGCGCAGAGCTGGGAAGGAAACAGCTTTGACAGTGTAAGGATGTAACCATGGCAACAGGATTATGGGATGAGACAGAGTTGACAATTTTTACATCTGATTGTGAGCTGATTAAAGGTCAGAATAGGAGTTTGGGTTCATATATATGAACATATTAATGTGATTAAGGACAAGACTGCAGATGTGTATTTTCACTGCCTGCACTAACACACACACACACACGCACGCACGCACACACACACACAAAAATACTATGCAGCAAATCATTCAAAAGGACACAACATGCCTTCAAACTCTGTTTGCTGTTAACACTGAACTGATGGATTAAAAGAAAAAAAACAACCTGAAATCAGACGAGACAGATGGTTTTATTTTAGCATGTGATGCATATTCATTGTAGATGTTACATCTTCCTTTATAGTTGATTTTGAATTTCTTCAATACCATAAGAAAAATGGTGAATTAGAACCACTTACACCCCCAAACCCTTTTTTCAAATTAAGCGGGCCCTTGGCTCTGGACTTCAAATGATCATGTTCAAATTGTAATGAAAACACTTTCGGTAACATCTCTATAACATACACTGGACTATTAGGGCCATCAAAGATTTAATATTGAAAAGTTGTAAATTTGTGGAAATAAAGGGGCTAGTTTTATATGAAAACTAAAATAAGTACTAGGCAGTTATCCAGTATGTAATCGCTGGGTTGTAGATAACGTAGCACCAAAGTCACGCAATGTAGATGGAGGGCAGGACGTAAACGCAGCCTGTTTACTTCTGTTGACCCAGCTAGCTTCAAAATGCCTAAAGTCTGTGTCCTGTACGGTTGTTCCAGCCATTTTAAAAGAGAGAAAGATAAATATTATTTTTGTGTTTCACAATAGAGTTAATTTAAAAAACAAAACAACTTACAGAAAAAATACGAGATAAGTGGATCAACAATCTACAGCTGAAAACAAGCGGTGTGAAAACTAACAATGCCAGAGTTTGCAGCGCCACTTTCTAACAGGTAACAATCGCGTTGTTTAAAATGTATTTTCAGATATTTTATTGGATAGTTACTTAGAAAAATAAGCATTCACATATAAGATTATTTATATTATTTTCGCACCCTGAAACACCGTCAAACCATTTTACGGTGTTTCTGTAGTTCGCTGCAAATAGTTGACCAACATTGTAGAAATGCAGTATGACTCAACATTAGCATACAACTGCAGCATGAATTTGGGTTTTCATAAACTAAATAAATTTACAAATAGATACAAGCACATAGAAATAACACAGGTTAGCTTGTTTGTTAGTCGTAGCATTGTTATCATAAACTAATTACTTTAAATAGCACAACTCACTACTCACCCAGGAAGAAACAAGTCGACAGTCATTTACTGCATCTTTTGACTCTAATTGGTTGCCCCAACCTGAAACTAAATAATAACTTTAATCTGGCTCGCTGTATAATATGAGGTCTGCTGCACCAGAGTAGCTATATCGATCACCTCAAAGCCGGGTAAATCCTCAAGATTATATGACAAGTCTTTTTTTACTGAGACAATATGGATCATATCCTAAATATACACATATTTTTTCGAGCTACCTCATTTGTGCCAGCCCATTTTGGCATTAGCAGGGATGTACTCCTGGTGATCCAGTTTACTCTGTTTCCTGACTCTCATCGAAATTACACCTGTCATCCAGGTCACATGTCGAAAACCCAGCAAAAGGCAGAGCACAAGATAATGTTCTTCTGTGTCACATGAAAATTTCATGACGACACAGCAACAGTGATAGTATGGTTATAATTTGGAAATAAACTGTAATATTTATTTTTGTTGTGTAATTTCTTCTGTTAAAACTGAAAATAAGGATGGCATAAATGTGGCAGTTAAGTCATAAAAATATAATTTTAAAGAATGTCAACTTAAAATAATTTCAGTTTTTAGTCTGATCTTTATTTCATTAAACAATCATTAATCGGCAGTATAATGCAATTTTGTGTACTGATGCTATAGTTAGTTAGATAACAATAGAATATTTTGAAAGTCTGTTTGGGTCTGTTATTGTAAAATTAATCTGTAGCATCCAATAATGATGATGGCCCCTTTAGAAAATGAGATTCTCTCTGAATTTCAGAAAATTACTTCATTTATAGATTTTAACTTCCTGTGGGGAATATTTCAGAGAAAAGGTTTGTATTCATGAAATGATCTTGCTGAATAAACTGCTTGCTATTTGCATCAGGACTCTTCTCAAGATATTTCTTGACAGACAGAATTTGACTCTGAAGTGGAATCACAAATTTACAGATATACTTGAGGCTTGACTGGGGGTCATTTTATTAAACACATGAAATTGTAAAAATGCTTAGTAAGAGCTGAAATTTTGTAATTTCACTAAAATTCAAAGTTTTAACTATTGTGTGGTAATTGTTTGACATGTAAGAATATTTAACCCTTACCTTAGTGATGCTGGTCACTTTGCCCCTTTGTTGTTGTATTTCTAAGAAACTTGAATCATTTTTCCACAGACTTTTGGTACCCAAAGAAACTGTAAAATTGCTTCACATTGACACTGCATCAATTCGGAGATGTTTGTCACCCACTTTGACAACCAGTAATTTAAAATAATTTTGTAAATATATAATCCATTCATATTTTACTGTAGAGAATTGTGATTCCAAAAAATATATATCCAAGATAGAGATTAAATAACATTGCTATATTCAAGGGTGGTAAAAATAATTAATAAAAATAAGGTGTATTAAAAAACAAAACACAAATAAATATAGATTAAATCATATTTTAATATTTCATCCCTTAATGCAGAACTCACATGTTAAATCCCTGATTCGAATTTTTTAGATTGATGTTAAATATGTGTCACAAATGTTTAAAAGATAGTGATAAAATAAGCACATGAACTGTATGATAATTCACTTTGTTTTATTTTTTACTCATAAATGATCGATAAGATGTTTATCATTACACATATACCTGTTTTGCACTATTTACATTTCAGTCAAACATATTTTATGTTGCTGCTCCTTCATTGTGAAGTTAATGCAAAAAATATTTTTTAAAAAATGTAGAACTAGGAAAGTTCTATTTTTTCATTGTATATTTAGTTCTCTGAACTTCATGGTACCTTATGTTCTATCCTGATGCCACTATAAACCTCTTTTTTCTTATATGACAAACTTAAGCTAGTACTATTACTAAACTTGGTATATATAATGTCACATGTGAAGAAAACAGTTTCTTAACAAGCGAAAATGAAGGTTAGATGAAATTGCTGTGCCTGTGTATGAAATGGGGACAGATTGGTGAAAGGACCTATAACCACATTACCCAGTGCTCATAGTGACATACTACAATAAAATTTTCAGAAATGTGATATTTTACAGTTAAACCCATTAAATATGTTGATATTTAATGGATGAGGTGGTCTGATGGGATTACAGTTACAGTATTGACTGTCATGTCAGATAATCAAGGACTTTTCCCTTTTTTTAAGTTTCCTTGTTTATCACAGTTGGCTAGAGATGGGTATTACATAAATTAGAGGGTCAAAAGAAGAAATGTATTATAACAGAATTGTGTATGACTAAATCTTCCATACTATCCATGTACAGAGTTTGCATCTCTGCAAATCCAGAAAAACTTTTTATTATTTGGACATAAAGCAGTTTGAAGAATGTCTGCACAGTAATCTCTGACATGGAGTGCGTGAAGCATTAATGTGCAATTAGCATATGAAAGCAATTTGTCCTGCATGCTGTGTCTTGTGCTCTCACCTGAATCAGAGCTGTACATGTAGACAAACCTTTTCCATTTGAAGTGCTCCAAAAGGGCCATGAGGGGCTCCTGCAGCTGGGGCCGCAGCTGCAGGACGAACTGGTTGTTGGTCTGAACTGGGAATGACGGCGTGATGAAGCACACGTGAAGAGAGCCACAGAAAGACATCAGCATGTTGACCGTCTTCCGGTCATACAGGCCCATGATGGTGTACACACCCTTAGAGAACTGGGAACAGACTGGGAGAGACAGGGGTGTGGAAGAAGACAGGTCAATAAAGGAAATGTTAGTGAACTTCTTGATAATATATTCAGAGTTTAACATATTGATATAGTCTTCTTTTTGAATTGACTTGCATAATGTTGCAGGCCACAAATGGGAGCAGGCTGCAGCTACTCTTAAGGCAGGCATCAAAATGGTTGAATAATTTCGGGGTTCACTGTTGATAAAAATAAAAAAAGCTAATGAAAACAATTGGATTTCATGTACACAGCAAATTCGAAATAATTCAACTCCTAGCGAGTTGAATTAAGACTTTGAAAGTGTTAATGGTCCACTCTTGATCGTGTTAAAATAACACTTATGAAAGTGTTATTTGTAACAGTTGAATCAACACTCTCAGTAGTTGAAATTTAACACACATCAGTGTTGATTTACCTAACACTAGCATGTAGTGTCAAAAGTTAACATTATGAATGTGTTCATTTAACCCAGAAGTGTTAAATGTAGATCAACATAGAAATATAAAATTTAAAATACAACTGGTAGGGTGTTCTGTGGTGGCGCAGAGGTTAAGCACAGCCTACATATGGAGATCTTAGTTCTTAAAGCAACTGTTGTAGGTTCGCTTCCTGGCTTTTGCTGCATTCCCTCCCCCCCTAACTCCATCTCTTACTACCCATTTTTCTGTCAATTCACTATCAAATAAAGGCCATAAGAGCCAATAAAACCTTTTTTTGTTCCAGAATATACCACTGGCCATCAATAATCCCCAAATTCATTTTAAAAGACATTAGACCAGCACCAGTTCCAGTATGTAATCTACTTTTATTTCAAAACATCAAACAGCACTGACAGCAATATACAACAAAGGTCATTCATTCATGGTACTTTGCACTGAAGGTGAAGTGTGCTTTGAAAATTCATTGGAAGCAGCCATGGATGGTCTTGTGATCACTGATGGTGAAGTGTCTTTGGTGCTGCTCTTGTTTTCGCCAACATGCAGGAGGAAGGGCTGTCCTGGTTCCACACCAATGAGGAAGGCTTTAACACTGGCTCCCATCTTTGGCAAAATGCTAAGAAGACAAATAATAAAATGTATTAACTGTATAGAGCACAGCTACATTCAAATAGCAAACAAAGCCAATAAGAAAGTGCTTCTACAAAGACCTAGGATCATTTGAGTAACACATACCTGCACATATCTGGCAACATGGTCCACAGTTTGACATGAGCTGTTTTGGCATTTTTCTTGTGGCCTTTGGACGTAGGAAGAAGAACATGAACCAACAGAAGAATCCCTGTTTATTCCAGCCTGGAAGGAAAAACAGGAAATATAGCAGAAACATTAGGATAATAAATAAATATTTTAAAAAGAAGTGTGAGCAAAACTAATCAGACCCATCTCTGTGTGTGTCACCATCATATTCACTCAAATTACTCTGCCCACCCGGTTTAGCCTGGAGAGAATTTTTTACCACCTACAACATAAAGCATAAAAAGTCAGAAATAATTACCATGAACACAACTCAGACATTAAGTGTCACATAATCATTAGGTATTACAGAAATTAGTCAGCTTACAGAAACATTCTGGACAGCATTAAAAGTGGTGCCAACCTGTCTGAAGAAATACCAACATGACATACTAATAAAGAAAAAACATTTTGGCAGTTTTTAGATGTGCCACAGGTTCAAAGCACCAGAGTCAAATGGCTCAATTGCCTCCTCATTGTGTAGATAAGTTCTCCAGAGTCCTGCTAATCACCTAATTATTGTATTCAGGTGTGGTGCAGCAGCGGCACAAATGTTGCAGGACAGTGGTCCTCCAGAACTGGAGTTTGACACATGGGTTAGGGTCTACAGCCAAAAACGACCCCGCAGCTAAATAATGTTAACTCAAATGGCCTCCAGATTTTTCTGACAGTTTTAATGTTCGGTTAACCACCCGACACCTCATGCTACCTGCTTGGCTAGCTTTAGCTGCTAACAAAAATAATAAACAGTTGAATATACCGTGATATCCAAATAAATAAGCATACGTTAAGTGAACTACGTATATGAATCAATACTCTTGCAAACATAAAATGAATGCATCTGTAACAGGTGTCGCTCCCTCCACAGCCTGAGCTTCCATAAAAGGGAAGCTGGAAGGGTGGTGGCCAAGTGTCAATTTCCTGTGTGTGTGACCAGGTGTGTGTTGGGCCCACGGGTTCCACTGTTTGCCGTCTATGGTAAAGTTTGGAGGAAAACTGTTTTAAATTGATCCTCTTAAATAAGTCTGTGCTGACGTGGTGTTTTTATACAGGGCCACATTATTAATGACGTTTTGGCGGTAGCGTTACCTGGCCGTGTGGCTATTCAACGCCGCAGGTAGGCTTTATACATTTGTCTCTTTTAACCAGATTGAATTGTAAGTGTTTTTATATTGTTCTACACCAGGGGCCTCATGCATAAAGTGTGCGTGCGCATAAAAAACTGTACGGTCCCATATTTTCTGCAAAAGTCGGCATGTATAAAAATTTACTTTGCATCAAGGTTTGCGTAAATATACGCACACTTTTTCCCTGGCGTGAAAATGTGCGGCAGCCACGCAAACTTTTTCTGTGAACAATATCAAACCACAAAGCATCAAAACTCACCTAAATACATTGAAATTTGATTACATTCAGGGATATTTAGACCAAGAAGCATCAAACCGATGTTTTTCATGATTTTAATATTTTATTGTTTAAATGAAAACCGCAACACCCAGACAAAATAAAGAAAATAAAAGAACTAACCAAGCCACTAAAGTCCCAGCTAGAAGAAATTGCTTGCAAAGACAGCGCAAGTAAAGGTGCGATTTCAGAATTACACAACTTGATGGCTTTGAATTCCCCAGAAGACAACATTGAAACTGGAAGCCTGGAAATCAGTCCTGGGAGTAAACTTGTCACAGGAGGATTGGCAGTCTGTCTGTATAAGGGCTCAGAAACAAACAGTCAACTCTCGCATAAGGTTACTGCAGTACAAATGGTTAATGCGAATCTATATTATACCAGTCAATTTAAATCGGTGCAATTCTAATATACCAGACATATGCACAAAATGTTTAGAAGAAAAACGGACTTTGTTTCATTGTAACTGGGAATGTAGGGAAATTAAATTTTTTTGGAAAGCAATAAAAGAAACTGTAGAACATCATGTCTCAAAAGAGATTGTACTAGATTCGTTTTTTTCTAATTTTGGGTCTGTATCCAAAAAACTCTTTGTTTACCAAAAGTGAACAACTGTTGATAGATATGTGTCTACTAGAAGCTAAAAGACTGATAGCACTATTCTGGAAGAGAACAACAGGACCAGGTATCAAACAATGGACCAGGCACATGCTGAAGACTTTACCTCTGGAACGCATAACATATCTTCAAAAAGGGAAAAGCAAATTATTTGAAAGCATTTGGAGACCCTTCCTGAATTTTGTTGAAGGTGTGTGTTGGGATCTGGGGTGGTGCTGCTTTGTTTTTTTGGTTTTTGTTTTCCCCCTTTTCTCCACCAGAGGGCGGCTGGGATCAATCCTGGAAGGGGTGACTGACAGTGGCTGGTTACCTACGTACCTGTAGGTCGTTTATCATCAAGAGGGGTATAAGAAAGAGTGACAGCCAACACTTCGTCGCCAGAGTGTTTTGCCAGTAATGGTACTCAAGGCCTCCTGAGCTCCTTGTGATTATGTTTCTCGTGAGAAATTCCCTAGTGATCTTTTTGTGTCCTCTTTTCAGGTGATCCATTGTGACGCCGTGACTGATTCCCACTAACAGTCTGAATACTGGCAGTTTCCCTGTGCTCCATTCTTCCCGTGATGCCGTGGGCATTACCCACTGGAAACCTGAGTTCAACTTACCTCCAAGCCGTTGAACCAAACCTCTCTGGATTCCTCTGTTGGCTGGCTCCTTACTCCTCCGACCTGAAAGGCAGAACTGTTACCTGTCTGCCCTCCACCGTGATTCCTCTCCCATCGCTGTTCCCCACCGACTCACAGCCTACCTACCTTTGTTGAACGCCACACCAGTAACCTCAGTATTTCCCTCCTGCATACTACTTCCTCCATCCAAGTAAGCTCTCTCGCCGATTCACTATTTAAATCCTTCCCATCTTCAAAACTCACCTCCTGCTTCTCTCCCATCCAACGTTCCCGATTCCAGAAGCCACAAGCTTTTGGATCTGCAGTTTTGATTATTGTTTTTTTAATTATTATTAAACATATTTAATTGATTTCCCTTTCTCTGTCTCATGTTCTGCGTGTGGGTCAGAAAAATACAACCCACTATGACAGTGTGGACTTGTCTCAAGACGAAGAAGCCAGCTAAAGACAAGATTAATGTCAGACCATAATGTTAAACTAGGGAGCCTCAGCAGTGGACTATTACCTCCTGTATACTTAAAGGAATTTATGCAGATGTGTATCTAAGAGGGTGTTAGTTGGTCTTGTTGACTGTATTGGTTATATGGCAGATATATCTGTAAAAAATACAATAAAAATATTGATGGAAAAATATAAATAAAAATAAAAATATGTGAAAACCTCGCTCGAATGTAAATAGTACTTTTCCTCAGTTTTTGTCTCATAAACATGTAACGCATTGGTCTGTGAGGCGAAGCGCATGAAATTGCATCTGCGGGGTAATTTAATTCTCACTAAAAAAAGAAAACAGGGTTGGATCAGCAGATTAACTAAAACCTGCTGATTAAAAATAATCAACAGGTTTGATTATTTTTAAGGTGATGGAATCACACGTATATAAGTAGCTGCACAAAGGTGAGCTGAGTAATTATGGAGCTTTGGCTCTGATGGAGAACATCACCAATGGAAGGATTCAGAGGGCGCGATTGATCAGAGATCATATTGATCTGCTGGGAAATGATGATGATGGTTTATTAGCGTTTAGATTAATCCAGACTGATCATCCTGGAGCTCTGAGCAAAACTTAAAGGAGTCGTCGTGCGGCACCGGTACCAGTCCAGCTGCAGCCATCCTTCAGCCGAGCTGCCCACTTTGTAAATGCGCCTTATGGACATAAAGCAACTTCATTCTGTAAATGTACAACTTATACACATGATTCTACTATTTAGAATAAATGTCCAGATTCCCCACTCAAAGCACTCTCTGACTCGGTCTGTCTTTAAATCCTGGCTGAATGCGCTGCTGTTCAGACAGGCATTTGCACGATGTCTTTATTTTTTATTTTTTTAATTTGGATTTGTTTCTTCTTTAAAATACATTTTTATTTTTGTGAGGTGACATTATGTGCCCTCAAAGCACCTTTTAAATAAAATATATAATTATTATTATTATAAATACTTATACTGCTTCAAACAAGGATGTTGTCATGGTTATTGCTTCACGTGGTGACAGACTTCCGGGTATTTATACTAATTTACATATGTATTTATGGGTGGCAAAAGGGCGGACCAGCAGCTGCTCTATTTCCTGCAAATTAGGATTAATAAAGGAAAGGTGCGCAGCCACGTGTGTGCACACGGCTTTATGCATCTGACTTTTTTTGTGCGCCGCACTTTTCTAAATTTTTCCGTACTCCAAGTTTTAGTGTGAAAACTGCGCAGTCTTTTATGCATGACGCCCCTGGTCTGTACATCAAGGTTGGCTTTAGAGTTGGTGTGTGGTAAACCAAAGAGTACTGGTATGCGATGCTGGTATGCAGTGTTTTTAACGTCTTTTAGATTGATTTGATTAAAGTGATTTAATATACATTTAGTAATTCTTGTATTTTTGTTTTTACAGTTGTATCACTACTTCCTGCTGTCCTTTTAGAGTTTGATTTTCCTTTTTGTTAGTCCGCCCAGTTTTGGATTGTTTGTCTCCACTAAGTACTTGTGAGGGCGGGCTAACAACTTACCATTTATTTTGTTTGTTTTGTCCTGGGGTCACTTCCCGGAAATACACACCTTCCATGTCGCTGTTAATCTTAAATATCTGTGATCCGATCCTGTTTTGTGTGATTTTGAGTTTGAATTGCATGATCATTTTGCAGTGAATCGAGTGCATCTTAAGTTTGCAGTGAACAATGTAGTGGTTTATGCAGATTTGTCTGCCTGAAGTGGTGTTTAAATTTGGGTTGAACATTATTGGATTGACAACGAATGGATAAAGTTAATGGGAAACCCTTTTATTTGTGTAACAATACATTGTTAATTAACTTTACTCTGGCTGTTGCTTATTGCACTTCAGCTTGCGGAGACATAACACATCCATAAAAAATAGTCAAAAACATGATAATCTTAACATGGAACTTACCTTGTTATGATAAGCTCCAGACAAGATGCCATACTGCTGTCTCTGCTCCTCGGCAAACATGTGATGTCACAGATACATTACAACTGTGGGAGGGGCTGTCTGGTGTGGATTTCTAAATCCACACCAGACAGAGTTGGTGTCATGAAGTGGTGAATAGAAGGTGGTGAGAATGAACGCAGAGACTCAGGTTGTGAAGGAAATGATGAATTTAATGACGGAAGCTCAAAACAGTCCAACACAGGCGGCACAGCAGAGTTAGCGCACAGCTAATACCGGTAGCTGCTGATAGGACTGAAAACGAGAGCTGATGCTAACCAGGACTTTACAGTTGTACTGGCGAGCAGACACGTGAAAACAACTGACATTAGACGAGACAGAGACAACAGGTGGACTTAAATACACACGGGGTAATCAAGGGAACGAGACACACCTGGGAACAATCAAGGGCTGACAGGACAACACAGAGACTCAGGGAAAAAGGACTAAACACAGAAAATCCCAAAATAAGTATACAGAAAAACACGGATCACAACAGTTGGTTTAAGTGTTAATTTAGAAATCAACACTAGACAGAATTGCTTTTATGTAATTCTTTGGAATAACACCAACTCTTCAGGGAAACTAACACTCATGTTGTTGAATTACACTAAACAAGTGTTGAATTAACATAGTATTTTTTAACATACAACACTTACACTGGAAATCTAACACTTTTGAATTTGCTGTGTAGTAAAACTCTATAAGTAAAACTAAATATGTAGCTGCAAACTATACATTTAGTTAGCAAATTAAATATTTACACTGTTATGCACAGTTACTAGCTATGTTCCCATCCAGTTGTGTAGCTTTGGAGTGAATTTGAAAGACGTCACAAAAAACAAAATGCAAATTAAGCAGGTTTCCAGTGAACCAACACACTATGCAAAACATAATCCCATCAGATGTTGATGTTCCACATGGCTGTAATGAATAAGACATAGAACCTACAAGCCAGCATAGAGCAAACATCTCAGAAAAATGGGCAGAGTCCCCACATCTAGTTTGGACTTTTTCTGAGATTATTGTAGGAAACACAGGAAAAGCCTAAAAACACCTCGAAAGAGTATAAAAACATATGGAGTTTGAGGACAGTATTGCAAATTTTATGGCTTCCATTCTCCAGGACTAACAATGTTTAGTTGAAGATCCTTGGTGATAACCTCCCATAGGTCTAGTGAACACTTAGAGACTGCTGTAGTAAAACAGCTCCTGGATTCATCTTTTTTTGTGTCTCTTTTAAGAATAGGGCTAAAACAAACATAATCTGTCTCCATTTCTCTGTCAGTGTGAATCTCTCCACCCTCTGGGCTACTGTTCACCTTCTGTCCTCTTCTGTCACACTGTTCTTTCCAACAACATTTTGTCTTAGTGTGTAACTTGTTTTTGAGTAGAGGCTGTCACCCAGACATTCAGGTCAGTGAAACTGAGCTCATATTTCAGCCACGCCACAAAACATCACTTCTTTTGGCTCCAATTTCTAAACATACAAAATCCCCTTTTTATTGCAAATGCAACACTGAACACTAAATCTCCATTTGATGGTACACTTGGAGATGATAAGGAGGCCTTATCTTCATGGTAAACTGATGTAAATTTCCACTACTGTGGAACTGATGAAGCACACTCCCTCTTCTCACACAAAAGGCATCCTGATAGTAAATACTCACCCACACAATGGAAATAATCAAATTACTTCTCGCAGAGCTCCTTCACAGTCTGGGATTAAGACAAAATAATATTTGCTGTTGCAGCAGCACAGTCATTGTGTAAGCCAAAGTCTTCTGTTTTGCTTCTCCAGAAATCAGACTGCATTAAAGTGTGCAGGGTATATGTTGTCACCCAGAAAATTTGCTCTAAAGGAGAGAAGCCTGAGTGCTGCTGAAAGCAACAAGGTCTGCTGACCTTGACAGGCTGAGGCAGCTATCAGTAAAAAAGAACTTGCTTTAAATCTTAATGTTCTAAGGACAACCCACCACCCCAAGACCGTCTTAATCTCATGATGCTCATACAGATAAAGAAAGTGCGTATAAAAAAACTGATTTAATAAGGTCATTCATTCAGTTATTCACATATCTTGTTTGAAAAGTTAACATTTTAGCCCAAACTCAATGAGACAGAAAATGTCCTTTTTGTTTAAAAATGTTGCCTTTTATTAGCAATCACAGTAGAGATGGAAACAGGAGAGAGAGTGAAGTCTGACCTTACAGCCTGTCGCTTAACAGACTTTATTTTAAAACAATACAACACAAAGTGAGATAACCCAAACTGAAGGTATTTTTTATAGGACACGGTTTAGTCATCCAATAATGAGTCACAGTCTGTTCATACAGAATCAGGAAAAGACATGAAGATTTTCTGTGTTGATTTTCTGACACTGGATCAGAAGTTAAATTTACAAACCAAAAGATCATTAGTATGAGAAAAACATCCTAAAAAATTCCCAATTGTAAAGTAAACATTTATTGGTAACACTTTATTTGAAGGGGGGTGAATAAGACTGTCATAACACTGTCATAAACATGACATAACACCTGTCATGAACATGAATAAGCCTTCATGAATATTTATGACTGTTGTCATAAAGCGTCATTCGGTAAATTATGACACTTTTAATACAAAGTTGACATTATTCAAAATGTCTTTGTTATGACAACTTGACTTTAACCAGGAAATCATTACTGTTTAAACTTTACCTTTAATAACATCAAGTTACCTAATTTTTAAAGTGCAATCAGTAATACTTTTATAACAAATTCATACCAGTAATGATTCTGTAAATGTACAACTTATAACTTATTGAAATCTTTTTTACTTGGATTAGACAGATATAGACTTAAAAGTCTAATCATTTGCACAGAAAGGCAAAATCAAAAATATCCCACTGAGCAATCAATCTGATTTTCAATATTGAGGCTACACTCACACCTCATCTACATAATAGTTAACATTATGCTGATGTATTTCTTAGATATTTACACCAGGTTTTCCTACCATGGTCCGCAAGGCGCTATGCCCTATAGATGTTTCTCTGTTTCAGCATGTCTGATTTTAATTGATGCCAGATTAAGAGGCAGAAGATTAAGTGCGCTAAAGAAGGGAAACTAAATATAATTAAAGCCGCAAGTGGCGAAGCGCACCGAAGGCCTATTGGCGACCGCGGGGGTTCCAGCACCGCCACACGCTCGCCACCACAGACGCTCTCGCGCAGTTCCTGCAGCTAGGAGACATACACCTACATCTTCCATAGAGCTCCCTGACGACGCACAAGCATAGTCGATCTGAATTGCAATTTCAAGCTATTGGGCTCTTTAGAGGCTAACAAAGGTCAAGCCTAACAAGTTTACTGCAAATAGGATAATGCACATATGATTAAATGCTCTAACTGCTCCTTCCAACAGGTGACTTCCTGTTGGAAGGGGGCGGGGCTAAACTGATGTCACCAATCGACCATTTCAATGTGATTGTGAGGATCTGTGTTTTCTGTGTATTTATTTTGAGGTTTTTCTGTTTAGTTCTGTTCCCCTGTGAGTCTCTGTGCCGTCCACTCCTAATTGTTCCCAGGTGTGTCTCATTCCTGTGATTACCCTCCTTGTGTATTTAAGTCCACCTGTTGTCTTTGTCTCTTGTCGGGTCCTTGTTGTGTGTCACAAGCCAGATTGCAGTCGTTGAGTTTATGTTCAGTCATCTCAGTAGAACTGTGTAGTCCTGAGGGTCTGTTAGTCTTCACAGTAGAACTGGCTTAAGTCCTTGTTGTCTGCGTTACCAGTGTTGGCATAGTCTCAGCTCACTGTAACACCTGCTTCTTGGACTGTTCGAGCTGCTCCGTTGTTTCATTAAAATCCTTCATCCGCACTTTAACCTGGGTCCAGCCTGTGTTCACCCTCACCCACTGCACAATTCATGACAGTGATAAGCTCTGGTCTGTGATGAAACAAATGAAGTTTGATGCAGCTGGGAGGATATATGGGGAAGTTATTCCATCTTGATGTTTCATGGAGAATGGCCAGATATGAGGCGTGGCCACGCCCACATGCTTTGACATAGAAAAATTCCTTTTATAACTTTTGACCCTCAATGCCTCAAGACTGTGCTGTCTGAGTTTGAAGCCTGGATCTCAAAAGCTGTAGGACGAGTTCGCTCAGATACGACATCAATAAAATAGACAAAATGGCGGCTTTGATTTAACATGGCGGACTTCCTGTTGGGTTTAGAGCATGGCTCCAAGAGATTTTTTTGTAGGTCCTGAAAAGATACACATGTGTACCAAGCTTCAGAATTCTAGGATAAAGGATGGGTAGAGGCTGATTTTTTAAAAAATATTCTAGGGGGCACTGTGGAGGAATTAGGCCACCAACTATTGCACTGGATTCCTGTTGGGGGGGTGGACAAGGATCGATCTCTGTGAGTTTGGTCCGGCTGGACTGAAACATGTGGAATCTAGAGCCAAACATATGGCGGCGGCGTGGCCTGTGACTTCGCTGCACTGCCACGGCCACGCCCTCCACTGAAAACTCTTGGCGCTTTAAAGCAAGCGAGACCAATGTGTTATCAGTCATCTGACACATGATCATCTTGATTTGGTCAAGAGAGCCAGAGTTGGAGCTTTCCAAGTAAAAAAAGTCACTTCCTGTTCTGAGGGGGCGGGGCTTACATGAGGTCAGACTATGACAACATAGGATCGTCAGGCATCCAACCAGGATCCCTCATACCAAGTTTGGTGCCAATTGAGCTTTTTATGAGAAAGTTATAGCATTTCTTTTGTTTCGGCAAGTACGGCAAGTTCACCACTC